>NW_027478521.1:0-300000 GCF_051014685.1 Ptiloglossa arizonensis
TCAGAACTGCGAAAATTTTGTGTTTCTCAAGTGTTTCATACTTCCAAACTGCCATATCTCGCGAACGGATGGACCAATCCGCAAAATTTCTGTTGCATCTGATAGTAGAAACTCGCCCGATTACATCGGTATGCGTACTTTTCCCCTAGAACGTTCTAGTTATGCTTGTCGAGCATCAGAACTGCGAAAATTTTGAGTTTCTCAAGCGTTTCTTACCTCCAAACTGCCATATATCGCGAACGGATTGACTAATCCGCAAAATTTCTGTTGCATCTGAAAGTAGAAACTCACCCGATATCAACGGTATGCGTACTTTTCCCTAGGCCGTTCTAGTTAATCGTTTCGAGCATCAGGAACTGCGAAAATTTTGAGTTTCTCAAGCGTTTCTTACTTCCAAACTGCCATACCTCGCGAACGGATTGAGCAATCCGCAAAATTCTGTTGCATCTGAAGGTAGAAACTCGCCCGTTTACAACGGTATGCGTACTTTTCCCCTAGGCCGTTCTGGTTAATCGTTTCGAGCATCAGAACTGCGAAAATTTTGAGTTTCTCAAGCGTTTTCTTACTTCCAAACTGCCATATCTCGCGAACGGATTGACCAATCCGCAAAATTTCTGATGCATCTGAAAGTAGAAGACTCGCCCGATTACAACGGTATGCCGTACTTTTCACCCTAGGCCGCTCTAGTTATTCGTTTCGAGCATCAGAACTGCGAAAATTTTGTGTTTCTCAAGTGTTTCATACTTCCAAACTGCCATATCTCGCGAACAGATTGACCAATCCGCAAAATTTCTGTTGCATCTGAAAGTAGAAACTCGCCCGATTACAACGGTATGCGTACTTTTCCCGTAGGCCGTTCTGGTATTAGTCGTTTCGCGCATCAGAACTGTGAAAATTTTGAGTTTCTCAACCGTTTCTTACCTCCAAACTGCCATATCTCGCGAACGGATTGACCAATCCGCAAAATTTCTCTTGCATCTGAAAGTAGAAAGTCTGCCCGATTACAACGGTATGCGTACTTTTCCCCTAGAACGTTCTAGTTATGCTGGTCGAGCATCAGAACTGCGAAAATTTTGAGTTTCTCAAGCGTTTCTTACCTCCAAACTGCCATATATCGCGAACGGATTGACTAATCCGCAAAATTTCTGTTGCATCTGAAGTAGAAACTCACCCGATATCAACGGTATGCGTACTTTTCCCCTAGGCCGTTCTAGTTAATCGTTTCGAGCATCAGAACTGCGAAAATTTTGAGTTTCTCAAGCGTTTCTTACTTCCAAACTGCCATATCTCGCGAACGGATGGACCAATCCGCAAAATTTCTGTTGCATCTAGATAGTAGAAACTCGCCCGATTACAACGGTATGCGTACTTGTTCCCCTAGAACGTTCTAGTAATGCTTGTCGAGCATCAGAACTGCGAAAATTTTGAGTTTCTCAAGCGGTTCTTACCTCCAAACTGCCATATATCGCGAACGGATTGACTAATCCCGCAAAATTTCTGTTGCATCTGAAAGTAGAAACTCACCCGATATCAACGGTATGCGTACTTTTCCCCTAGGCCGTTCTAGTTAATCGTTTCGAGCTTCAGAACTGCGAAAATTTTGAGTTTCTCAAGCGTTTCTTACTTCCAAACTGCCATATCTCGCGAACGGATGGACCAATCCGCAAAATTTCTGTTGCATCTGATAGTAGAAACTCGCCCGATTACAACGGTATGCGTACTTTTCCCCTAGTCCGTTCTAGTTATTCGTTTCGAGCATCAGAACTGCGAAAATTTTGAGTTTCTCAAGCGTTTCTTACCTCCAAACTGCCATATCTCGCGAACGGATGACCAATCCGCAAAATTTCTGTTGCATCTGAAAAGTAGAAACTCGCCCGATTACAACGGTATGCTACTTTCCCCCTAGGCCGTTCTAGTTATTCGTTTCGAGCATCAGAACTGCGAAAATTTTGAGTTTCTCAAGCGTTTCTTACTTCCAAACCGCCATATCTCGCGAACGGATTGACCAATCCGCAAAATTTCTGTTGCATCTGAAAGTAGAAACTCGCCCGATTACAACGGTATGCGTACTTTTTCCCCTAGGCAGTTCTGGTTAATCGTTTCGAGCATCAGAACTGCGAAAATTTCGAGTTTCTCAAGCGTTTCTTACTTCCAAACTGCCATATCTCGCGAACGGATTGACCAATCCGGAAAATTTTCTGATGCTTCTGAAAGTAGAAAGTCGCCCGATTACAACGGTATGCGTACTTTTCCCCTAGAACGTTCTAGTTATGCTTGTCGAGCATCAAAACTGCGAAAATTTTGAGTTTCTCAATCGTTTCTTACCTCCAAACTGCCATATCTCGCGAACGGATTGACCAATCCTCAAAATTTCTGTTGCATCTGAAAGTAGAAACTCGCCCGATTACAACGGTATGCGTACTTTTCCCCTAGTCCGTTCCAGTTATTCGTTTCGAGCATCAGAACTGCGAAAATTTTGAGTTTTTCAAGCGTTTCTTACTTCCAAATTGCCATACCTCGCGAACGGATTGAGCAATCCGCAAAATTTCTGTTGCATCTGAAGGTAGAAACTCGCCCGTTTACAACGGTATGCGTACTTTTTCCCCTAGGCCGTTCTAGTTATTCGTTTTCGAGCATCACAACTGCGAAAATTTTGAGTTTCTCAAGCGTTTCTTACTTCCAAACCGCCATATCTCGCGAAACGGATTGACCAATCCGCAAAATTTCTGTTGCATCTGAAAGTAGAAACTCGCCCGATTACAACGGTATGCGTACTTTTCCCCTAGGCCGTTCTAGTTAATCGTTTCGAGCATCAGAACTGCGAAAATTTTGAGTTTCTCAAGCGTTTCTTACTTCCAAACTGCCATATCTCGCGAACGGATTGACCAATCCGCAAAATTTCTGATGCATCTGAAGGTAGAAACTCGCCCGATTACAACGGTATGCGTACTTTTCCCCTTGGCCGTTCTGGTTAATCGTTTCGAGCATCAGGACTGCGAAAATTTTGAGTTTCTCCAGCGTTTCTTACTTCCAAACTGCCATATCTCGCGAACGGATTGACCAATCCTCAAAATTTCTGATGCTTCTGAAAGTAGAAAGTCGCCCGATTACAACGGTATGCGTACTTTTCCACCTAGTCCGTTCTAGTTATTCGTTTCGAGCATCAGAACTGCGAAAATTTTGAGTTTCTCAAGCGTTTCTTACCTCCAAACTGCCATATCTCGCGAACGGATTGACCAATCCGCAAAATTTCTGTTGCATCTGAAAGTAGAAACTCGCCCGATTACAACGGTATGCGTACTTTCCCCTAGGCCGTTCTAGTTATTCGTTTTCGAGCATCAGAACTGCGAAAATTTTGAGTTTCTCAAGCGTTTCTTACTTCCAAACCGCCATATCTCGCGAACGGATTGACCAATCCGCAAAATTTCTGTTGCATCTGAAAGTAGAAACTCGCCCGATTACAACGGTATGCGTACTTTTCCCCTAGGCAGTTCTGGTTAATCGTTTCGAGCATCAGAACTGCGAAAATTTCGAGTTTCTCAAGCGTTTCTTACTTCCAAACTGCCATATCTCGCGAACGGATTGACCAATCCGGAAAATTTTCTGATGCTTCTGAAAGTAGAAAGTCGCCCGATTACAACGGTATGCGTACTTTTCCCCTAGAACGTTCTAGTTATGCTTGTCGAGCATCAAAACTGCGAAAATTTTGAGTTTCTCAATCGTTTCTTACCTCCAAACTGCCATATCTCGCGAACGGATTGACCAATCCTCAAAATTTCTGTTGCATCTGAAAGTAGAAACTCGCCCGATTACAACGGTATGCGTACTTTTCCCCTAGTCCGTTCCAGTTATTCGTTTCGAGCATCAGAACTGCGAAAATTTGAGTTTTTCAAGCGTTTCTTACTTCCAAATTGCCATACCTCGCGAACGGATTGAGCAATCCGCAAAATTTCTGTTGCATCTGAAGGTAGAAACTCGCCCGTTTACAACGGTATGCGTACTTTTCCCCTAGGCCGTTCTAGTTATTCGTTTCGAGCATCACAACTGCGAAAATTTTGAGTTTCTCAAGCGTTTCTTACTTCCAAACCGCCATATCTCGCGAACGGATTGACCAATCCGCAAAATTTCTGTTGCATCTGAAAGTAGAAACTCGCCCGATTACAACGGTATGCGTACTTTTCCCCTAGGCCGTTCTAGTTAATCGTTTCGAGCATCAGAACTGCGAAAATTTTGAGTTTCTCAAGCGTTTCTTACTTCCAAACTGCCATATCTCGCGAACGGATTGACCAATCCGCAAAATTTCTGATGCATCTGAAGGTAGAAACTCGCCCGATTACAACGGTATGCGTACTTTTCCCCTTGGCCGTTCTGGTTAATCGTTTCGAGCATCAGGACTGCGAAAATTTTGAGTTTCTCCAGCGTTTCTTACTTCCAAACTGCCATATCTCGCGAACGGATTGACCAATCCTCAAAATTTCTGTTGCATCTGAAAGTAGAAACTCGCCCGATTACAACGGTATGCGTACTTTTCCCCTAGTCCGTTCTAGTTATTCGTTTCGAGCATCAGAACTGCGAAAATTTTGAGTTTTTCAAGCGTTTCTTACTTCCAAATTGCCATACCTCGCGAACGGATTGAGCAATCCGCAAAATTTCTGTTGCATCTGAAGGTAGAAACTCGCCCGTTTACAACGGTATGCGTACTTTTCCCCTAGGCCGTTCTAGTTATTCGTTTCGAGCATCACAACTGCGAAAATTTTGAGTTTCTCAAGCGTTTCTTACTTCCAAACCGCCATATCTCGCGAACGGATTGACCAATCCGCAAAATTTCTGATGCATCTGAAAGTAGAAAGTCGCCCGATTACAACGGTATGCGTACTTTTCCCCTAGGCCGCTCTAGTTATTCGTTTCGAGCAACAGAACTGCGAAAATGTTGAGTTTCTCAAGCGTTTCTTACCTACAAACTGCCATATCTCGCGAACGGATTGACCAATCCGCAAAATTTCTGTTGCATCTGAAAGTAGAAACTCGCCCGATTACAACGGTATGCGTACTTTTCCCCTAGGCCGTTCTAGTTAATCGTTTCGAGCATCAGAACTGCGAAAATTTTGAGTTTCTCAAGCGTTTCTTACTTCCAAACTGCAATATCTCGCGAACGGATTGACCAATCCGCAAAATTTCTGATGCATCTGAAAGTAGAAAGTCGCCCGATTACAACGGTATGCGTACTTTTCCCCTAGAACGTTCTAGTTATGCTTGTCGAGCATCAGAACTGCGAAAATTTTGAGTTTCTCAAGCGTTTCTTACCTCCAAACTGCCATATCTCGCGAACGGATTGACCAATCCTCAAAATTTCTGTTGCATCTGAAAGTAGAAACTCGCCCGATTACAACGGTATGCGTACTTTTCCCCTAGGCCGTTCTAGTTATTCGTTTCGAGCATCAGAACTGCGAAAATTTTGAGTTTTTCAAGCGTTTCTTACTTCCAAATTGCCATACCTCGCGAACGGATTGAGCAATCCGCAAAATTTCTGTTGCATCTGAAGGTAGAAACTCGCCCGTTTACAACGGTATGCGTACTTTTCTCCTAGGCCGTTCTAGTTATTCGTTTCGAGCATCAGAACTACGAAAATTTTGAGTTTCTCGAGCGTTTCTTACTTCCAAACCGCCATATCTCGCGAACGGATTGACCAATCCGCAAAATGTCTGTTGCATCTGAAAGTAGAAACTCGCCCGATTACAACGGTATGCGTACTTTTCCCCTGGGCCGTTCTAGTTAATCGTTTCGAGCATCAGAACTGCGAAAATTTTGAGTTTCTCAAGCGTTTCTTACTTCCAAACTGCCATATCTCGCGAACGGATTGACCAATCCGCAAAATTTCTGATGCATCTGAAGGTAGAAACTCGCCCGATTACAACGGTATGCGTACTTTTCCCCTTGGCCGTTCTGGTTAATCGTTTCGAGCATCAGAACTGCGAAAATTTTGAGTTTCTCAAGCGTTTCTTACTTCCAAACTGCCATATCTCGCGAACGGATTGACCAATCCGCAAAATTTCTGATGCATCTGAAAGTAGAAACTCGCCCGATTACAACGGTATGCGTACTTTTCCCCTAGGCCGCTCTAGTTATTGGTTTCGAGCAACAGAGCTGCGAAAATGTTGAGTTTCTCAAGCGTTTCTTACCTACAAACTGCCATATCTCGCGAACGGATTGACCAATCCGCAAAATTTCTGTTGCATCTGAAAGTAGAAACTCGCCCGATTAAAACGGTATGCGTACTTTTCCCCTAGGCCGTTCTAGTTATTCGTTTCGAGCATCAGAACTGCAAAAATTTTGAGTTTCTCAAGCGTTTCTTACTTCCAAACCGCCATATCTCGCGAACGGATTGACCAATCCGCAAAATTTCTGTTGCATCTGAAAGTAGAACCTCGCCCGATTACAACGGTATGCGTACTTTTCCCCTAGGCCGTTCTAGTTAATCGTTTCGAGCATCAGAACTGCGAAAATTTTGAGTTTCTCAAGCGTTTCTTACTTCCAAACTGCCACATCTCGCGAACGGATTGACCAATCCGCAAAATTTCTGATGCATCTGAAAGTAGAAAGTCGCCCGATTACAACGGTATGCGTACTTTTCCCCTAGAACGTTCTAGTTATGCTTGTCGAGCATCAGAACTGCGAAAATTTTGAGTTTCTCAAGCGTTTCTTACCTCCAAACTGCCATATCTCGCGAACGGATTGACCAATCCTCAAAATTTCTGTTGCATCTGAAAGTAGAAACTCGCCCGATTACAACGGTATGCGTACTTTTCCCCTAGTCCGTTCTAGTTATTCGTTTCGAGCATCAGAACTGCGAAAATTTTGAATTTTTCAAGCGTTTCTTACTTCCAAATTGCCATACCTCGCGAACGGATTGAGCAATCCGCAAAATTTCTGTTGCATCTGAAGGTAGAAACTCGCCCGTTTACAACGGTATGCGTACTTTTCCCCTAGGCCGTTCTAGTTATTCGTTTCGAGCATCAGAACTGCGAAAATTTTGAGTTTCTCAAGCGTTTCTTACTTCCAAACCGCCATATTTCGCGAACGGATTGACCAATCCGCAAAATTTCTGTTGCATCTGAAAGTAGAAACTCGCCCGATTACAACGGTATGCGTACTTTTCCCCTTGGCCGTTCTGGTTAATCGTTTCGAGCATCAGAACTGCGAAAATTTTGAGTTTCTCAAGCGTTTCTTACTTCCAAACTGCCATATCTCGCGAACGGATTGACCAATCCGCAAAATTTCTGATGCATCTGAAAGTAGAAAGTCGCCCGATTACAACGGTATGCGTACTTTTCCCCTAGAACGTTCTTGTTATGCTTGTCGAGCATCAGAACTGCGAAAATTTTGAGTTTCTCAAGCGTTTCTTACCTCCAAACTGCCATATCTCGCGAACGGATTGACCAATCCTCAAAATTTCTGTTGCATCTGAAAGTAGAAACTCGCCCGATTACAACGGTATGCGTACTTTTCCCCTAGTCCGTTCTAGTTATTCGTTTCGAGCATCAGAACTGCGAAAATTTTGAGTTTTTCAAGCGTTTCTTACTTCCAAATTGCCATACCTCGCGAACGGATTGAGCAATCCGCAAAATTTCTGTTGCATCTGAAGGTAGAAACTCGCCCGTTTACAACGGTATGCGTACTTTTCCCCTAGGCCGTTCTAGTTATTCGTTTCGAGCATCAGAACTGCGAAAATTTTGAGTTTCTCAAGCGTTTCTTACTTCCAAACCGCCATATCTCGCGAACTGATTGACCAATCCGCAAAATTTCTGTTGCATCTGAAAGTAGAAACTCGCCCGATTACAACGGTATGCGTACTTTTCCCCTAGGCCGTTCTAGTTAATCGTTTCGAGCATCAGAACTGCGAAAATTTTGAGTTTCTCAAGCGTTTCTTACTTCCAAACTGCCATATCTCGCGAACGGATTGACCAATCCGCAAAATTTCTGATGCATCTGAAGGTAGAAACTCGCCCGATTACAACGGTATGCGTACTTTTCCCCTAGGCCGTTCTGGTTAATCGTTTCGAGCATCAGAACTGCGAAAATTTTGAGTTTCTCAAGCGTTTCTTACTTCCAAACTGCCATATCTCGCGAACGGACTGACCAATCCGCAAAATTTCTGATGCATCTGAAAGTAGAAACTCGCCCGATTACAACGGTATGCGTACTTTTCCCCTAGGCCGTTCTGGTTATTCGTTTCGAGCATCAGAACTGTGAAAATTATGAGTTTCTCAACCGTTTCTTACCTCCAAACTGCCATATCTCGCGAACGGATTGACCAATCTGCAAAATTTCTGTTGCATCTGAAAGTAGAAAGTCGCCCGATTACAACGGTATGCGTACTTTTCCCCTAGAACGTTCTAGTTATGCTGGTCGAGCATCAGAACTGCGAAAATTTTGAGTTTCTCAAGCGTTTCTTACCTCCAAACTGCCATATCTCGCGAACGGATTGACTAATCCGCAAAATTTCTGTTGCATCTGAAAGTAGAAACTCACCCGATATCAACGGTATGCGTACTTTTCCCCTAGGCCGTTCTAGTTAATCGTTTCGAGCATCAGAACTGCGAAAATTTTGAGTTTCTCAAGCGTTTCTTACTTCCAAACTGCCATATCTCGCGAACGGACTGACCAATCCGCAAAATTTCTGATGCATCTGAAAGTAGAAACTCGCCCGATTACAACGGTATGCGTACTTTTCCCCTAGTCCGTTCTAGTTATTCGTTTCGAGCATCAGAACTGCGAAAATTTTGAGTTTCTCAAGCGTTTCTTACCTCCAAACTGCCATATCTCGCGAACGGATTGACCAATCCGCAAAATTTCTGTTGCATCTGAAAGTAGAAACTCGCCCGATTACAACGGTATGCGTACTTTCCCCCTAGGCCGTTCTAGTTATTCGTTTCGAGCATCAGAACTGCGAAAATTTTGAGTTTCTCAAGCGTTTCTTACTTCCAAACCGCCATATCTCGCGAACGGATTGACCAATCCGCAAAATTTCTGTTGCATCTGAAAGTAGAAACTCGCCCGATTACAACGGTATGCGTACTTTTCCCCTAGGCAGTTCTGGTTAATCGTTTCGAGCATCAGAACTGCGAAAATTTCGAGTTTCTCAAGCGTTTCTTACTTCCAAACTGCCATATCTCGCGAACGGATTGACCAATCCGGAAAATTTCTGATGCTTCTGAAAGTAGAAAGTCGCCCGATTACAACGGTATGCGTACTTTTCCCCTAGAACGTTCTAGTTATGCTTGTCGAGCATCAAAACTGCGAAAATTTTGAGTTTCTCAATCGTTTCTTACCTCCAAACTGCCATATCTCGCGAACGGATTGACCAATCCTCAAAATTTCTGTTGCATCTGAAAGTAGAAACTCGCCCGATTACAACGGTATGCGTACTTTTCCCCTAGTCCGTTCCAGTTATTCGTTTCGAGCATCAGAACTGCGAAAATTTTGAGTTTTTCAAGCGTTTCTTACTTCCAAATTGCCATACCTCGCGAACGGATTGAGCAATCCGCAAAATTTCTGTTGCATCTGAAGGTAGAAACTCGCCCGTTTACAACGGTATGCGTACTTTTCCCCTAGGCCGTTCTAGTTATTCGTTTCGAGCATCACAACTGCGAAAATTTTGAGTTTCTCAAGCGTTTCTTACTTCCAAACCGCCATATCTCGCGAACGGATTGACCAATCCGCAAAATTTCTGTTGCATCTGAAAGTAGAAACTCGCCCGATTACAACGGTATGCGTACTTTTCCCCTAGGCCGTTCTAGTTAATCGTTTCGAGCATCAGAACTGCGAAAATTTTGAGTTTCTCAAGCGTTTCTTACTTCCAAACTGCCATATCTCGCGAACGGATTGACCAATCCGCAAAATTTCTGATGCATCTGAAGGTAGAAACTCGCCCGATTACAACGGTATGCGTACTTTTCCCCTTGGCCGTTCTGGTTAATCGTTTCGAGCATCAGGACTGCGAAAATTTTGAGTTTCTCCAGCGTTTCTTACTTCCAAACTGCCATATCTCGCGAACGGATTGACCAATCCTCAAAATTTCTGATGCTTCTGAAAGTAGAAAGTCGCCCGATTACAACGGTATGCGTACTTTTCCCCTAGTCCGTTCTAGTTATTCGTTTCGAGCATCAGAACTGCGAAAATTTTGAGTTTCTCAAGCGTTTCTTACCTCCAAACTGCCATATCTCGCGAACGGATTGACCAATCCGCAAAATTTCTGTTGCATCTGAAAGTAGAAACTCGCCCGATTACAACGGTATGCGTACTTTCCCCCTAGGCCGTTCTAGTTATTCGTTTCGAGCATCAGAACTGCGAAAATTTTGAGTTTCTCAAGCGTTTCTTACTTCCAAACCGCCATATCTCGCGAACGGATTGACCAATCCGCAAAATTTCTGTTGCATCTGAAAGTAGAAACTCGCCCGATTACAACGGTATGCGTACTTTTCCCCTAGGCAGTTCTGGTTAATCGTTTCGAGCATCAGAACTGCGAAAATTTCGAGTTTCTCGAGCGTTTCTTACTTCCAAACTGCCATATCTCGCGAACGGATTGACCAATCCGGAAAATTTCTGATGCTTCTGAAAGTAGAAAGTCGCCCGATTACAACGGTATGCGTACTTTTCCCCTAGAACGTTCTAGTTATGCTTGTCGAGCATCAAAACTGCGAAAATTTTGAGTTTCTCAATCGTTTCTTACCTCCAAACTGCCATATCTCGCGAACGGATTGACCAATCCTCAAAATTTCTGTTGCATCTGAAAGTAGAAACTCGCCCGATTACAACGGTATGCGTACTTTTCCCCTAGTCCGTTCCAGTTATTCGTTTCGAGCATCAGAACTGCGAAAATTTTGAGTTTTTCAAGCGTTTCTTACTTCCAAATTGCCATACCTCGCGAACGGATTGAGCAATCCGCAAAATTTCTGTTGCATCTGAAGGTAGAAACTCGCCCGTTTACAACGGTATGCGTACTTTTCCCCTAGGCCGTTCTAGTTATTCGTTTCGAGCATCACAACTGCGAAAATTTTGAGTTTCTCAAGCGTTTCTTACTTCCAAACCGCCATATCTCGCGAACGGATTGACCAATCCGCAAAATTTCTGTTGCATCTGAAAGTAGAAACTCGCCCGATTACAACGGTATGCGTACTTTTCCCCTAGGCCGTTCTAGTTAATCGTTTCGAGCATCAGAACTGCGAAAATTTTGAGTTTCTCAAGCGTTTCTTACTTCCAAACTGCCATATCTCGCGAACGGATTGACCAATCCGCAAAATTTCTGATGCATCTGAAGGTAGAAACTCGCCCGATTACAACGGTATGCGTACTTTTCCCCTTGGCCGTTCTGGTTAATCGTTTCGAGCATCAGGACTGCGAAAATTTTGAGTTTCTCCAGCGTTTCTTACTTCCAAACTGCCATATCTCGCGAACGGATTGACCAATCCTCAAAATTTCTGTTGCATCTGAAAGTAGAAACTCGCCCGATTACAACGGTATGCGTACTTTTCCCCTAGTCCGTTCTAGTTATTCGTTTCGAGCATCAGAACTGCGAAAATTTTGAGTTTTTCAAGCGTTTCTTACTTCCAAATTGCCATACCTCGCGAACGGATTGAGCAATCCGCAAAATTTCTGTTGCATCTGAAGGTAGAAACTCGCCCGTTTACAACGGTATGCGTACTTTTCCCCTAGGCCGTTCTAGTTATTCGTTTCGAGCATCACAACTGCGAAAATTTTGAGTTTCTCAAGCGTTTCTTACTTCCAAACCGCCATATCTCGCGAACGGATTGACCAATCCGCAAAATTTCTGATGCATCTGAAAGTAGAAAGTCGCCCGATTACAACGGTATGCGTACTTTTCCCCTAGGCCGCTCTAGTTATTCGTTTCGAGCAACAGAACTGCGAAAATGTTGAGTTTCTCAAGCGTTTCTTACCTACAAACTGCCATATCTCGCGAACGGATTGACCAATCCGCAAAATTTCTGTTGCATCTGAAAGTAGAAACTCGCCCGATTACAACGGTATGCGTACTTTTCCCCTAGGCCGTTCTAGTTAATCGTTTCGAGCATCAGAACTGCGAAAATTTTGAGTTTCTCAAGCGTTTCTTACTTCCAAACTGCAATATCTCGCGAACGGATTGACCAATCCGCAAAATTTCTGATGCATCTGAAAGTAGAAAGTCGCCCGATTACAACGGTATGCGTACTTTTCCCCTAGAACGTTCTAGTTATGCTTGTCGAGCATCAGAACTGCGAAAATTTTGAGTTTCTCAAGCGTTTCTTACCTCCAAACTGCCATATCTCGCGAACGGATTGACCAATCCTCAAAATTTCTGTTGCATCTGAAAGTAGAAACTCGCCCGATTACAACGGTATGCGTACTTTTCCCCTAGGCCGTTCTAGTTATTCGTTTCGAGCATCAGAACTGCGAAAATTTTGAGTTTTTCAAGCGTTTCTTACTTCCAAATTGCCATACCTCGCGAACGGATTGAGCAATCCGCAAAATTTCTGTTGCATCTGAAGGTAGAAACTCGCCCGTTTACAACGGTATGCGTACTTTTCTCCTAGGCCGTTCTAGTTATTCGTTTCGAGCATCAGAACTACGAAAATTTTGAGTTTCTCGAGCGTTTCTTACTTCCAAACCGCCATATCTCGCGAACGGATTGACCAATCCGCAAAATGTCTGTTGCATCTGAAAGTAGAAACTCGCCCGATTACAACGGTATGCGTACTTTTCCCCTGGGCCGTTCTAGTTAATCGTTTCGAGCATCAGAACTGCGAAAATTTTGAGTTTCTCAAGCGTTTCTTACTTCCAAACTGCCATATCTCGCGAACGGATTGACCAATCCGCAAAATTTCTGATGCATCTGAAGGTAGAAACTCGCCCGATTACAACGGTATGCGTACTTTTCCCCTTGGCCGTTCTGGTTAATCGTTTCGAGCATCAGAACTGCGAAAATTTTGAGTTTCTCAAGCGTTTCTTACTTCCAAACTGCCATATCTCGCGAACGGATTGACCAATCCGCAAAATTTCTGATGCATCTGAAAGTAGAAACTCGCCCGATTACAACGGTATGCGTACTTTTCCCCTAGGCCGCTCTAGTTATTGGTTTCGAGCAACAGAGCTGCGAAAATGTTGAGTTTCTCAAGCGTTTCTTACCTACAAACTGCCATATCTCGCGAACGGATTGACCAATCCGCAAAATTTCTGTTGCATCTGAAAGTAGAAACTCGCCCGATTAAAACGGTATGCGTACTTTTCCCCTAGGCCGTTCTAGTTATTCGTTTCGAGCATCAGAACTGCAAAAATTTTGAGTTTCTCAAGCGTTTCTTACTTCCAAACCGCCATATCTCGCGAACGGATTGACCAATCCGCAAAATTTCTGTTGCATCTGAAAGTAGAACCTCGCCCGATTACAACGGTATGCGTACTTTTCCCCTAGGCCGTTCTAGTTAATCGTTTCGAGCATCAGAACTGCGAAAATTTTGAGTTTCTCAAGCGTTTCTTACTTCCAAACTGCCACATCTCGCGAACGGATTGACCAATCCGCAAAATTTCTGATGCATCTGAAAGTAGAAAGTCGCCCGATTACAACGGTATGCGTACTTTTCCCCTAGAACGTTCTAGTTATGCTTGTCGAGCATCAGAACTGCGAAAATTTTGAGTTTCTCAAGCGTTTCTTACCTCCAAACTGCCATATCTCGCGAACGGATTGACCAATCCTCAAAATTTCTGTTGCATCTGAAAGTAGAAACTCGCCCGATTACAACGGTATGCGTACTTTTCCCCTAGTCCGTTCTAGTTATTCGTTTCGAGCATCAGAACTGCGAAAATTTTGAATTTTTCAAGCGTTTCTTACTTCCAAATTGCCATACCTCGCGAACGGATTGAGCAATCCGCAAAATTTCTGTTGCATCTGAAGGTAGAAACTCGCCCGTTTACAACGGTATGCGTACTTTTCCCCTAGGCCGTTCTAGTTATTCGTTTCGAGCATCAGAACTGCGAAAATTTTGAGTTTCTCAAGCGTTTCTTACTTCCAAACCGCCATATTTCGCGAACGGATTGACCAATCCGCAAAATTTCTGTTGCATCTGAAAGTAGAAACTCGCCCGATTACAACGGTATGCGTACTTTTCCCCTTGGCCGTTCTGGTTAATCGTTTCGAGCATCAGAACTGCGAAAATTTTGAGTTTCTCAAGCGTTTCTTACTTCCAAACTGCCATATCTCGCGAACGGATTGACCAATCCGCAAAATTTCTGATGCATCTGAAAGTAGAAAGTCGCCCGATTACAACGGTATGCGTACTTTTCCCCTAGAACGTTCTTGTTATGCTTGTCGAGCATCAGAACTGCGAAAATTTTGAGTTTCTCAAGCGTTTCTTACCTCCAAACTGCCATATCTCGCGAACGGATTGACCAATCCTCAAAATTTCTGTTGCATCTGAAAGTAGAAACTCGCCCGATTACAACGGTATGCGTACTTTTCCCCTAGTCCGTTCTAGTTATTCGTTTCGAGCATCAGAACTGCGAAAATTTTGAGTTTTTCAAGCGTTTCTTACTTCCAAATTGCCATACCTCGCGAACGGATTGAGCAATCCGCAAAATTTCTGTTGCATCTGAAGGTAGAAACTCGCCCGTTTACAACGGTATGCGTACTTTTCCCCTAGGCCGTTCTAGTTATTCGTTTCGAGCATCAGAACTGCGAAAATTTTGAGTTTCTCAAGCGTTTCTTACTTCCAAACCGCCATATCTCGCGAACTGATTGACCAATCCGCAAAATTTCTGTTGCATCTGAAAGTAGAAACTCGCCCGATTACAACGGTATGCGTACTTTTCCCCTAGGCCGTTCTAGTTAATCGTTTCGAGCATCAGAACTGCGAAAATTTTGAGTTTCTCAAGCGTTTCTTACTTCCAAACTGCCATATCTCGCGAACGGATTGACCAATCCGCAAAATTTCTGATGCATCTGAAGGTAGAAACTCGCCCGATTACAACGGTATGCGTACTTTTCCCCTAGGCCGTTCTGGTTAATCGTTTCGAGCATCAGAACTGCGAAAATTTTGAGTTTCTCAAGCGTTTCTTACTTCCAAACTGCCATATCTCGCGAACGGACTGACCAATCCGCAAAATTTCTGATGCATCTGAAAGTAGAAACTCGCCCGATTACAACGGTATGCGTACTTTTCCCCTAGGCCGTTCTGGTTATTCGTTTCGAGCATCAGAACTGTGAAAATTATGAGTTTCTCAACCGTTTCTTACCTCCAAACTGCCATATCTCGCGAACGGATTGACCAATCTGCAAAATTTCTGTTGCATCTGAAAGTAGAAAGTCGCCCGATTACAACGGTATGCGTACTTTTCCCCTAGAACGTTCTAGTTATGCTGGTCGAGCATCAGAACTGCGAAAATTTTGAGTTTCTCAAGCGTTTCTTACCTCCAAACTGCCATATCTCGCGAACGGATTGACTAATCCGCAAAATTTCTGTTGCATCTGAAAGTAGAAACTCACCCGATATCAACGGTATGCGTACTTTTCCCCTAGGCCGTTCTAGTTAATCGTTTCGAGCATCAGAACTGCGAAAATTTTGAGTTTCTCAAGCGTTTCTTACTTCCAAACTGCCATATCTCGCGAACGGACTGACCAATCCGCAAAATTTCTGATGCATCTGAAAGTAGAAACTCGCCCGATTACAACGGTATGCGTACTTTTCCCCTAGGCCGTTCTGGTTAATCGTTCCGAGCATCAGAACTGCGAAAATTTTGAGTTTCTCAAGCGTTTCTTACTTCCAAACTGCCATATCTCGCGAACGGATTGACCAATCCGCAAAATTTCTGATGCATCTGAAAGTAGAAACTCGCCCGATTACAACGGTATGCGTACTTTTCCCCTAGGCCGCTCTAGTTATTCGTTTCGAGCATCAGAACTGCGAAAATTTTGTGTTTCTCAAGTGTTTCATACTTCCAAACTGCCATATCTCGCGAACGGATTGACCAATCCGCAAAATTTCTGTTGCATCTGAAAGTAGAAACTCGCCCGATTACAACGGTATGCGTACTTTTCCCCTAGGCCGTTCTGGTTATTCGTTTCGAGCATCAGAACTGTGAAAATTTTGAGTTTCTCAACCGTTTCTTACCTCCAAACTGCCATATCTCGCGAACGGATTGACCAATCCGCAAAATTTCTGTTGCATCTGAAAGTAGAAAGTCGCCCGATTACAACGGTATGCGTGCTTTTCCCCTAGATCGTTCTAGTTATGCTTGTCGAGCATCAGAACTGCGAAAATTTTGAGTTTCTCAAGCGTTTCTTACTTCCAAACTGCCATATCTCGCGAACGGATTGACCAATCCGCAAAATTTCTGATGCATCTGAAAGTAGAAAGTCGCCCGATTACAACGGTATGCGTACTTTTCCCCTAGAACGTTCTAGTTATGCTTGTCGAGCATCAGAACTGCGAAAATTTTGAGTTTCTCAAGCGTTTCTTACTTCCAAACTGCCATATCTCGCGAACGGATTGACCAATCCGCAAAATTTCTGATGCATCTGAAAGTAGAAAGTCGCCCGATTACAACGGTATGCTTACTTT
This sequence comes from Ptiloglossa arizonensis, assembly GCF_051014685.1. NCBI lineage: Eukaryota > Metazoa > Arthropoda > Insecta > Hymenoptera > Colletidae > Ptiloglossa > Ptiloglossa arizonensis. The sequence continues at coordinate 16,605 of NW_027478521.1, forward strand.
TCCCCTAGGCCGCTCTAGTTATTCGTTTCGAGCAACAGAACTGCGAAAATGTTGAGTTTCTCAAGCGTTTCTTACCTACAAACTGCCATATCTCGCGAACGGATTGACCAATCCGCAAAATTTCTGTTGCATCTGAAAGTAGAAACTCGCCCGATTACAACGGTATGCGTACTTTTCCCCTAGGCCGTTCTAGTTATTCGTTTCGAGCATCAGAACTGCGAAAATTTTGAGTTTCTCAAGCGTTTCTTACTTCCAAACCGCCATATCTCGCGAACGGATTGACCAATCCGCAAAATTTCTGTTGCATCTGAAAGTAGAAACTCGCCCGATTACAACGGTATGCGTACTTTTCCCCTAGGCCGTTCTAGTTATTCGTTTCGAGCATCAGAACTGCTAAAATTTTGAGTTTCTCAAGCGTTTCTTACTTCCAAACCGCCATATCTCGCGAACGGATTGACCAATCCGCAAAATTTCTGATGCATCTGAAAGTAGAAAGTCGCCCGATTACAACGGTATGCGTACTTTTCCCCTAGAACGTTCTAGTTATGCTTGTCGAGCATCAGAACTGCGAAAATTTTGAGTTTCTCAAGCGTTTCTTACCTCCAAACTGCCATATCTCGCGAACGGATTGACCAATCCTCAAAATTTCTGTTGCATCTGAAAGTAGAAACTCGCCCGATTACAACGGTATGCGTACTTTTCCCCTAGGCCGCTCTAGTTATTCGTTTCGAGCATCAGAACTGCGAAAATTTTGAGTTTCTCAAGCGTTTCTTACCTACAAACTGCCATATCTCGCGAACGGATTGACCAATCCGCAAAATTTCTGTTGCATCTGAAAGTAGAAACTCGCCCGATTACAACGGTATGCGTACTTTTCCCCTAGGCCGTTCTAGTTAATCGTTTCGAGCATCAGAACTGCGAAAATTTTGAGTTTCTCAAGCGTTTCTTACTTCCAAACTGCCATATCTCGCGAACGGATTGACCAATCCGCAAAATTTCTGATGCATCTGAAGGTAGAAACTCGCCCGATTACAACGGTATGCGTACTTTTCCCCTTAGCCGTTCTGGTTAACCGTTTCGAGCATCAGAACTGCGAAAATTTTGAGTTTCTCAAGCGTTTCTTACTTCCAAACTGCCATATCTCGCGAACGGATTGACCAATCCGCAAAATTTCTGATGCATCTGAAAGTAGAAAGTCGCCCGATTACAACGGTATGCGTACTTTTCCCCTAGAACGTTCTTGTTATGCTTGTCGAGCATCAGAACTGCGAAAATTTTGAGTTTCTCAAGCGTTTCTTACCTCCAAACTGCCATATCTCGCGAACGGATTGACCAATCCTCAAAATTTCTGTTGCATCTGAAAGTAGAAACTCGCCCGATTACAACGGTATGCGTACTTTTCCCCTAGTCCGTTCTAGTTATTCGTTTCGAGCATCAGAACTGCGAAAATTTTGAGTTTTTCAAGCGTTTCTTACTTCCAAATTGCCATACCTCGCGAACGGATTGAGCAATCCGCAAAATTTCTGTTGCATCTGAAGGTAGAAACACGCCCGTTTACAACGGTATGCGTACTTTTCCCCTAGGCCGTTCTGGTTAATCGTTTCGAGCATCAGAACTGCGAAAATTTTGAGTTTCTCAAGCGTTTCTTACTTCCAAACTGCCATATCTCGCGAACGGACTGACCAATCCGCAAAATTTCTGATGCATCTGAAAGTAGAAACTCGCCCGATTACAACGGTATGCGTACTTTTCCCCTAGGCCGTTCTGGTTATTCGTTTCGAGCATCAGAACTGTGAAAATTTTGAGTTTCTCAACCGTTTCTTACCTCCAAACTGCCATATCTCGCGAACGGATTGACCAATCTGCAAAATTTCTGTTGCATCTGAAAGTAGAAAGTCGCCCGATTACAACGGTATGCGTACTTTTCCCCTAGAACGTTCTAGTTATGCTGGTCGAGCATCAGAACTGCGAAAATTTTGAGTTTCTCAAGCGTTTCTTACCTCCAAACTGCCATATCTCGCGAACGGATTGACTAATCCGCAAAATTTCTGTTGCATCTGAAAGTAGAAACTCACCCGATATCAACGGTATGCGTACTTTTCCCCTAGGCCGTTCTAGTTAATCGTTTCGAGCATCAGAACTGCGAAAATTTTGAGTTTCTCAAGCGTTTCTTACTTCCAAACTGCCATATCTCGCGAACGGACTGACCAATCCGCAAAATTTCTGATGCATCTGAAAGTAGAAACTCGCCCGATTACAACGGTATGCGTACTTTTCCCCTAGGCCGTTCTGGTTAATCGTTTCGAGCATCAGAACTGCGAAAATTTTGAGTTTCTCAAGCGTTTCTTACTTCCAAACTGCCATATCTCGCGAACGGATTGACCAATCCGCAAAATTTCTGATGCATCTGAAAGTAGAAACTCGCCCGATTACAACGGTATGCGTACTTTTCCCCTAGGCCGCTCTAGTTATTCGTTTCGAGCATCAGAACTGCGAAAATTTTGTGTTTCTCAAGTGTTTCATACTTCCAAACTGCCATATCTCGCGAACGGATTAACCAATCCGCAAAATTTCTGTTGCATCTGAAAGTAGAAACTCGCCCGATTACAACGGTATGCGTACTTTTCCCCTAGGCCGTTCTGGTTATTCGTTTCGAGCATCAGAACTGTGAAAATTTTGAGTTTCTCAACCGTTTCTTACCTCCAAACTGCCATATCTCGCGAACGGATTGACCAATCCGCAAAATTTCTGTTGCATCTGAAAGTAGAAAGTCGCCCGATTACAACGGTATGCGTGCTTTTCCCCTAGATCGTTCTAGTTATGCTTGTCGAGCATCAGAACTGCGAAAATTTTGAGTTTCTCAAGCGTTTCTTACTTCCAAACTGCCATATCTCGCGAACGGATTGACCAATCCGCAAAATTTCTGATGCATCTGAAAGTAGAAAGTCGCCCGATTACAACGGTATGCGTACTTTTCCCCTAGAACGTTCTAGTTATGCTTGTCGAGCATCAGAACTGCGAAAATTTTGAGTTTCTCAAGCGTTTCTTACTTCCAAACTGCCATATCTCGCGAACGGATTGACCAATCCGCAAAATTTCTGATGCATCTGAAAGTAGAAACTCTCCCGATTACAACGGTATGCGTACTTTTCCCCTAGGCCGCTCTAGTTATTCGTTTCGAGCAACAGAACTGCGAAAATCTTGAGTTTCTCAAGCGTTTCTTACCTACAAACTGCCATATCTCGCGAACGGATTGACCAATCCGCAAAATTTCTGTTGCATCTGAAAGTAGAAACTCGCCCGATTACAACGGTATGCGTACTTTTCCCCTAGGCCGTTCTAGTTATTCGTTTCGAGCATCAGAACTGCGAAAATTTTGAGTTTCTCAAGCGTTTCTTACTTCCAAACCGCCATATCTCGCGAACGGATTGACCAATCCGCAAAATTTCTGTTGCATCTGAAAGTAGAAACTCGCCCGATTACAACGGTATGCGTACTTTTCCCCTAGGCCGTTCTAGTTATTCGTTTCGAGCATCAGAACTGCTAAAATTTTGAGTTTCTCAAGCGTTTCTTACTTCCAAACCGCCATATCTCGCGAACGGATTGACCAATCCGCAAAATTTCTGTTGCATCTGAAAGTAGAAACTCGCCCGATTACAACGGTATGCGTACTTTTCCCCTAGGCCGTTCTAGTTAATCGTTTCGAGCATCAGAACTGCGAAAATTTTGAGTTTCTCAAGCGTTTCTTACTTCCAAACTGCAATATCTCGCGAACGGATTGACCAATCCGCAAAATTTCTGTTGCATCTGAAAGTAGAAAGTCGCCCGATTACAACGGTATGCGTGCTTTTCCCCTAGATCGTTCTAGTTATGCTTGTCGAGCATCAGAACTGCGAAAATTTTGAGTTTCTCAAGCGTTTCTTACTTCCAAACTGCCATATCTCGCGAACGGATTGACCAATCCGCAAAATTTCTGATGCATCTGAAAGTAGAAAGTCGCCCGATTACAACGGTATGCTTACTTTTCCCCTAGGCCGCTCTAGTTATTCGTTTCGAGCAACAGAACTGCGAAAATGTTGAGTTTCTCAAGCGTTTCTTACCTACAAACTGCCATATCTCGCGAACGGATTGACCAATCCGCAAAATTTCTGTTGCATCTGAAAGTAGAAACTCGCCCGATTACAACGGTATGCGTACTTTTCCCCTAGGCCGTTCTAGTTATTCGTTTCGAGCATCAGAACTGCGAAAATTTTGAGTTTCTCAAGCGTTTCTTACTTCCAAACCGCCATATCTCGCGAACGGATTGACCAATCCGCAAAATTTCTGTTGCATCTGAAAGTAGAAACTCGCCCGATTACAACGGTATGCGTACTTTTCCCCTAGGCCGTTCTAGTTATTCGTTTCGAGCATCAGAACTGCTAAAATTTTGAGTTTCTCAAGCGTTTCTTACTTCCAAACCGCCATATCTCGCGAACGGATTGACCAATCCGCAAAATTTCTGATGCATCTGAAAGTAGAAAGTCGCCCGATTACAACGGTATGCGTACTTTTCCCCTAGAACGTTCTAGTTATGCTTGTCGAGCATCAGAACTGCGAAAATTTTGAGTTTCTCAAGCGTTTCTTACCTCCAAACTGCCATATCTCGCGAACGGATTGACCAATCCTCAAAATTTCTGTTGCATCTGAAAGTAGAAACTCGCCCGATTACAACGGTATGCGTACTTTTCCCCTAGGCCGCTCTAGTTATTCGTTTCGAGCATCAGAACTGCGAAAATTTTGAGTTTCTCAAGCGTTTCTTACCTACAAACTGCCATATCTCGCGAACGGATTGACCAATCCGCAAAATTTCTGTTGCATCTGAAAGTAGAAACTCGCCCGATTACAACGGTATGCGTACTTTTCCCCTAGGCCGTTCTAGTTAATCGTTTCGAGCATCAGAACTGCGAAAATTTTGAGTTTCTCAAGCGTTTCTTACTTCCAAACTGCCATATCTCGCGAACGGATTGACCAATCCGCAAAATTTCTGATGCATCTGAAGGTAGAAACTCGCCCGATTACAACGGTATGCGTACTTTTCCCCTTGGCCGTTCTGGTTAATCGTTTCGAGCATCAGAACTGCGAAAATTTTGAGTTTCTCAAGCGTTTCTTACTTCCAAACTGCCATATCTCGCGAACGGATTGACCAATCCGCAAAATTTCTGATGCATCTGAAAGTAGAAAGTCGCCCGATTACAACGGTATGCGTACTTTTCCCCTAGAACGTTCTTGTTATGCTTGTCGAGCATCAGAACTGCGAAAATTTTGAGTTTCTCAAGCGTTTCTTACCTCCAAACTGCCATATCTCGCGAACGGATTGACCAATCCTCAAAATTTCTGTTGCATCTGAAAGTAGAAACTCGCCCGATTACAACGGTATGCGTACTTTTCCCCTAGTCCGTTCTAGTTATTCGTTTCGAGCATCAGAACTGCGAAAATTTTGAGTTTTTCAAGCGTTTCTTACTTCCAAATTGCCATACCTCGCGAACGGATTGAGCAATCCGCAAAATTTCTGTTGCATCTGAAGGTAGAAACACGCCCGTTTACAACGGTATGCGTACTTTTCCCCTAGGCCGTTCTGGTTAATCGTTTCGAGCATCAGAACTGCGAAAATTTTGAGTTTCTCAAGCGTTTCTTACTTCCAAACTGCCATATCTCGCGAACGGACTGACCAATCCGCAAAATTTCTGATGCATCTGAAAGTAGAAACTCGCCCGATTACAACGGTATGCGTACTTTTCCCCTAGGCCGTTCTGGTTATTCGTTTCGAGCATCAGAACTGTGAAAATTTTGAGTTTCTCAACCGTTTCTTACCTCCAAACTGCCATATCTCGCGAACGGATTGACCAATCTGCAAAATTTCTGTTGCATCTGAAAGTAGAAAGTCGCCCGATTACAACGGTATGCGTACTTTTCCCCTAGAACGTTCTAGTTATGCTGGTCGAGCATCAGAACTGCGAAAATTTTGAGTTTCTCAAGCGTTTCTTACCTCCAAACTGCCATATCTCGCGAACGGATTGACCAATCCGCAAAATTTCTGTTGCATCTGAAAGTAGAAACTCGCCCGATTACAACTGTATGCGTACTTTTCCCCTAGTCCGTTATAGTTATTCGTTTCGAGCATCAGAACTGCGAAAATTTTTAGTTTCTCAAGCGTTTCTTACTTCCAAACTGCCATATCTCGCGAACGGATTGACCAATCCGCAAAATTTCTGATGCATCTGAAAGTAGAAAGTCGCCCGATTACAACGGTATGCGTACTTTTCCCCTAGAACGTTCTTGTTATGCTTGTCGAGCATCAGAACTGCGAAAATTTTGAGTTTCTCAAGCGTTTCTTACCTCCAAACTGCCATATCTCGCGAACGGATTGACCAATCCTCAAAATTTCTGTTGCATCTGAAAGTAGAAACTCGCCCGATTACAACGGTATGCGTACTTTTCCCCTAGTCCGTTCTAGTTATTCGTTTCGAGCATCAGAACTGCGAAAATTTTGAGTTTTTCAAGCGTTTCTTACTTCCAAATTGCCATACCTCGCGAACGGATTGAGCAATCCGCAAAATTTCTGTTGCATCTGAAGGTAGAAACACGCCCGTTTACAACGGTATGCGTACTTTTCCCCTAGGCCGTTCTGGTTAATCGTTTCGAGCATCAGAACTGCGAAAATTTTGAGTTTCTCAAGCGTTTCTTACTTCCAAACTGCCATATCTCGCGAACGGACTGACCAATCCGCAAAATTTCTGATGCATCTGAAAGTAGAAACTCGCCCGATTACAACGGTATGCGTACTTTTCCCCTAGGCCGTTCTGGTTATTCGTTTCGAGCATCAGAACTGTGAAAATTTTGAGTTTCTCAACCGTTTCTTACCTCCAAACTGCCATATCTCGCGAACGGATTGACCAATCTGCAAAATTTCTGTTGCATCTGAAAGTAGAAAGTCGCCCGATTACAACGGTATGCGTACTTTTCCCCTAGAACGTTCTAGTTATGCTGGTCGAGCATCAGAACTGCGAAAATTTTGAGTTTCTCAAGCGTTTCTTACCTCCAAACTGCCATATCTCGCGAACGGATTGACTAATCCGCAAAATTTCTGTTGCATCTGAAAGTAGAAACTCACCCGATATCAACGGTATGCGTACTTTTCCCCTAGGCCGTTCTAGTTAATCGTTTCGAGCATCAGAACTGCGAAAATTTTGAGTTTCTCAAGCGTTTCTTACTTCCAAACTGCCATATCTCGCGAACGGACTGACCAATCCGCAAAATTTCTGATGCATCTGAAAGTAGAAACTCGCCCGATTACAACGGTATGCGTACTTTTCCCCTAGGCCGTTCTGGTTAATCGTTTCGAGCATCAGAACTGCGAAAATTTTGAGTTTCTCAAGCGTTTCTTACTTCCAAACTGCCATATCTCGCGAACGGATTGACCAATCCGCAAAATTTCTGATGCATCTGAAAGTAGAAACTCGCCCGATTACAACGGTATGCGTACTTTTCCCCTAGGCCGCTCTAGTTATTCGTTTCGAGCATCAGAACTGCGAAAATTTTGTGTTTCTCAAGTGTTTCATACTTCCAAACTGCCATATCTCGCGAACGGATTGACCAATCCGCAAAATTTCTGTTGCATCTGAAAGTAGAAACTCGCCCGATTACAACGGTATGCGTACTTTTCCCCTAGGCCGTTCTGGTTATTCGTTTCGAGCATCAGAACTGTGAAAATTTTGAGTTTCTCAACCGTTTCTTACCTCCAAACTGCCATATCTCGCGAACGGATTGACCAATCCGCAAAATTTCTGTTGCATCTGAAAGTAGAAAGTCGCCCGATTACAACGGTATGCGTGCTTTTCCCCTAGATCGTTCTAGTTATGCTTGTCGAGCATCAGAACTGCGAAAATTTTGAGTTTCTCAAGCGTTTCTTACTTCCAAACTGCCATATCTCGCGAACGGATTGACCAATCCGCAAAATTTCTGATGCATCTGAAAGTAGAAAGTCGCCCGATTACAACGGTATGCGTACTTTTCCCCTAGAACGTTCTAGTTATGCTTGTCGAGCATCAGAACTGCGAAAATTTTGAGTTTCTCAAGCGTTTCTTACTTCCAAACTGCCATATCTCGCGAACGGATTGACCAATCCGCAAAATTTCCGATGCATCTGAAAGTAGAAACTCTCCCGATTACAACGGTATGCGTACTTTTCCCCTAGGCCGCTCTAGTTATTCGTTTCGAGCAACAGAACTGCGAAAATCTTGAGTTTCTCAAGCGTTTCTTACCTACAAACTGCCATATCTCGCGAACGGATTGACCAATCCGCAAAATTTCTGTTGCATCTGAAAGTAGAAACTCGCCCGATTACAACGGTATGCGTACTTTTCCCCTAGGCCGTTCTAGTTATTCGTTTCGAGCATCAGAACTGCGAAAATTTTGAGTTTCTCAAGCGTTTCTTACTTCCAAACCGCCATATCTCGCGAACGGATTGACCAATCCGCAAAATTTCTGTTGCATCTGAAAGTAGAAACTCGCCCGATTACAACGGTATGCGTACTTTTCCCCTAGGCCGTTCTAGTTATTCGTTTCGAGCATCAGAACTGCTAAAATTTTGAGTTTCTCAAGCGTTTCTTACTTCCAAACCGCCATATCTCGCGAACGGATTGACCAATCCGCAAAATTTCTGTTGCATCTGAAAGTAGAAACTCGCCCGATTACAACGGTATGCGTACTTTTCCCCTAGGCCGTTCTAGTTAATCGTTTCGAGCATCAGAACTGCGAAAATTTTGAGTTTCTCAAGCGTTTCTTACTTCCAAACTGCAATATCTCGCGAACGGATTGACCAATCCGCAAAATTTCTGTTGCATCTGAAAGTAGAAAGTCGCCCGATTACAACGGTATGCGTGCTTTTCCCCTAGATCGTTCTAGTTATGCTTGTCGAGCATCAGAACTGCGAAAATTTTGAGTTTCTCAAGCGTTTCTTACTTCCAAACTGCCATATCTCGCGAACGGATTGACCAATCCGCAAAATTTCTGATGCATCTGAAAGTAGAAAGTCGCCCGATTACAACGGTATGCTTACTTTTCCCCTAGGCCGCTCTAGTTATTCGTTTCGAGCAACAGAACTGCGAAAATGTTGAGTTTCTCAAGCGTTTCTTACCTACAAACTGCCATATCTCGCGAACGGATTGACCAATCCGCAAAATTTCTGTTGCATCTGAAAGTAGAAACTCGCCCGATTACAACGGTATGCGTACTTTTCCCCTAGGCCGTTCTAGTTATTCGTTTCGAGCATCAGAACTGCGAAAATTTTGAGTTTCTCAAGCGTTTCTTACTTCCAAACCGCCATATCTCGCGAACGGATTGACCAATCCGCAAAATTTCTGTTGCATCTGAAAGTAGAAACTCGCCCGATTACAACGGTATGCGTACTTTTCCCCTAGGCCGTTCTAGTTATTCGTTTCGAGCATCAGAACTGCTAAAATGTTGAGTTTCTCAAGCGTTTCTTACTTCCAAACCGCCATATCTCGCGAACGGATTGACCAATCCGCAAAATTTCTGATGCATCTGAAAGTAGAAAGTCGCCCGATTACAACGGTATGCGTACTTTTCCCCTAGAACGTTCTAGTTATGCTTGTCGAGCATCAGAACTGCGAAAATTTTGAGTTTCTCAAGCGTTTCTTACCTCCAAACTGCCATATCTCGCGAACGGATTGACCAATCCTCAAAATTTCTGTTGCATCTGAAAGTAGAAACTCGCCCGATTACAACGGTATGCGTACTTTTCCCCTAGGCCGCTCTAGTTATTCGTTTCGAGCATCAGAACTGCGAAAATTTTGAGTTTCTCAAGCGTTTCTTACCTACAAACTGCCATATCTCGCGAACGGATTGACCAATCCGCAAAATTTCTGTTGCATCTGAAAGTAGAAACTCGCCCGATTACAACGGTATGCGTACTTTTCCCCTAGGCCGTTCTAGTTAATCGTTTCGAGCATCAGAACTGCGAAAATTTTGAGTTTCTCAAGCGTTTCTTACTTCCAAACTGCCATATCTCGCGAACGGATTGACCAATCCGCAAAATTTCTGATGCATCTGAAGGTAGAAACTCGCCCGATTACAACGGTATGCGTACTTTTCCCCTTGGCCGTTCTGGTTAATCGTTTCGAGCATCAGAACTGCGAAAATTTTGAGTTTCTCAAGCGTTTCTTACTTCCAAACTGCCATATCTCGCGAACGGATTGACCAATCCGCAAAATTTCTGATGCATCTGAAAGTAGAAAGTCGCCCGATTACAACGGTATGCGTACTTTTCCCCTAGAACGTTCTTGTTATGCTTGTCGAGCATCAGAACTGCGAAAATTTTGAGTTTCTCAAGCGTTTCTTACCTCCAAACTGCCATATCTCGCGAACGGATTGACCAATCCTCAAAATTTCTGTTGCATCTGAAAGTAGAAACTCGCCCGATTACAACGGTATGCGTACTTTTCCCCTAGTCCGTTCTAGTTATTCGTTTCGAGCATCAGAACTGCGAAAATTTTGAGTTTTTCAAGCGTTTCTTACTTCCAAATTGCCATACCTCGCGAACGGATTGAGCAATCCGCAAAATTTCTGTTGCATCTGAAGGTAGAAACACGCCCGTTTACAACGGTATGCGTACTTTTCCCCTAGGCCGTTCTGGTTAATCGTTTCGAGCATCAGAACTGCGAAAATTTTGAGTTTCTCAAGCGTTTCTTACTTCCAAACTGCCATATCTCGCGAACGGACTGACCAATCCGCAAAATTTCTGATGCATCTGAAAGTAGAAACTCGCCCGATTACAACGGTATGCGTACTTTTCCCCTAGGCCGTTCTGGTTATTCGTTTCGAGCATCAGAACTGTGAAAATTTTGAGTTTCTCAACCGTTTCTTACCTCCAAACTGCCATATCTCGCGAACGGATTGACCAATCTGCAAAATTTCTGTTGCATCTGAAAGTAGAAAGTCGCCCGATTACAACGGTATGCGTACTTTTCCCCTAGAACGTTCTAGTTATGCTGGTCGAGCATCAGAACTGCGAAAATTTTGAGTTTCTCAAGCGTTTCTTACCTCCAAACTGCCATATCTCGCGAACGGATTGACTAATCCGCAAAATTTCTGTTGCATCTGAAAGTAGAAACTCACCCGATATCAACGGTATGCGTACTTTTCCCCTAGGCCGTTCTAGTTAATCGTTTCGAGCATCAGAACTGCGAAAATTTTGAGTTTCTCAAGCGTTTCTTACTTCCAAACTGCCATATCTCGCGAACGGACTGACCAATCCGCAAAATTTCTGATGCATCTGAAAGTAGAAACTCGCCCGATTACAACGGTATGCGTACTTTTCCCCTAGGCCGTTCTGGTTAATCGTTTCGAGCATCAGAACTGCGAAAATTTTGAGTTTCTCAAGCGTTTCTTACTTCCAAACTGCCATATCTCGCGAACGGATTGACCAATCCGCAAAATTTCTGATGCATCTGAAAGTAGAAACTCGCCCGATTACAACGGTATGCGTACTTTTCCCCTAGGCCGCTCTAGTTATTCGTTTCGAGCATCAGAACTGCGAAAATTTTGTGTTTCTCAAGTGTTTCATACTTCCAAACTGCCATATCTCGCGAACGGATTGACCAATCCGCAAAATTTCTGTTGCATCTGAAAGTAGAAACTCGCCCGATTACAACGGTATGCGTACTTTTCCCCTAGGCCGTTCTGGTTATTCGTTTCGAGCATCAGAACTGTGAAAATTTTGAGTTTCTCAACCGTTTCTTACCTCCAAACTGCCATATCTCGCGAACGGATTGACCAATCCGCAAAATTTCTGTTGCATCTGAAAGTAGAAAGTCGCCCGATTACAACGGTATGCGTGCTTTTCCCCTAGATCGTTCTAGTTATGCTTGTCGAGCATCAGAACTGCGAAAATTTTGAGTTTCTCAAGCGTTTCTTACTTCCAAACTGCCATATCTCGCGAACGGATTGACCAATCCGCAAAATTTCTGATGCATCTGAAAGTAGAAAGTCGCCCGATTACAACGGTATGCGTACTTTTCCCCTAGAACGTTCTAGTTATGCTTGTCGAGCATCAGAACTGCGAAAATTTTGAGTTTCTCAAGCGTTTCTTACTTCCAAACTGCCATATCTCGCGAACGGATTGACCAATCCGCAAAATTTCTGATGCATCTGAAAGTAGAAACTCTCCCGATTACAACGGTATGCGTACTTTTCCCCTAGGCCGCTCTAGTTATTCGTTTCGAGCAACAGAACTGCGAAAATCTTGAGTTTCTCAAGCGTTTCTTACCTACAAACTGCCATATCTCGCGAACGGATTGACCAATCCGCAAAATTTCTGTTGCATCTGAAAGTAGAAACTCGCCCGATTACAACGGTATGCGTACTTTTCCCCTAGGCCGTTCTAGTTATTCGTTTCGAGCATCAGAACTGCGAAAATTTTGAGTTTCTCAAGCGTTTCTTACTTCCAAACCGCCATATCTCGCGAACGGATTGACCAATCCGCAAAATTTCTGTTGCATCTGAAAGTAGAAACTCGCCCGATTACAACGGTATGCGTACTTTTCCCCTAGGCCGTTCTAGTTATTCGTTTCGAGCATCAGAACTGCTAAAATTTTGAGTTTCTCAAGCGTTTCTTACTTCCAAACCGCCATATCTCGCGAACGGATTGACCAATCCGCAAAATTTCTGTTGCATCTGAAAGTAGAAACTCGCCCGATTACAACGGTATGCGTACTTTTCCCCTAGGCCGTTCTAGTTAATCGTTTCGAGCATCAGAACTGCGAAAATTTTGAGTTTCTCAAGCGTTTCTTACTTCCAAACTGCAATATCTCGCGAACGGATTGACCAATCCGCAAAATTTCTGTTGCATCTGAAAGTAGAAAGTCGCCCGATTACAACGGTATGCGTGCTTTTCCCCTAGATCGTTCTAGTTATGCTTGTCGAGCATCAGAACTGCGAAAATTTTGAGTTTCTCAAGCGTTTCTTACTTCCAAACTGCCATATCTCGCGAACGGATTGACCAATCCGCAAAATTTCTGATGCATCTGAAAGTAGAAAGTCGCCCGATTACAACGGTATGCTTACTTTTCCCCTAGGCCGCTCTAGTTATTCGTTTCGAGCAACAGAACTGCGAAAATGTTGAGTTTCTCAAGCGTTTCTTACCTACAAACTGCCATATCTCGCGAACGGATTGACCAATCCGCAAAATTTCTGTTGCATCTGAAAGTAGAAACTCGCCCGATTACAACGGTATGCGTACTTTTCCCCTAGGCCGTTCTAGTTATTCGTTTCGAGCATCAGAACTGCGAAAATTTTGAGTTTCTCAAGCGTTTCTTACTTCCAAACCGCCATATCTCGCGAACGGATTGACCAATCCGCAAAATTTCTGTTGCATCTGAAAGTAGAAACTCGCCCGATTACAACGGTATGCGTACTTTTCCCCTAGGCCGTTCTAGTTATTCGTTTCGAGCATCAGAACTGCTAAAATTTTGAGTTTCCCAAGCGTTTCTTACTTCCAAACCGCCATATCTCGCGAACGGATTGACCAATCCGCAAAATTTCTGATGCATCTGAAAGTAGAAAGTCGCCCGATTACAACGGTATGCGTACTTTTCCCCTAGAACGTTCTAGTTATGCTTGTCGAGCATCAGAACTGCGAAAATTTTGAGTTTCTCAAGCGTTTCTTACCTCCAAACTGCCATATCTCGCGAACGGATTGACCAATCCTCAAAATTTCTGTTGCATCTGAAAGTAGAAACTCGCCCGATTACAACGGTATGCGTACTTTTCCCCTAGGCCGCTCTAGTTATTCGTTTCGAGCATCAGAACTGCGAAAATTTTGAGTTTCTCAAGCGTTTCTTACCTACAAACTGCCATATCTCGCGAACGGATTGACCAATCCGCAAAATTTCTGTTGCATCTGAAAGTAGAAACTCGCCCGATTACAACGGTATGCGTACTTTTCCCCTAGGCCGTTCTAGTTAATCGTTTCGAGCATCAGAACTGCGAAAATTTTGAGTTTCTCAAGCGTTTTTTATTTCCAAACTGCCATATCTCGCGAACGGATTGACCAATCCGCAAAATTTCTGATGCATCTGAAGGTAGAAACTCGCCCGATTACAACGGTATGCGTACTTTTCCCCTTGGCCGTTCTGGTTAATCGTTTCGAGCATCAGAACTGCGAAAATTTTGAGTTTCTCAAGCGTTTCTTACTTCCAAACTGCCATATCTCGCGAACGGATTGACCAATCCGCAAAATTTCTGATGCATCTGAAAGTAGAAAGTCGCCCGATTACAACGGTATGCGTACTTTTCCCCTAGAACGTTCTTGTTATGCTTGTCGAGCATCAGAACTGCGAAAATTTTGAGTTTCTCAAGCGTTTCTTACCTCCAAACTGCCATATCTCGCGAACGGATTGACCAATCCTCAAAATTTCTGTTGCATCTGAAAGTAGAAACTCGCCCGATTACAACGGTATGCGTACTTTTCCCCTAGTCCGTTCTAGTTATTCGTTTCGAGCATCAGAACTGCGAAAATTTTGAGTTTTTCAAGCGTTTCTTACTTCCAAATTGCCATACCTCGCGAACGGATTGAGCAATCCGCAAAATTTCTGTTGCATCTGAAGGTAGAAACACGCCCGTTTACAACGGTATGCGTACTTTTCCCCTAGGCCGTTCTGGTTAATCGTTTCGAGCATCAGAACTGCGAAAATTTTGAGTTTCTCAAGCGTTTCTTACTTCCAAACTGCCATATCTCGCGAACGGACTGACCAATCCGCAAAATTTCTGATGCATCTGAAAGTAGAAACTCGCCCGATTACAACGGTATGCGTACTTTTCCCCTAGGCCGTTCTGGTTATTCGTTTCGAGCATCAGAACTGTGAAAATTTTGAGTTTCTCAACCGTTTCTTACCTCCAAACTGCCATATCTCGCGAACGGATTGACCAATCTGCAAAATTTCTGTTGCATCTGAAAGTAGAAAGTCGCCCGATTACAACGGTATGCGTACTTTTCCCCTAGAACGTTCTAGTTATGCTGGTCGAGCATCAGAACTGCGAAAATTTTGAGTTTCTCAAGCGTTTCTTACCTCCAAACTGCCATATCTCGCGAACGGATTGACTAATCCGCAAAATTTCTGTTGCATCTGAAAGTAGAAACTCACCCGATATCAACGGTATGCGTACTTTTCCCCTAGGCCGTTCTAGTTAATCGTTTCGAGCATCAGAACTGCGAAAATTTTGAGTTTCTCAAGCGTTTCTTACTTCCAAACTGCCATATCTCGCGAACGGACTGACCAATCCGCAAAATTTCTGATGCATCTGAAAGTAGAAACTCGCCCGATTACAACGGTATGCGTACTTTTCCCCTAGGCCGTTCTGGTTAATCGTTTCGAGCATCAGAACTGCGAAAATTTTGAGTTTCTCAAGCGTTTCTTACTTCCAAACTGCCATATCTCGCGAACGGATTGACCAATCCGCAAAATTTCTGATGCATCTGAAAGTAGAAACTCGCCCGATTACAACGGTATGCGTACTTTTCCCCTAGGCCGCTCTAGTTATTCGTTTCAAGCATCAGAACTGCGAAAATTTTGTGTTTCTCAAGTGTTTCATACTTCCAAACTGCCATATCTCGCGAACGGATTGACCAATCCGCAAAATTTCTGTTGCATCTGAAAGTAGAAACTCGCCCGATTACAACGGTATGCGTACTTTTCCCCTAGGCCGCTCTAGTTATTCGTTTCAAGCATCAGAACTGCGAAAATTTTGTGTTTCTCAAGTGTTTCATACTTCCAAACTGCCATATCTCGCGAACGGATTGACCAATCCGCAAAATTTCTGTTGCATCTGAAAGTAGAAACTCGCCCGATTACAACGGTATGCGTACTTTTCCCCTAGGCCGTTCTGGTTATTCGTTTCGAGCATCAGAACTGTGAAAATTTTGAGTTTCTCAACCGTTTCTTACCTCCAAACTGCCATATCTCGCGAACGGATTGACCAATCCGCAAAATTTCTGTTGCATCTGAAAGTAGAAAGTCGCCCGATTACAACGGTATGCGTGCTTTTCCCCTAGATCGTTCTAGTTATGCTTGTCGAGCATCAGAACTGCGAAAATTTTGAGTTTCTCAAGCGTTTCTTACTTCCAAACTGCCATATCTCGCGAACGGATTGACCAATCCGCAAAATTTCTGATGCATCTGAAAGTAGAAAGTCGCCCGATTACAACGGTATGCGTACTTTTCCCCTAGAACGTTCTAGTTATGCTTGTCGAGCATCAGAACTGCGAAAATTTTGAGTTTCTCAAGCGTTTCTTACTTCCAAACTGCCATATCTCGCGAACGGATTGACCAATCCGCAAAATTTCTGATGCATCTGAAAGTAGAAACTCTCCCGATTACAACGGTATGCGTACTTTTCCCCTAGGCCGCTCTAGTTATTCGTTTCGAGCAACAGAACTGCGAAAATCTTGAGTTTCTCAAGCGTTTCTTACCTACAAACTGCCATATCTCGCGAACAGATTGACCAATCCGCAAAATTTCTGTTGCATCTGAAAGTAGAAACTCGCCCGATTACAACGGTATGCGTACTTTTCCCCTAGGCCGTTCTAGTTATTCGTTTCGAGCATCAGAACTGCGAAAATTTTGAGTTTCTCAAGCGTTTCTTACTTCCAAACCGCCATATCTCGCGAACGGATTGACCAATCCGCAAAATTTCTGTTGCATCTGAAAGTAGAAACTCGCCCGATTACAACGGTATGCGTACTTTTCCCCTAGGCCGTTCTAGTTATTCGTTTCGAGCATCAGAACTGCTAAAATTTTGAGTTTCTCAAGCGTTTCTTACTTCCAAACCGCCATATCTCGCGAACGGATTGACCAATCCGCAAAATTTCTGTTGCATCTGAAAGTAGAAACTCGCCCGATTACAACGGTATGCGTACTTTTCCCCTAGGCCGTTCTAGTTAATCGTTTCGAGCATCAGAACTGCGAAAATTTTGAGTTTCTCAAGCGTTTCTTACTTCCAAACTGCAATATCTCGCGAACGGATTGACCAATCCGCAAAATTTCTGTTGCATCTGAAAGTAGAAAGTCGCCCGATTACAACGGTATGCGTGCTTTTCCCCTAGATCGTTCTAGTTATGCTTGTCGAGCATCAGAACTGCGAAAATTTTGAGTTTCTCAAGCGTTTCTTACTTCCAAACTGCCATATCTCGCGAACGGATTGACCAATCCGCAAAATTTCTGATGCATCTGAAAGTAGAAAGTCGCCCGATTACAACGGTATGCTTACTTTTCCCCTAGGCCGCTCTAGTTATTCGTTTCGAGCAACAGAACTGCGAAAATGTTGAGTTTCTCAAGCGTTTCTTACCTACAAACTGCCATATCTCGCGAACGGATTGACCAATCCGCAAAATTTCTGTTGCATCTGAAAGTAGAAACTCGCCCGATTACAACGGTATGCGTACTTTTCCCCTAGGCCGTTCTAGTTATTCGTTTCGAGCATCAGAACTGCGAAAATTTTGAGTTTCTCAAGCGTTTCTTACTTCCAAACCGCCATATGTCGCGAACGGATTGACCAATCCGCAAAATTTCTGTTGCATCTGAAAGTAGAAACTCGCCCGATTACAACGGTATGCGTACTTTTCCCCTAGGCCGTTCTAGTTATTCGTTTCGAGCATCAGAACTGCTAAAATTTTGAGTTTCTCAAGCGTTTCTTACTTCCAAACCGCCATATCTCGCGAACGGATTGACCAATCCGCAAAATTTCTGATGCATCTGAAAGTAGAAAGTCGCCCGATTACAACGGTATGCGTACTTTTCCCCTAGAACGTTCTAGTTATGCTTGTCGAGCATCAGAACTGCGAAAATTTTGAGTTTCTCAAGCGTTTCTTACCTCCAAACTGCCATATCTCGCGAACGGATTGACCAATCCTCAAAATTTCTGTTGCATCTGAAAGTAGAAACTCGCCCGATTACAACGGTATGCGTACTTTTCCCCTAGGCCGCTCTAGTTATTCGTTTCGAGCATCAGAACTGCGAAAATTTTGAGTTTCTCAAGCGTTTCTTACCTCCAAACTGCCATATCTCGCGAACGGATTGACTAATCCGCAAAATTTCTGTTGCATCTGAAAGTAGAAACTCACCCGATATCAACGGTATGCGTACTTTTCCCCTAGGCCGTTCTAGTTAATCGTTTCGAGCATCAGAACTGCGAAAATTTTGAGTTTCTCAAGCGTTTCTTACTTCCAAACTGCCATATCTCGCGAACGGACTGACCAATCCGCAAAATTTCTGATGCATCTGAAAGTAGAAACTCGCCCGATTACAACGGTATGCGTACTTTTCCCCTAGGCCGTTCTGGTTATTCGTTTCGAGCATCAGAACTGTGAAAATTTTGAGTTTCTCAACCGTTTCTTACCTCCAAACTGCCATATCTCGCGAACGGATTGACCAATCCGCAAAATTTCTGTTGCATCTGAAAGTAGAAAGTCGCCCGATTACAACGGTATGCGTGCTTTTCCCCTAGATCGTTCTAGTTATGCTTGTCGAGCATCAGAACTGCGAAAATTTTGAGTTTCTCAAGCGTTTCTTACTTCCAAACTGCCATATCTCGCGAACGGATTGACCAATCCGCAAAATTTCTGATGCATCTGAAAGTAGAAAGTCGCCCGATTACAACGGTATGCGTACTTTTCCCCTAGAACGTTCTAGTTATGCTTGTCGAGCATCAGAACTGCGAAAATTTTGAGTTTCTCAAGCGTTTCTTACTTCCAAACTGCCATATCTCGCGAACGGATTGACCAATCCGCAAAATTTCTGATGCATCTGAAAGTAGAAACTCTCCCGATTACAACGGTATGCGTACTTTTCCCCTAGGCCGCTCTAGTTATTCGTTTCGAGCAACAGAACTGCGAAAATCTTGAGTTTCTCAAGCGTTTCTTACCTACAAACTGCCATATCTCGCGAACGGATTGACCAATCCGCAAAATTTCTGTTGCATCTGAAAGTAGAAACTCGCCCGATTACAACGGTATGCGTACTTTTCCCCTAGGCCGTTCTAGTTATTCGTTTCGAGCATCAGAACTGCGAAAATTTTGAGTTTCTCAAGCGTTTCTTACTTCCAAACCGCCATATCTCGCGAACGGATTGACCAATCCGCAAAATTTCTGTTGCATCTGAAAGTAGAAACTCGCCCGATTACAACGGTATGCGTACTTTTCCCCTAGGCCGTTCTAGTTATTCGTTTCGAGCATCAGAACTGCTAAAATTTTGAGTTTCTCAAGCGTTTCTTACTTCCAAACCGCCATATCTCGCGAACGGATTGACCAATCCGCAAAATTTCTGTTGCATCTGAAAGTAGAAACTCGCCCGATTACAACGGTATGCGTACTTTTCCCCTAGGCCGTTCTAGTTAATCGTTTCGAGCATCAGAACTGCGAAAATTTTGAGTTTCTCAAGCGTTTCTTACTTCCAAACTGCAATATCTCGCGAACGGATTGACCAATCCGCAAAATTTCTGTTGCATCTGAAAGTAGAAAGTCGCCCGATTACAACGGTATGCGTGCTTTTCCCCTAGATCGTTCTAGTTATGCTTGTCGAGCATCAGAACTGCGAAAATTTTGAGTTTCTCAAGCGTTTCTTACTTCCAAACTGCCATATCTCGCGAACGGATTGACCAATCCGCAAAATTTCTGATGCATCTGAAAGTAGAAAGTCGCCCGATTACAACGGTATGCTTACTTTTCCCCTAGGCCGCTCTAGTTATTCGTTTCGAGCAACAGAACTGCGAAAATGTTGAGTTTCTCAAGCGTTTCTTACCTACAAACTGCCATATCTCGCGAACGGATTGACCAATCCGCAAAATTTCTGTTGCATCTGAAAGTAGAAACTCGCCCGATTACAACGGTATGCGTACTTTTCCCCTAGGCCGTTCTAGTTATTCGTTTCGAGCATCAGAACTGCGAAAATTTTGAGTTTCTCAAGCGTTTCTTACTTCCAAACCGCCATATCTCGCGAACGGATTGACCAATCCGCAAAATTTCTGTTGCATCTGAAAGTAGAAACTCGCCCGATTACAACGGTATGCGTACTTTTCCCCTAGGCCGTTCTAGTTATTCGTTTCGAGCATCAGAACTGCTAAAATTTTGAGTTTCTCAAGCGTTTCTTACTTCCAAACCGCCATATCTCGCGAACGGATTGACCAATCCGCAAAATTTCTGTTGCATCTGAAAGTAGAAACTCGCCCGATTACAACGGTATGCGTACTTTTCCCCTAGGCCGCTGTAGTTATTCGTTTCGAGCATCAGAACTGCGAAAATTTTGAGTTTCTCAAGCGTTTCTTACCTACAAACTGCCATATCTCGCGAACGGATTGACGAATCCGCAAAATTTCTGTTGCATCTGAAAGTAGAAACTCGCCCGATTACAACGGTATGCGTACTTTTCCCCTAGGCCGTTCTAGTTAATCGTTTCGAGCATCAGAACTGCGAAAATTTTGAGTTTCTCAAGCGTTTCTTACTTCCAAACTGCCATATCTCGCGAACGGATTGACCAATCCGCAAAATTTCTGATGCATCTGAAGGTAGAAACTCGCCCGATTACAACGGTATGCGTACTTTTCCCCTTGGCCGTTCTGGTTAATCGTTTCGAGCATCAGAACTGCGAAAATTTTGAGTTTCTCAAGCGTTTCTTACTTCCAAACTGCCATATCTCGCGAACGGATTGACCAATCCGCAAAATTTCTGATGCATCTGAAAGTAGAAAGTCGCCCGATTACAACGGTATGCGTACTTTTCCCCTAGAACGTTCTTGTTATGCTTGTCGAGCATCAGAACTGCGAAAATTTTGAGTTTCTCAAGCGTTTCTTACCTCCAAACTGCCATATCTCGCGAACGGATTGACCAATCCTCAAAATTTCTGTTGCATCTGAAAGTAGAAACTCGCCCGATTACAACGGTATGCGTACTTTTCCCCTAGTCCGTTCTAGTTATTCGTTTCGAGCATCAGAACTGCGAAAATTTTGAGTTTTTCAAGCGTTTCTTACTTCCAAATTGCCATACCTCGCGAACGGATTGAGCAATCCGCAAAATTTCTGTTGCATCTGAAGGTAGAAACACGCCCGTTTACAACGGTATGCGTACTTTTCCCCTAGGCCGTTCTGGTTAATCGTTTCGAGCATCAGAACTGCGAAAATTTTGAGTTTCTCAAGCGTTTCTTACTTCCAAACTGCCATATCTCGCGAACGGACTGACCAATCCGCAAAATTTCTGATGCATCTGAAAGTAGAAACTCGCCCGATTACAACGGTATGCGTACTTTTCCCCTAGGCCGTTCTGGTTATTCGTTTCGAGCATCAGAACTGTGAAAATTTTGAGTTTCTCAACCGTTTCTTACCTCCAAACTGCCATATCTCGCGAACGGATTGACCAATCTGCAAAATTTCTGTTGCATCTGAAAGTAGAAAGTCGCCCGATTACAACGGTATGCGTACTTTTCCCCTAGAACGTTCTAGTTATGCTGGTCGAGCATCAGAACTGCGAAAATTTTGAGTTTCTCAAGCGTTTCTTACCTCCAAACTGCCATATCTCGCGAACGGATTGACTAATCCGCAAAATTTCTGTTGCATCTGAAAGTAGAAACTCACCCGATATCAACGGTATGCGTACTTTTCCCCTAGGCCGTTCTAGTTATTCGTTTCGAGCATCAGAACTGCGAAAATTTTGAGTTTCTCAAGCGTTTCTTACTTCCAAACCGCCATATCTCGCGAACGGATTGACCAATCCGCAAAATTTCTGTTGCATCTGAAAGTAGAAACTCGCCCGATTACAACGGTATGCGTACTTTTCCCCTAGGCCGTTCTAGTTATTCGTTTCGAGCATCAGAACTGCTAAAATTTTGAGTTTCTCAAGCGTTTCTTACTTCCAAACCGCCATATCTCGCGAACGGATTGACCAATCCGCAAAATTTCTGTTGCATCTGAAAGTAGAAACTCGCCCGATTACAACGGTATGCGTACTTTTCCCCTAGGCCGTTCTAGTTAATCGTTTCGAGCATCAGAACTGCGAAAATTTTGAGTTTCTCAAGCGTTTCTTACTTCCAAACTGCAATATCTCGCGAACGGATTGACCAATCCGCAAAATTTCTGTTGCATCTGAAAGTAGAAAGTCGCCCGATTACAACGGTATGCGTGCTTTTCCCCTAGATCGTTCTGGTTATGCTTGTCGAGCATCAGAACTGCGAAAATTTTGAGTTTCTCAAGCGTTTCTTACTTCCAAACTGCCATATCTCGCGAACGGATTGACCAATCCGCAAAATTTCTGATGCATCTGAAAGTAGAAAGTCGCCCGATTACAACGGTATGCTTACTTTTCCCCTAGGCCGCTCTAGTTATTCGTTTCGAGCAACAGAACTGCGAAAATGTTGAGTTTCTCAAGCGTTTCTTACCTACAAACTGCCATATCTCGCGAACGGATTGACCAATCCGCAAAATTTCTGTTGCATCTGAAAGTAGAAACTCGCCCGATTACAACGGTATGCGTACTTTTCCCCTAGGCCGTTCTAGTTATTCGTTTCGAGCATCAGAACTGCGAAAATTTTGAGTTTCTCAAGCGTTTCTTACTTCCAAACCGCCATATCTCGCGAACGGATTGACCAATCCGCAAAATTTCTGTTGCATCTGAAAGTAGAAACTCGCCCGATTACAACGGTATGCGTACTT
This sequence comes from Ptiloglossa arizonensis, assembly GCF_051014685.1. Lineage (NCBI taxonomy): Eukaryota > Metazoa > Arthropoda > Insecta > Hymenoptera > Colletidae > Ptiloglossa > Ptiloglossa arizonensis. The sequence goes on from NW_027478521.1 coordinate 39,354, forward strand.
TTCCCCTAGGCCGTTCTAGTTATTCGTTTCGAGCATCAGAACTGCTAAAATTTTGAGTTTCTCAAGCGTTTCTTACTTCCAAACCGCCATATCTCGCGAACGGATTGACCAATCCGCAAAATTTCTGTTGCATCTGAAAGTAGAAACTCGCCCGATTACAACGGTATGCGTACTTTTCCCCTAGGCCGTTCTAGTTAATCGTTTCGAGCATCAGAACTGCGAAAATTTTGAGTTTCTCAAGCGTTTCTTACTTCCAAACTGCAATATCTCGCGAACGGATTGACCAATCCGCAAAATTTCTGATGCATCTGAAAGTAGAAAGTCGCCCGATTACAACGGTATGCGTACTTTTCCCCTAGAACGTTCTAGTTATGCTTGTCGAGCATCAGAACTGCGAAAATTTTGAGTTTCTCAAGCGTTTCTTACCTCCAAACTGCCATATCTCGCGAACGGATTGACCAATCCTCAAAATTTCTGTTGCATCTGAAAGTAGAAACTCGCCCGATTACAACGGTATGCGTACTTTTCCCCTAGGCCGCTCTAGTTATTCGTTTCGAGCATCAGAACTGCGAAAATTTTGAGTTTCTCAAGCGTTTCTTACCTACAAACTGCCATATCTCGCGAACGGATTGACCAATCCGCAAAATTTCTGTTGCATCTGAAAGTAGAAACTCGCCCGATTACAACGGTATGCGTACTTTTCCCCTAGGCCGTTCTAGTTAATCGTTTCGAGCATCAGAACTGCGAAAATTTTGAGTTTCTCAAGCGTTTCTTACTTCCAAACTGCCATATCTCGCGAACGGATTGACCAATCCGCAAAATTTCTGATGCATCTGAAGGTAGAAACTCGCCCGATTACAACGGTATGCGTACTTTTCCCCTTGGCCGTTCTGGTTAATCGTTTCGAGCATCAGAACTGCGAAAATTTTGAGTTTCTCAAGCGTTTCTTACTTCCAAACTGCCATATCTCGCGAACGGATTGACCAATCCGCAAAATTTCTGATGCATCTGAAAGTAGAAAGTCGCCCGATTACAACGGTATGCGTACTTTTCCCCTAGAACGTTCTTGTTATGCTTGTCGAGCATCAGAACTGCGAAAATTTTGAGTTTCTCAAGCGTTTCTTACCTCCAAACTGCCATATCTCGCGAACGGATTGACCAATCCTCAAAATTTCTGTTGCATCTGAAAGTCGAAACTCGCCCGATTACAACGGTATGCGTACTTTTCCCCTAGTCCGTTCTAGTTATTCGTTTCGAGCATCAGAACTGCGAAAATTTTGAGTTTTTCAAGCGTTTCTTACTTCCAAATTGCCATACCTCGCGAACGGATTGAGCAATCCGCAAAATTTCTGTTGCATCTGAAGGTAGAAACACGCCCGTTTACAACGGTATGCGTACTTTTCCCCTAGGCCGTTCTGGTTAATCGTTTCGAGCATCAGAACTGCGAAAATTTTGAGTTTCTCAAGCGTTTCTTACTTCCAAACTGCCATATCTCGCGAACGGACTGACCAATCCGCAAAATTTCTGATGCATCTGAAAGTAGAAACTCGCCCGATTACAACGGTATGCGTACTTTTCCCCTAGGCCGTTCTGGTTATTCGTTTCGAGCATCAGAACTGTGAAAATTTTGAGTTTCTCAACCGTTTCTTACCTCCAAACTGCCATATCTCGCGAACGGATTGACCAATCTGCAAAATTTCTGTTGCATCTGAAAGTAGAAAGTCGCCCGATTACAACGGTATGCGTACTTTTCCCCTAGAACGTTCTAGTTATGCTGGTCGAGCATCAGAACTGCGAAAATTTTGAGTTTCTCAAGCGTTTCTTACCTCCAAACTGCCATATCTCGCGAACGGATTGACTAATCCGCAAAATTTCTGTTGCATCTGAAAGTAGAAACTCACCCGATATCAACGGTATGCGTACTTTTCCCCTAGGCCGTTCTAGTTAATCGTTTCGAGCATCAGAACTGCGAAAATTTTGAGTTTCTCAAGCGTTTCTTACCTCCAAACTGCCATATCTCGCGAACGGATTGACTAATCCGCAAAATTTCTGTTGCATCTGAAAGTAGAAACTCACCCGATATCAACGGTATGCGTACTTTTCCCCTAGGCCGTTCTGGTTAATCGTTTCGAGCATCAGAACTGCGAAAATTTTGAGTTTCTCAAGCGTTTCTTACTTCCAAACTGCTATATCTCGCGAACGGATTGACCAATCCGCAAAATTTCTGATGCATCTGAAAGTAGAAACTCGCCCGATTACAACGGTATGCGTACTTTTCCCCTAGGCCGCTCTAGTTATTCGTTTCGAGCATCAGAACTGCGAAAATTTTGTGTTTCTCAAGTGTTTCATACTTCCAAACTGCCATATCTCGCGAACGGATTGACCAATCCGCAAAATTTCTGTTGCATCTGAAAGTAGAAACTCGCCCGATTACAACGGTATGCGTACTTTTCCCCTAGGCCGTTCTAGTTATTCGTTTCGAGCATCAGAACTGCGAAAATTTTGAGTTTCTCAAGCGTTTCTTACTTCCAAACCGCCATATCTCGCGAACGGATTGACCAATCCGCAAAATTTCTGTTGCATCTGAAAGTAGAAACTCGCCCGATTACAACGGTATGCGTACTTTTCCCCTAGGCCGTTCTAGTTATTCGTTTCGAGCATCAGAACTGCTAAAATTTTGAGTTTCTCAAGCGTTTCTTACTTCCAAACCGCCATATCTCGCGAACGGATTGACCAATCCGCAAAATTTCTGTTGCATCTGAAAGTAGAAACTCGCCCGATTACAACGGTATGCGTACTTTTCCCCTAGGCCGCTGTAGTTATTCGTTTCGAGCATCAGAACTGCGAAAATTTTGAGTTTCTCAAGCGTTTCTTACCTACAAACTGCCATATCTCGCGAACGGATTGACCAATCCGCAAAATTTCTGTTGCATCTGAAAGTAGAAACTCGCCCGATTACAACGGTATGCGTACTTTTCCCCTAGGCCGTTCTAGTTAATCGTTTCGAGCATCAGAACTGCGAAAATTTTGAGTTTCTCAAGCGTTTCTTACTTCCAAACTGCCATATCTCGCGAACGGATTGACCAATCCGCAAAATTTCTGATGCATCTGAAGGTAGAAACTCGCCCGATTACAACGGTATGCGTACTTTTCCCCTTGGCCGTTCTGGTTAATCGTTTCGAGCATCAGAACTGCGAAAATTTTGAGTTTCTCAAGCGTTTCTTACTTCCAAACTGCCATATCTCGCGAACGGATTGACCAATCCGCAAAATTTCTGATGCATCTGAAAGTAGAAAGTCGCCCGATTACAACGGTATGCGTACTTTTCCCCTAGAACGTTCTTGTTATGCTTGTCGAGCATCAGAACTGCGAAAATTTTGAGTTTCTCAAGCGTTTCTTACCTCCAAACTGCCATATCTCGCGAACGGATTGACCAATCCTCAAAATTTCTGTTGCATCTGAAAGTAGAAACTCGCCCGATTACAACGGTATGCGTACTTTTCCCCTAGTCCGTTCTAGTTATTCGTTTCGAGCATCAGAACTGCGAAAATTTTGAGTTTTTCAAGCGTTTCTTACTTCCAAATTGCCATACCTCGCGAACGGATTGAGCAATCCGCAAAATTTCTGTTGCATCTGAAGGTAGAAACACGCCCGTTTACAACGGTATGCGTACTTTTCCCCTAGGCCGTTCTGGTTAATCGTTTCGAGCATCAGAACTGCGAAAATTTTGAGTTTCTCAAGCGTTTCTTACTTCCAAACTGCCATATCTCGCGAACGGACTGACCAATCCGCAAAATTTCTGATGCATCTGAAAGTAGAAACTCGCCCGATTACAACGGTATGCGTACTTTTCCCCTAGGCCGTTCTGGTTATTCGTTTCGAGCATCAGAACTGTGAAAATTTTGAGTTTCTCAACCGTTTCTTACCTCCAAACTGCCATATCTCGCGAACGGATTGACCAATCTGCAAAATTTCTGTTGCATCTGAAAGTAGAAAGTCGCCCGATTACAACGGTATGCGTACTTTTCCCCTAGAACGTTCTAGTTATGCTGGTCGAGCATCAGAACTGCGAAAATTTTGAGTTTCTCAAGCGTTTCTTACCTCCAAACTGCCATATCTCGCGAACGGATTGACCAATCCGCAAAATTTCTGTTGCATCTGAAAGTAGAAACTCACCCGATATCAACGGTATGCGTACTTTTCCCCTAGGCCGTTCTAGTTAATCGTTTCGAGCATCAGAACTGCGAAAATTTTGAGTTTCTCAAGCGTTTCTTACCTCCAAACTGCCATATCTCGCGAACGGATTGACTAATCCGCAAAATTTCTGTTGCATCTGAAAGTAGAAACTCACCCGATATCAACGGTATGCGTACTTTTCCCCTAGGCCGTTCTAGTTAATCGTTTCGAGCATCAGAACTGCGAAAATTTTGAGTTTCTCAAGCGTTTCTTACCTCCAAACTGCCATATCTCGCGAACGGATTGACTAATCCGCAAAATTTCTGTTGCATCTGAAAGTAGAAACTCACCCGATATCAACGGTATGCGTACTTTTCCCCTAGGCCGTTCTGGTTAATCGTTTCGAGCATCAGAACTGCGAAAATTTTGAGTTTCTCAAGCGTTTCTTACTTCCAAACTGCTATATCTCGCGAACGGATTGACCAATCCGCAAAATTTCTGATGCATCTGAAAGTAGAAACTCGCCCGATTACAACGGTATGCGTACTTTTCCCCTAGGCCGCTCTAGTTATTCGTTTCGAGCATCAGAACTGCGAAAATTTTGTGTTTCTCAAGTGTTTCATACTTCCAAACTGCCATATCTCGCGAACGGATTGACCAATCCGCAAAATTTCTGTTGCATCTGAAAGTAGAAACTCGCCCGATTACAACGGTATGCGTACTTTTCCCCTAGGCCGTTCTAGTTATTCGTTTCGAGCATCAGAACTGCGAAAATTTTGAGTTTCTCAAGCGTTTCTTACTTCCAAACCGCCATATCTCGCGAACGGATTGACCAATCCGCAAAATTTCTGTTGCATCTGAAAGTAGAAACTCGCCCGATTACAACGGTATGCGTACTTTTCCCCTAGGCCGTTCTAGTTATTCGTTTCGAGCATCAGAACTGCTAAAATTTTGAGTTTCTCAAGCGTTTCTTACTTCCAAACCGCCATATCTCGCGAACGGATTGACCAATCCGCAAAATTTCTGTTGCATCTGAAAGTAGAAACTCGCCCGATTACAACGGTATGCGTACTTTTCCCCTAGGCCGCTGTAGTTATTCGTTTCGAGCATCAGAACTGCGAAAATTTTGAGTTTCTCAAGCGTTTCTTACCTACAAACTGCCATATCTCGCGAACGGATTGACCAATCCGCAAAATTTCTGTTGCATCTGAAAGTAGAAACTCGCCCGATTACAACGGTATGCGTACTTTTCCCCTAGGCCGTTCTAGTTAATCGTTTCGAGCATCAGAACTGCGAAAATTTTGAGTTTCTCAAGCGTTTCTTACTTCCAAACTGCCATATCTCGCGAACGGATTGACCAATCCGCAAAATTTCTGATGCATCTGAAGGTAGAAACTCGCCCGATTACAACGGTATGCGTACTTTTCCCCTTGGCCGTTCTGGTTAATCGTTTCGAGCATCAGAACTGCGAAAATTTTGAGTTTCTCAAGCGTTTCTTACTTCCAAACTGCCATATCTCGCGAACGGATTGACCAATCCGCAAAATTTCTGATGCATCTGAAAGTAGAAAGTCGCCCGATTACAACGGTATGCGTACTTTTCCCCTAGAACGTTCTTGTTATGCTTGTCGAGCATCAGAACTGCGAAAATTTTGAGTTTCTCAAGCGTTTCTTACCTCCAAACTGCCATATCTCGCGAACGGATTGACCAATCCTCAAAATTTCTGTTGCATCTGAAAGTAGAAACTCGCCCGATTACAACGGTATGCGTACTTTTCCCCTAGTCCGTTCTAGTTATTCGTTTCGAGCATCAGAACTGCGAAAATTTTGAGTTTTTCAAGCGTTTCTTACTTCCAAATTGCCATACCTCGCGAACGGATTGAGCAATCCGCAAAATTTCTGTTGCATCTGAAGGTAGAAACACGCCCGTTTACAACGGTATGCGTACTTTTCCCCTAGGCCGTTCTGGTTAATCGTTTCGAGCATCAGAACTGCGAAAATTTTGAGTTTCTCAAGCGTTTCTTACTTCCAAACTGCCATATCTCGCGAACGGACTGACCAATCCGCAAAATTTCTGATGCATCTGAAAGTAGAAACTCGCCCGATTACAACGGTATGCGTACTTTTCCCCTAGGCCGTTCTGGTTATTCGTTTCGAGCATCAGAACTGTGAAAATTTTGAGTTTCTCAACCGTTTCTTACCTCCAAACTGCCATATCTCGCGAACGGATTGACCAATCTGCAAAATTTCTGTTGCATCTGAAAGTAGAAAGTCGCCCGATTACAACGGTATGCGTACTTTTCCCCTAGAACGTTCTAGTTATGCTGGTCGAGCATCAGAACTGCGAAAATTTTGAGTTTCTCAAGCGTTTCTTACCTCCAAACTGCCATATCTCGCGAACGGATTGACTAATCCGCAAAATTTCTGTTGCATCTGAAAGTAGAAACTCACCCGATATCAACGGTATGCGTACTTTTCCCCTAGGCCGTTCTAGTTATTCGTTTCGAGCATCAGAACTGCGAAAATTTTGAGTTTCTCAAGCGTTTCTTACTTCCAAACCGCCATATCTCGCGAACGGATTGACCAATCCGCAAAATTTCTGTTGCATCTGAAAGTAGAAACTCGCCCGATTACAACGGTATGCGTACTTTTCCCCTAGGCCGTTCTAGTTATTCGTTTCGAGCATCAGAACTGCTAAAATTTTGAGTTTCTCAAGCGTTTCTTACTTCCAAACCGCCATATCTCGCGAACGGATTGACCAATCCGCAAAATTTCTGTTGCATCTGAAAGTAGAAACTCGCCCGATTACAACGGTATGCGTACTTTTCCCCTAGGCCGTTCTAGTTAATCGTTTCGAGCATCAGAACTGCGAAAATTTTGAGTTTCTCAAGCGTTTCTTACTTCCAAACTGCAATATCTCGCGAACGGATTGACCAATCCGCAAAATTTCTGTTGCATCTGAAAGTAGAAAGTCGCCCGATTACAACGGTATGCGTGCTTTTCCCCTAGATCGTTCTGGTTATGCTTGTCGAGCATCAGAACTGCGAAAATTTTGAGTTTCTCAAGCGTTTCTTACTTCCAAACTGCCATATCTCGCGAACGGATTGACCAATCCGCAAAATTTCTGATGCATCTGAAAGTAGAAAGTCGCCCGATTACAACGGTATGCTTACTTTTCCCCTAGGCCGCTCTAGTTATTCGTTTCGAGCAACAGAACTGCGAAAATGTTGAGTTTCTCAAGCGTTTCTTACCTACAAACTGCCATATCTCGCGAACGGATTGACCAATCCGCAAAATTTCTGTTGCATCTGAAAGTAGAAACTCGCCCGATTACAACGGTATGCGTACTTTTCCCCTAGGCCGTTCTAGTTATTCGTTTCGAGCATCAGAACTGCGAAAATTTTGAGTTTCTCAAGCGTTTCTTACTTCCAAACCGCCATATCTCGCGAACGGATTGACCAATCCGCAAAATTTCTGTTGCATCTGAAAGTAGAAACTCGCCCGATTACAACGGTATGCGTACTTTTCCCCTAGGCCGTTCTAGTTATTCGTTTCGAGCATCAGAACTGCTAAAATTTTGAGTTTCTCAAGCGTTTCTTACTTCCAAACCGCCATATCTCGCGAACGGATTGACCAATCCGCAAAATTTCTGTTGCATCTGAAAGTAGAAACTCGCCCGATTACAACGGTATGCGTACTTTTCCCCTAGGCCGTTCTAGTTAATCGTTTCGAGCATCAGAACTGCGAAAATTTTGAGTTTCTCAAGCGTTTCTTACTTCCAAACTGCAATATCTCGCGAACGGATTGACCAATCCGCAAAATTTCTGATGCATCTGAAAGTAGAAAGTCGCCCGATTACAACGGTATGCGTACTTTTCCCCTAGAACGTTCTAGTTATGCTTGTCGAGCATCAGAACTGCGAAAATTTTGAGTTTCTCAAGCGTTTCTTACCTCCAAACTGCCATATCTCGCGAACGGATTGACCAATCCTCAAAATTTCTGTTGCATCTGAAAGTAGAAACTCGCCCGATTACAACGGTATGCGTACTTTTCCCCTAGGCCGCTCTAGTTATTCGTTTCGAGCATCAGAACTGCGAAAATTTTGAGTTTCTCAAGCGTTTCTTACCTACAAACTGCCATATCTCGCGAACGGATTGACCAATCCGCAAAATTTCTGTTGCATCTGAAAGTAGAAACTCGCCCGATTACAACGGTATGCGTACTTTTCCCCTAGGCCGTTCTAGTTAATCGTTTCGAGCATCAGAACTGCGAAAATTTTGAGTTTCTCAAGCGTTTCTTACTTCCAAACTGCCATATCTCGCGAACGGATTGACCAATCCGCAAAATTTCTGATGCATCTGAAGGTAGAAACTCGCCCGATTACAACGGTATGCGTACTTTTCCCCTTGGCCGTTCTGGTTAATCGTTTCGAGCATCAGAACTGCGAAAATTTTGAGTTTCTCAAGCGTTTCTTACTTCCAAACTGCCATATCTCGCGAACGGATTGACCAATCCGCAAAATTTCTGATGCATCTGAAAGTAGAAAGTCGCCCGATTACAACGGTATGCGTACTTTTCCCCTAGAACGTTCTTGTTATGCTTGTCGAGCATCAGAACTGCGAAAATTTTGAGTTTCTCAAGCGTTTCTTACCTCCAAACTGCCATATCTCGCGAACGGATTGACCAATCCTCAAAATTTCTGTTGCATCTGAAAGTCGAAACTCGCCCGATTACAACGGTATGCGTACTTTTCCCCTAGTCCGTTCTAGTTATTCGTTTCGAGCATCAGAACTGCGAAAATTTTGAGTTTTTCAAGCGTTTCTTACTTCCAAATTGCCATACCTCGCGAACGGATTGAGCAATCCGCAAAATTTCTGTTGCATCTGAAGGTAGAAACACGCCCGTTTACAACGGTATGCGTACTTTTCCCCTAGGCCGTTCTGGTTAATCGTTTCGAGCATCAGAACTGCGAAAATTTTGAGTTTCTCAAGCGTTTCTTACTTCCAAACTGCCATATCTCGCGAACGGACTGACCAATCCGCAAAATTTCTGATGCATCTGAAAGTAGAAACTCGCCCGATTACAACGGTATGCGTACTTTTCCCCTAGGCCGTTCTGGTTATTCGTTTCGAGCATCAGAACTGTGAAAATTTTGAGTTTCTCAACCGTTTCTTACCTCCAAACTGCCATATCTCGCGAACGGATTGACCAATCTGCAAAATTTCTGTTGCATCTGAAAGTAGAAAGTCGCCCGATTACAACGGTATGCGTACTTTTCCCCTAGAACGTTCTAGTTATGCTGGTCGAGCATCAGAACTGCGAAAATTTTGAGTTTCTCAAGCGTTTCTTACCTCCAAACTGCCATATCTCGCGAACGGATTGACTAATCCGCAAAATTTCTGTTGCATCTGAAAGTAGAAACTCACCCGATATCAACGGTATGCGTACTTTTCCCCTAGGCCGTTCTAGTTAATCGTTTCGAGCATCAGAACTGCGAAAATTTTGAGTTTCTCAAGCGTTTCTTACCTCCAAACTGCCATATCTCGCGAACGGATTGACTAATCCGCAAAATTTCTGTTGCATCTGAAAGTAGAAACTCACCCGATATCAACGGTATGCGTACTTTTCCCCTAGGCCGTTCTGGTTAATCGTTTCGAGCATCAGAACTGCGAAAATTTTGAGTTTCTCAAGCGTTTCTTACTTCCAAACTGCTATATCTCGCGAACGGATTGACCAATCCGCAAAATTTCTGATGCATCTGAAAGTAGAAACTCGCCCGATTACAACGGTATGCGTACTTTTCCCCTAGGCCGCTCTAGTTATTCGTTTCGAGCATCAGAACTGCGAAAATTTTGTGTTTCTCAAGTGTTTCATACTTCCAAACTGCCATATCTCGCGAACGGATTGACCAATCCGCAAAATTTCTGTTGCATCTGAAAGTAGAAACTCGCCCGATTACAACGGTATGCGTACTTTTCCCCTAGGCCGTTCTGGTTATTCGTTTCGAGCATCAGAACTGTGAAAATTTTGAGTTTCTCAACCGTTTCTTACCTCCAAACTGCCATATCTCGCGAACGGATTGACCAATCCGCAAAATTTCTGTTGCATCTGAAAGTAGAAAGTCGCCCGATTACAACGGTATGCGTGCTTTTCCCCTAGATCGTTCTAGTTATGCTTGTCGAGCATCAGAACTGCGAAAATTTTGAGTTTCTCAAGCGTTTCTTACTTCCAAACTGCAATATCTCGCGAACGGATTGACCAATCCGCAAAATTTCTGATGCATCTGAAAGTAGAAAGTCGCCCGATTACAACGGTATGCGTACTTTTCCCCTAGAACGTTCTAGTTATGCTTGTCGAGCATCAGAACTGCGAAAATTTTGAGTTTCTCAAGCGTTTCTTACTTCCAAACTGCCATATCTCGCGAACGGATTGACCAATCCGCAAAATTTCTGATGCATCTGAAAGTAGAAACTCTCCCGATTACAACGGTATGCGTACTTTTCCCCTAGGCCGCTCTAGTTATTCGTTTCGAGCAACAGAACTGCGAAAATCTTGAGTTTCTCAAGCGTTTCTTACCTACAAACTGCCATATCTCGCGAACGGATTGACCAATCCGCAAAATTTCTGTTGCATCTGAAAGTAGAAACTCGCCCGATTACAACGGTATGCGTACTTTTCCCCTAGGCCGTTCTAGTTATTCGTTTCGAGCATCAGAACTGCGAAAATTTTGAGTTTCTCAAGCGTTTCTTACTTCCAAACCGCCATATCTCGCGAACGGATTGACCAATCCGCAAAATTTCTGTTGCATCTGAAAGTAGAAACTCGCCCGATTACAACGGTATGCGTACTTTTCCCCTAGGCCGTTCTAGTTATTCGTTTCGAGCATCAGAACTGCTAAAATTTTGAGTTTCTCAAGCGTTTCTTACTTCCAAACCGCCATATCTCGCGAACGGATTGACCAATCCGCAAAATTTCTGTTGCATCTGAAAGTAGAAACTCGCCCGATTACAACGGTATGCGTACTTTTCCCCTAGGCCGTTCTAGTTAATCGTTTCGAGCATCAGAACTGCGAAAATTTTGAGTTTCTCAAGCGTTTCTTACTTCCAAACTGCAATATCTCGCGAACGGATTGACCAATCCGCAAAATTTCTGTTGCATCTGAAAGTAGAAAGTCGCCCGATTACAACGGTATGCGTGCTTTTCCCCTAGATCGTTCTAGTTATGCTTGTCGAGCATCAGAACTGCGAAAATTTTGAGTTTCTCAAGCGTTTCTTACTTCCAAACTGCCATATCTCGCGAACGGATTGACCAATCCGCAAAATTTCTGATGCATCTGAAAGTAGAAAGTCGCCCGATTACAACGGTATGCTTACTTTTCCCCTAGGCCGCTCTAGTTATTCGTTTCGAGCAACAGAACTGCGAAAATGTTGAGTTTCTCAAGCGTTTCTTACCTACAAACTGCCATATCTCGCGAACGGATTGACCAATCCGCAAAATTTCTGTTGCATCTGAAAGTAGAAACTCGCCCGATTACAACGGTATGCGTACTTTTCCCCTAGGCCGTTCTAGTTATTCGTTTCGAGCATCAGAACTGCGAAAATTTTGAGTTTCTCAAGCGTTTCTTACTTCCAAACCGCCATATCTCGCGAACGGATTGACCAATCCGCAAAATTTCTGTTGCATCTGAAAGTAGAAACTCGCCCGATTACAACGGTATGCGTACTTTTCCCCTAGGCCGTTCTAGTTATTCGTTTCGAGCATCAGAACTGCTAAAATTTTGAGTTTCTCAAGCGTTTCTTACTTCCAAACCGCCATATCTCGCGAACGGATTGACCAATCCGCAAAATTTCTGTTGCATCTGAAAGTAGAAACTCGCCCGATTACAACGGTATGCGTACTTTTCCCCTAGGCCGTTCTAGTTAATCGTTTCGAGCATCAGAACTGCGAAAATTTTGAGTTTCTCAAGCGTTTCTTACTTCCAAACTGCAATATCTCGCGAACGGATTGACCAATCCGCAAAATTTCTGATGCATCTGAAAGTAGAAAGTCGCCCGATTACAACGGTATGCGTACTTTTCCCCTAGAACGTTCTAGTTATGCTTGTCGAGCATCAGAACTGCGAAAATTTTGAGTTTCTCAAGCGTTTCTTACCTCCAAACTGCCATATCTCGCGAACGGATTGACCAATCCTCAAAATTTCTGTTGCATCTGAAAGTAGAAACTCGCCCGATTACAACGGTATGCGTACTTTTCCCCTAGGCCGCTCTAGTTATTCGTTTCGAGCATCAGAACTGCGAAAATTTTGAGTTTCTCAAGCGTTTCTTACCTACAAACTGCCATATCTCGCGAACGGATTGACCAATCCGCAAAATTTCTGTTGCATCTGAAAGTAGAAACTCGCCCGATTACAACGGTATGCGTACTTTTCCCCTAGGCCGTTCTAGTTAATCGTTTCGAGCATCAGAACTGCGAAAATTTTGAGTTTCTCAAGCGTTTCTTACTTCCAAACTGCCATATCTCGCGAACGGATTGACCAATCCGCAAAATTTCTGATGCATCTGAAGGTAGAAACTCGCCCGATTACAACGGTATGCGTACTTTTCCCCTTGGCCGTTCTGGTTAATCGTTTCGAGCATCAGAACTGCGAAAATTTTGAGTTTCTCAAGCGTTTCTTACTTCCAAACTGCCATATCTCGCGAACGGATTGACCAATCCGCAAAATTTCTGATGCATCTGAAAGTAGAAAGTCGCCCGATTACAACGGTATGCGTACTTTTCCCCTAGAACGTTCTAGTTATGCTTGTCGAGCATCAGAACTGCGAAAATTTTGAGTTTCTCAAGCGTTTCTTACCTCCAAACTGCCATATCTCGCGAACGGATTGACCAATCCTCAAAATTTCTGTTGCATCTGAAAGTAGAAACTCGCCCGATTACAACGGTATGCGTACTTTTCCCCTAGTCCGTTCTAGTTATTCGTTTCGAGCATCAGAACTGCGAAAATTTTGAGTTTTTCAAGCGTTTCTTACTTCCAAATTGCCATACCTCGCGAACGGATTGAGCAATCCGCAAAATTTCTGTTGCATCTGAAGGTAGAAACTCGCCCGTTTACAACGGTATGCGTACTTTTCCCCTAGGCCGTTCTAGTTATTCGTTTCGAGCATCAGAACTGCGAAAATTTTGAGTTTCTCAAGCGTTTCTTACATCCAAACCGCCATATCTCGCGAACGGATTGACCAATCCGCAAAATGTCTGTTGCATCTGAAAGTAGAAACTCGCCCGATTACAACGGTATGCGTACTTTTCCCCTGGGCCGTTCTAGTTAATCGTTTCGAGCATCAGAACTGCGAAAATTTTGAGTTTCTCAAGCGTTTCTTACTTCCAAACTGCCATATCTCGCGAACGGATTGACCAATCCGCAAAATTTCTGATGCATCTGAAGGTAGAAACTCGCCCGATTACAACGGTATGCGTACTTTTCCCCTTGGCCGTTCTGGTTAATCGTTTCGAGCATCAGAACTGCGAAAATTTTGAGTTTCTCAAGCGTTTCTTACTTCCAAACTGCCATATCTCGCGAACGGATTGACCAATCCGCAAAATTTCTGATGCATCTGAAAGTAGAAACTCGCCCGATTACAACGGTATGCGTACTTTTCCCCTAGGCCGCTCTAGTTATTCGTTTCGAGCAACAGAGCTGCGAAAATGTTGAGTTTCTCAAGCGTTTCTTACCTACAAACTGCTATATCTCGCGAACGGATTGACCAATCCGCAAAATTTCTGTTGCATCTGAAAGTAGAAACTCGCCCGATTAAAACGGTATGCGTACTTTTCCCCTAGGCCGTTCTAGTTATTCGTTTCGAGCATCAGAACTGCGAAAATTTTGAGTTTCTCAAGCGTTTCTTACTTCCAAACCGCCATATCTCGCGAACGGATTGACCAATCCGCAAAATTTCTGTTGCATCTGAAAGTAGAACCTCGCCCGATTACAGCGGTATGCGTACTTTTCCCCTAGGCCGTTCTAGTTAATCGTTTCGAGCATCAGAACTGCGAAAATTTTGAGTTTCTCAAGCGTTTCTTACTTCCAAACTGCCATATCTCGCGAACGGATTGACCAATCCGCAAAATTTCTGATGCATCTGAAAGTAGAAAGTCGCCCGATTACAACGGTATGCGTACTTTTCCCCTAGAACGTTCTAGTTATGCTTGTCGAGCATCAGAACTGCGAAAATTTTGAGTTTCTCAAGCGTTTCTTACCTCCAAACTGCCATATCTCGCGAACGGATTGACCAATCCTCAAAATTTCTGTTGCATCTGAAAGTAGAAACTCGCCCGATTACAACGGTATGCGTACTTTTCCCCTAGTCCGTTCTAGTTATTCGTTTCGAGCATCAGAACTGCGAAAATTTTGAGTTTTTCAAGCGTTTCTTACTTCCAAATTGCCATACCTCGCGAACGGATTGAGCAATCCGCAAAATTTCTGTTGCATCTGAAGGTAGAAACTCGCCCGTTTACAACAGTATGCGTACTTTTCCCCTAGGCCGTTCTAGTTATTCGTTTCGAGCATCAGAACTGCGAAAATTTTGAGTTTCTCAAGCGTTTCTTACTTCCAAACCGCCATATCTCGCGAACGGATTGACCAATCCGCAAAATTTCTGTTGCATCTGAAAGTAGAAACTCGCCCGATTACAACGGTATGCGTACTTTTCCCCTAGGCCGTTCTAGTTAATCGTTTCGAGCATCAGAACTGCGAAAATTTTGAGTTTCTCAAGCGTTTCTTACTTCCAAACTGCCATATCTCGCGAACGGATTGACCAATCCGCAAAATTTCTGATGCATCTGAAGGTAGAAACTCGCCCGATTACAACGGTATGCGTACTTTTCCCCTTGGCCGTTCTGGTTAATCGTTTCGAGCATCAGAACTGCGAAAATTTTGAGTTTCTCAAGCGTTTCTTACTTCCAAACTGCCATATCTCGCGAACGGATTGACCAATCCGCAAAATTTCTGATGCATCTGAAAGTAGAAAGTCGCCCGATTACAACGGTATGCGTACTTTTCCCCTAGAACGTTCTTGTTATGCTTGTCGAGCATCAGAACTGCGAAAATTTTGAGTTTCTCAAGCGTTTCTTACTTCCAAACTGCCATATCTCGCGAACGGATTGACCAATCCGCAAAATTTCTGATGCATCTGAAGGTAGAAACTCGCCCGATTACAACGGTATGCGTACTTTTCCCCTTGGCCGTTCTGGTTAATCGTTTCGAGCATCAGAACTGCGAAAATTTTGAGTTTCTCAAGCGTTTCTTACTTCCAAACTGCCATATCTCGCGAACGGATTGACCAATCCGCAAAATTTCTGATGCATCTGAAAGTAGAAAGTCGCCCGATTACAACGGTATGCGTACTTTTCCCCTAGAACGTTCTAGTTATGCTTGTCGAGCATCAGAACTGCGAAAATTTTGAGTTTCTCAAGCGTTTCTTACCTCCAAACTGCCATATCTCGCGAACGGATTGACCAATCCTCAAAATTTCTGTTGCATCTGAAAGTAGAAACTCGCCCGATTACAACGGTATGCGTACTTTTCCCCTAGTCCGTTCTAGTTATTCGTTTCGAGCATCAGAACTGCGAAAATTTTGAGTTTTTCAAGCGTTTCTTACTTCCAAATTGCCATACCTCGCGAACGGATTGAGCAATCCGCAAAATTTCTGTTGCATCTGAAGGTAGAAACTCGCCCGTTTACAACGGTATGCGTACTTTTCCCCTAGGCCGTTCTAGTTATTCGTTTCGAGCATCAGAACTGCGAAAATTTTGAGTTTCTCAAGCGTTTCTTACTTCCAAACTGCCATATCTCGCGAACGGATTGACCAATCCGCAAAATTTCTGATGCATCTGAAGGTAGAAACTCGCCCGATTACAACGGTATGCGTACTTTTCCCCTTGGCCGTTCTGGTTAATCGTTTCGAGCATCAGAACTGCGAAAATTTTGAGTTTCTCAAGCGTTTCTTACTTCCAAACTGCCATATCTCGCGAACGGATTGACCAATCCGCAAAATTTCTGATGCATCTGAAAGTAGAAACTCGCCCGATTACAACGGTATGCGTACTTTTCCCCTAGGCCGCTCTAGTTATTCGTTTCGAGCAACAGAGCTGCGAAAATGTTGAGTTTCTCAAGCGTTTCTTACCTACAAACTGCTATATCTCGCGAACGGATTGACCAATCCGCAAAATTTCTGTTGCATCTGAAAGTAGAAACTCGCCCGATTAAAACGGTATGCGTACTTTTCCCCTAGGCCGTTCTAGTTATTCGTTTCGAGCATCAGAACTGCGAAAATTTTGAGTTTCTCAAGCGTTTCTTACTTCCAAACCGCCATATCTCGCGAACGGATTGACCAATCCGCAAAATTTCTGTTGCATCTGAAAGTAGAACCTCGCCCGATTACAGCGGTATGCGTACTTTTCCCCTAGGCCGTTCTAGTTAATCGTTTCGAGCATCAGAACTGCGAAAATTTTGAGTTTCTCAAGCGTTTCTTACTTCCAAACTGCCATATCTCGCGAACGGATTGACCAATCCGCAAAATTTCTGATGCATCTGAAAGTAGAAAGTCGCCCGATTACAACGGTATGCGTACTTTTCCCCTAGAACGTTCTAGTTATGCTTGTCGAGCATCAGAACTGCGAAAATTTTGAGTTTCTCAAGCGTTTCTTACCTCCAAACTGCCATATCTCGCGAACGGATTGACCAATCCTCAAAATTTCTGTTGCATCTGAAAGTAGAAACTCGCCCGATTACAACGGTATGCGTACTTTTCCCCTAGTCCGTTCTAGTTATTCGTTTCGAGCATCAGAACTGCGAAAATTTTGAGTTTTTCAAGCGTTTCTTACTTCCAAATTGCCATACCTCGCGAACGGATTGAGCAATCCGCAAAATTTCTGTTGCATCTGAAGGTAGAAACTCGCCCGTTTACAACAGTATGCGTACTTTTCCCCTAGGCCGTTCTAGTTATTCGTTTCGAGCATCAGAACTGCGAAAATTTTGAGTTTCTCAAGCGTTTCTTACTTCCAAACCGCCATATCTCGCGAACGGATTGACCAATCCGCAAAATTTCTGTTGCATCTGAAAGTAGAAACTCGCCCGATTACAACGGTATGCGTACTTTTCCCCTAGGCCGTTCTAGTTAATCGTTTCGAGCATCAGAACTGCGAAAATTTTGAGTTTCTCAAGCGTTTCTTACTTCCAAACTGCCATATCTCGCGAACGGATTGACCAATCCGCAAAATTTCTGATGCATCTGAAGGTAGAAACTCGCCCGATTACAACGGTATGCGTACTTTTCCCCTTGGCCGTTCTGGTTAATCGTTTCGAGCATCAGAACTGCGAAAATTTTGAGTTTCTCAAGCGTTTCTTACTTCCAAACTGCCATATCTCGCGAACGGATTGACCAATCCGCAAAATTTCTGATGCATCTGAAAGTAGAAAGTCGCCCGATTACAACGGTATGCGTACTTTTCCCCTAGAACGTTCTTGTTATGCTTGTCGAGCATCAGAACTGCGAAAATTTTGAGTTTCTCAAGCGTTTCTTACCTCCAAACTGCCATATCTCGCGAACGGATTGACCAATCCGCAAAATTTCTGTTGCATCTGAAAGTAGAAACTCGCCCGATTACAACGGTATGCGTACTTTTCCCCTAGGCCGTTCTAGTTAATCGTTTCGAGCATCAGAACTGCGAAAATTTTGAGTTTCTCAAGCGTTTCTTACTTCCAAACTGCCATATCTCGCGAACGGATTGACCAATCCGCAAAATTTCTGATGCATCTGAAGGTAGAAACTCGCCCGATTACAACGGTATGCGTACTTTTCCCCTAGGCCGTTCTGGTTAATCGTTTCGAGCATCAGAACTGCGAAAATTTTGAGTTTCTCAAGCGTTTCTTACTTCCAAACTGCCATATCTCGCGAACGGACTGACCAATCCGCAAAATTTCTGATGCATCTGAAAGTAGAAACTCGCCCGATTACAACGGTATGCGTACTTTTCCCCTAGGCCGTTCTGGTTATTCGTTTCGAGCATCAGAACTGTGAAAATTTTGAGTTTCTCAACCGTTTCTTACCTCCAAACTGCCATATCTCGCGAACGGATTGACCAATCTGCAAAATTTCTGTTGCATCTGAAAGTAGAAAGTCGCCCGATTACAACGGTATGCGTACCTTTCCCCTAGAACGTTCTAGTTATGCTGGTCGAGCAAAAGAACTGCGAAAATTTTGAGTTTCTCAAGCGTTTCTTACCTCCAAACTGCCATATCTCGCGAACGGATTGACTAATCCGCAAAATTTCTGTTGCATCTGAAAGTAGAAACTCACCCGATATCAACGGTATGCGTACTTTTCCCCTAGGCCGTTCTAGTTAATCGTTTCGAGCATCAGAACTGCGAAAATTTTGAGTTTCTCAAGCGTTCCTTACTTCCAAACTGCCATATCTCGCGAACGGACTGACCAATCCGCAAAATTTCTGATGCATCTGAAAGTAGAAACTCGCCCGATTACAACGGTATGCGTACTTTTCCCCTAGGCCGTTCTGGTTAATCGTTTCGAGCATCAGAACTGCGAAAATTTTGAGTTTCTCAAGCGTTTCTTACTTCCAAACTGCCATATCTCGCGAACGGATTGACCAATCCGCAAAATTTCTGATGCATCTGAAAGTAGAAACTCGCCCGATTACAACGGTATGCGTACTTTTCCCCTAGGCCGCTCTAGTTATTCGTTTCGAGCATCAGAACTGCGAAAATTTTGTGTTTCTCAAGTGTTTCATACTTCCAAACAGCCATATCTCGCGAACGGATTGACCAATCCGCAAAATTTCTGTTGCATCTGAAAGTAGAAACTCGCCCGATTACAACGGTATGCGTACTTTTCCCCTAGGCCGTTCTGGTTATTCGTTTCGAGCATCAGAACTGTGAAAATTTTGAGTTTCTCAACCGTTTCTTACCTCCAAACTGCCATATCTCGCGAACGGATTGACCAATCCGCAAAATTTCTGTTGCATCTGAAAGTAGAAAGTCGCCCGATTACAACGGTATGCGTGCTTTTCCCCTAGATCGTTCTAGTTATGCTTGTCGAGCATCAGAACTGCGAAAATTTTGAGTTTCTCAAGCGTTTCTTACTTCCAAACTGCCATATCTCGCGAACGGATTGACCAATCCGCAAAATTTCTGATGCATCTGAAAGTAGAAACTCGCCCGATTACAACGGTATGCGTACTTTTCCCCTAGGCCGTTCTAGTTAATCGTTTCGAGCATCAGAACTGCGAAAATTTTGAGTTTCTCAAGCGTTTCTTACCTCCAAACTGCCATATCTCGCGAACGGATTGACCGATCCGCAAAATTTCTGTTGCATCTGAAAGTAGAAACTCGCCCGATTACAACGGTATGCGTACTTTTCCCCTAGTCCGTTCTAGTTATTCGTTTCGAGCATCAGAACTGCGAAAATTTTGAGTTTCTCAAGCGTTTCTTACCTCCAAACTGCCATATCTCGCGAACGGATCGACCAATCCGCAAAATTTCTGTTGCATCTGAAAGTACAAACTCGCCCGATTACAACGGTATGCCTACTTTTCCCCTAGGCCGTTCTAGTTATTCGTTTCGAGCATCAGAACTGCGAAAATGTTGAGTTTCTCAAGCGTTTCTTACCTACAAACTGCCATATCTCGCGAACGGATTGACCAATCCGCAAAATTTCTGTTGCATCTGAAAGTAGAAACTCGCCCGATTACAACGGTATGCGTACTTTCCCCCTAGGCCGTTCTAGTTATTCGTTTCGAGCATCAGAACTGCGAAAATTTTGAGTTTCTCAAGCGTTTCTTACTTCCAAACCGCCATATCTCGCGAACGGATTGACCAATCCGCAAAATTTCTGTTGCATCTGAAAGTACAAACTCGCCCGATTACAACGGTATGCCTACTTTTCCCCTAGGCCGTTCTAGTTATTCGTTTCGAGCAACAGAACTGCGAAAATCTTGAGTTTCTCAAGCGTTTCTTACCTACAAACTGCCATATCTCGCGAACGGATTGACCAATCCGCAAAATTTCTGTTGCATCTGAAAGTAGAAACTCGCCCGATTACAACGGTATGCGTACTTTTCCCCTAGGCCGTTCTAGTTATTCGTTTCGAGCATCAGAACTGCGAAAATTTTGAGTTTCTCAAGCGTTTCTTACTTCCAAACCGCCATATCTCGCGAACGGATTGACCAATCCGCAAAATTTCTGTTGCATCTGAAAGTAGAAACTCGCCCGATTACAACGGTATGCGTACTTTTCCCCTAGGCCGTTCTAGTTATTCGTTTCGAGCATCAGAACTGCTAAAATTTTGAGTTTCTCAAGCGTTTCTTACTTCCAAACCGCCATATCTCGCGAACGGATTGACCAATCCGCAAAATTTCTGTTGCATCTGAAAGTAGAAACTCGCCCGATTACAACGGTATGCGTACTTTTCCCCTAGGCCGTTCTAGTTAATCGTTTCGAGCATCAGAACTGCGAAAATTTTGAGTTTCTCAAGCGTTTCTTACTTCCAAACTGCAATATCTCGCGAACGGATTGACCAATCCGCAAAATTTCTGTTGCATCTGAAAGTAGAAAGTCGCCCGATTACAACGGTATGCGTGTTTTTCCCCTAGATCGTTCTAGTTATGCTTGTCGAGCATCAGAACTGCGAAAATTTTGAGTTTCTCAAGCGTTTCTTACTTCCAAACTGCCATATCTCGCGAACGGATTGACCAATCCGCAAAATTTCTGATGCATCTGAAAGTAGAAAGTCGCCCGATTACAACGGTATGCTTACTTTTCCCCTAGGCCGCTCTAGTTATTCGTTTCGAGCAACAGAACTGCGAAAATGTTGAGTTTCTCAAGCGTTTCTTACCTACAAACTGCCATATCTCGCGAACGGATTGACCAATCCGCAAAATTTCTGTTGCATCTGAAAGTAGAAACTCGCCCGATTACAACGGTATGCGTACTTTTCCCCTAGGCCGTTCTAGTTATTCGTTTCGAGCATCAGAACTGCGAAAATTTTGAGTTTCTCAAGCGTTTCTTACTTCCAAACCGCCATATCTCGCGAACGGATTGACCAATCCGCAAAATTTCTGTTGCATCTGAAAGTAGAAACTCGCCCGATTACAACGGTATGCGTACTTTTCCCCTAGGCCGTTCTAGTTATTCGTTTCGAGCATCAGAACTGCTAAAATTTTGAGTTTCTCAAGCGTTTCTTACTTCCAAACCGCCATATCTCGCGAACGGATTGACCAATCCGCAAAATTTCTGTTGCATCTGAAAGTAGAAACTCGCCCGATTACAACGGTATGCGTACTTTTCCCCTAGGCCGTTCTAGTTAATCGTTTCGAGCATCAGAACTGCGAAAATTTTGAGTTTCTCAAGCGTTTCTTACTTCCAAACTGCAATATCTCGCGAACGGATTGACCAATCCGCAAAATTTCTGATGCATCTGAAAGTAGAAAGTCGCCCGATTACAACGGTATGCGTACTTTTCCCCTAGAACGTTCTAGTTATGCTTGTCGAGCATCAGAACTGCGAAAATTTTGAGTTTCTCAAGCGTTTCTTACCTCCAAACTGCCATATCTCGCGAACGGATTGACCAATCCTTAAAATTTCTGTTGCATCTGAAAGTAGAAACTCGCCCGATTACAACGGTATGCGTACTTTTCCCCTAGGCCGCTCTAGTTATTCGTTTCGAGCATCAGAACTGCGAAAATTTTGAGTTTCTCAAGCGTTTCTTACCTACAAACTGCCATATCTCGCGAACGGATTGACCAATCCGCAAAATTTCTGATGCATCTGAAAGTAGAAAGTCGCCCGATTACAACGGTATGCTTACTTTTCCCCTAGGCCGCTCTAGTTATTCGTTTCGAGCAACAGAACTGCGAAAATGTTGAGTTTCTCAAGCGTTTCTTACCTACAAACTGCCATATCTCGCGAACGGATTGACCAATCCGCAAAATTTCTGTTGCATCTGAAAGTAGAAACTCGCCCGATTACAACGGTATGCGTACTTTTCCCCTAGGCCGTTCTAGTTATTCGTTTCGAGCATCAGAACTGCGAAAATTTTGAGTTTCTCAAGCGTTTCTTACTTCCAAACCGCCATATCTCGCGAACGGATTGACCAATCCGCAAAATTTCTGTTGCATCTGAAAGTAGAAACTCGCCCGATTACAACGGTATGCGTACTTTTCCCCTAGGCCGTTCTAGTTATTCGTTTCGAGCATCAGAACTGCTAAAATTTTGAGTTTCTCAAGCGTTTCTTACTTCCAAACCGCCATATCTCGCGAACGGATTGACCAATCCGCAAAATTTCTGTTGCATCTGAAAGTAGAAACTCGCCCGATTACAACGGTATGCGTACTTTTCCCCTAGGCCGTTCTAGTTAATCGTTTCGAGCATCAGAACTGCGAAAATTTTGAGTTTCTCAAGCGTTTCTTACTTCCAAACTGCAATATCTCGCGAACGGATTGACCAATCCGCAAAATTTCTGATGCATCTGAAAGTAGAAAGTCGCCCGATTACAACGGTATGCGTACTTTTCCCCTAGAACGTTCTAGTTATGCTTGTCGAGCATCAGAACTGCGAAAATTTTGAGTTTCTCAAGCGTTTCTTACCTCCAAACTGCCATATCTCGCGAACGGATTGACCAATCCTCAAAATTTCTGTTGCATCTGAAAGTAGAAACTCGCCCGATTACAACGGTATGCGTACTTTTCCCCTAGGCCGCTCTAGTTATTCGTTTCGAGCATCAGAACTGCGAAAATTTTGAGTATCTCAAGCGTTTCTTACCTACAAACTGCCATATCTCGCGAACGGATTGACCAATCCGCAAAATTTCTGTTGCATCTGAAAGTAGAAACTCGCCCGATTACAACGGTATGCGTACTTTTCCCCTAGGCCGTTCTAGTTAATCGTTTCGAGCATCAGAACTGCGAAAATTTTGAGTTTCTCAAGCGTTTCTTACTTCCAAACTGCCATATCTCGCGAACGGATTGACCAATCCGCAAAATTTCTGATGCATCTGAAGGTAGAAACTCGCCCGATTACAACGGTATGCGTACTTTTCCCCTTGGCCGTTCTGGTTAATCGTTTCGAGCATCAGAACTGCGAAAATTTTGAGTTTCTCAAGCGTTTCTTACTTCCAAACTGCCATATCTCGCGAACGGATTGACCAATCCGCAAAATTTCTGATGCATCTGAAAGTAGAAAGTCGCCCGATTACAACGGTATGCGTACTTTTCCCCTAGAACGTTCTAGTTATGCTTGTCGAGCATCAGAACTGCGAAAATTTTGAGTTTCTCAAGCGTTTCTTACCTCCAAACTGCCATATCTCGCGAACGGATTGACCAATCCTCAAAATTTCTGTTGCATCTGAAAGTAGAAACTCGCCCGATTACAACGGTATGCGTACTTTTCCCCTAGTCCGTTCTAGTTATTCGTTTCGAGCATCAGAACTGCGAAAATTTTGAGTTTTTCAAGCGTTTCTTACTTCCAAATTGCCATACCTCGCGAACGGATTGAGCAATCCGCAAAATTTCTGTTGCATCTGAAGGTAGAAACTCGCCCGTTTACAACGGTATGCGTACTTTTCCCCTAGGCCGTTCTAGTTATTCGTTTCGAGCATCAGAACTGCGAAAATTTTGAGTTTCTCAAGCGTTTCTTACTTCCAAACCGCCATATCTCGCGAACGGATTGACCAATCCGCAAAATGTCTGTTGCATCTGAAAGTAGAAACTCGCCCGATTACAACGGTATGCGTACTTTTCCCCTGGGCCGTTCTAGTTAATCGTTTCGAGCATCAGAACTGCGAAAATTTTGAGTTTCTCAAGCGTTTCTTACTTCCAAACTGCCATATCTCGCGAACGGATTGACCAATCCGCAAAATTTCTGATGCATCTGAAGGTAGAAACTCGCCCGATTACAACGGTATGCGTACTTTTCCCCTTGGCCGTTCTGGTTAATCGTTTCGAGCATCAGAACTGCGAAAATTTTGAGTTTCTCAAGCGTTTCTTACTTCCAAACTGCCATATCTCGCGAACGGATTGACCAATCCGCAAAATTTCTGATGCATCTGAAAGTAGAAACTCGCCCGATTACAACGGTATGCGTACTTTTCCCCTAGGCCGCTCTAGTTATTCGTTTCGAGCAACAGAGCTGCGAAAATGTTGAGTTTCTCAAGCGTTTCTTACCTACAAACTGCTATATCTCGCGAACGGATTGACCAATCCGCAAAATTTCTGTTGCATCTGAAAGTAGAAACTCGCCCGATTAAAACGGTATGCGTACTTTTCCCCTAGGCCGTTCTAGTTATTCGTTTCGAGCATCAGAACTGCGAAAATTTTGAGTTTCTCAAGCGTTTCTTACTTCCAAACCGCCATATCTCGCGAACGGATTGACCAATCCGCAAAATTTCTGTTGCATCTGAAAGTAGAACCTCGCCCGATTACAGCGGTATGCGTACTTTTCCCCTAGGCCGTTCTAGTTAATCGTTTCGAGCATCAGAACTGCGAAAATTTTGAGTTTCTCAAGCGTTTCTTACTTCCAAACTGCCATATCTCGCGAACGGATTGACCAATCCGCAAAATTTCTGATGCATCTGAAAGTAGAAAGTCGCCCGATTACAACGGTATGCGTACTTTTCCCCTAGAACGTTCTAGTTATGCTTGTCGAGCATCAGAACTGCGAAAATTTTGAGTTTCTCAAGCGTTTCTTACCTCCAAACTGCCATATCTCGCGAACGGATTGACCAATCCTCAAAATTTCTGTTGCATCTGAAAGTAGAAACTCGCCCGATTACAACGGTATGCGTACTTTTCCCCTAGTCCGTTCTAGTTATTCGTTTCGAGCATCAGAACTGCGAAAATTTTGAGTTTTTCAAGCGTTTCTTACTTCCAAATTGCCATACCTCGCGAACGGATTGAGCAATCCGCAAAATTTCTGTTGCATCTGAAGGTAGAAACTCGCCCGTTTACAACAGTATGCGTACTTTTCCCCTAGGCCGTTCTAGTTATTCGTTTCGAGCATCAGAACTGCGAAAATTTTGAGTTTCTCAAGCGTTTCTTACTTCCAAACCGCCATATCTCGCGAACGGATTGACCAATCCGCAAAATTTCTGTTGCATCTGAAAGTAGAAACTCGCCCGATTACAACGGTATGCGTACTTTTCCCCTAGGCCGTTCTAGTTAATCGTTTCGAGCATCAGAACTGCGAAAATTTTGAGTTTCTCAAGCGTTTCTTACTTCCAAACTGCCATATCTCGCGAACGGATTGACCAATCCGCAAAATTTCTGATGCATCTGAAGGTAGAAACTCGCCCGATTACAACGGTATGCGTACTTTTCCCCTTGGCCGTTCTGGTTAATCGTTTCGAGCATCAGAACTGCGAAAATTTTGAGTTTCTCAAGCGTTTCTTACTTCCAAACTGCCATATCTCGCGAACGGATTGACCAATCCGCAAAATTTCTGATGCATCTGAAAGTAGAAAGTCGCCCGATTACAACGGTATGCGTACTTTTCCCCTAGAACGTTCTTGTTATGCTTGTCGAGCATCAGAACTGCGAAAATTTTGAGTTTCTCAAGCGTTTCTTACCTCCAAACTGCCATATCTCGCGAACGGATTGACCAATCCTCAAAATTTCTGTTGCATCTGAAAGTAGAAACTCGCCCGATTACAACGGTATGCGTACTTTTCCCCTAGTCCATTCTAGTTATTCGTTTCGAGCATCAGAACTGCGAAAATTTTGAGTTTTTCAAGCGTTTCTTACTTCCAAATTGCCATACCTCGCGAACGGATTGAGCAATCCGCAAAATTTCTGTTGCATCTGAAGGTAGAAACTCGCCCGTTTACAACGGTATGCGTACTTTTCCCCTAGGCCGTTCTAGTTATTCGTTTCGAGCATCAGAACTGCGAAAATTTTGAGTTTCTCAAGCGTTTCTTACTTCCAAACCGCCATATCTCGCGAACGGATTGACCAATCCGCAAAATTTCTGTTGCATCTGAAAGTAGAAACTCGCCCGATTACAACGGTATGCGTACTTTTCCCCTAGGCCGTTCTAGTTAATCGTTTCGAGCATCAGAACTGCGAAAATTTTGAGTTTCTCAAGCGTTTCTTACTTCCAAACTGCCATATCTCGCGAACGGATTGACCAATCCGCAAAATTTCTGATGCATCTGAAGGTAGAAACTCGCCCGATTACAACGGTATGCGTACTTTTCCCCTAGGCCGTTCTGGTTAATCGTTTCGAGCATCAGAACTGCGAAAATTTTGAGTTTCTCAAGCGTTTCTTACTTCCAAACTGCCATATCTCGCGAACGGACTGACCAATCCGCAAAATTTCTGATGCATCTGAAAGTAGAAACTCGCCCGATTACAACGGTATGCGTACTTTTCCCCTAGGCCGTTCTGGTTATTCGTTTCGAGCATCAGAACTGTGAAAATTTTGAGTTTCTCAACCGTTTCTTACCTCCAAACTGCCATATCTCGCGAACGGATTGACCAATCTGCAAAATTTCTGTTGCATCTGAAAGTAGAAAGTCGCCCGATTACAACGGTATGCGTACCTTTCCCCTAGAACGTTCTAGTTATGCTGGTCGAGCATCAGAACTGCGAAAATTTTGAGTTTCTCAAGCGTTTCTTACCTCCAAACTGCCATATCTCGCGAACGGATTGACTAATCCGCAAAATTTCTGTTGCATCTGAAAGTAGAAACTCACCCGATATCAACGGTATGCGTACTTTTCCCCTAGGCCGTTCTAGTTAATCGTTTCGAGCATCAGAACTGCGAAAATTTTGAGTTTCTCAAGCGTTCCTTACTTCCAAACTGCCATATCTCGCGAACGGACTGACCAATCCGCAAAATTTCTGATGCATCTGAAAGTAGAAACTCGCCCGATTACAACGGTATGCGTACTTTTCCCCTAGGCCGTTCTGGTTAATCGTTTCGAGCATCAGAACTGCGAAAATTTGAGTTTCTCAAGCGTTTCTTACTTCCAAACTGCCATATCTCGCGAACGGATTGACCAATCCGCAAAATTTCTGATGCATCTGAAAGTAGAAACTCGCCCGATTACAACGGTATGCGTACTTTTCCCCTAGGCCGCTCTAGTTATTCGTTTCGAGCATCAGAACTGCGAAAATTTTGTGTTTCTCAAGTGTTTCATACTTCCAAACTGCCATATCTCGCGAACGGATTGACCAATCCGCAAAATTTCTGTTGCATCTGAAAGTAGAAACTCGCCCGATTACAACGGTATGCGTACTTTTCCCCTAGGCCGTTCTGGTTATTCGTTTCGAGCATCAGAACTGTGAAAATTTTGAGTTTCTCAACCGTTTCTTACCTCCAAACTGCCATATCTCGCGAACGGATTGACCAATCCGCAAAATTTCTGTTGCATCTGAAAGTAGAAAGTCGCCCGATTACAACGGTATGCGTGCTTTTCCCCTAGATCGTTCTAGTTATGCTTGTCGAGCATCAGAACTGCGAAAATTTTGAGTTTCTCAAGCGTTTCTTACTTCCAAACTGCCATATCTCGCGAACGGATTGACCAATCCGCAAAATTTCTGATGCATCTGAAAGTAGAAACTCGCCCGATTACAACGGTATGCGTACTTTTCCCCTAGGCCGTTCTAGTTAATCGTTTCGAGCATCAGAACTGCGAAAATTTTGAGTTTCTCAAGCGTTTCTTACCTCCAAACTGCCATATCTCGCGAACGGATTGACCAATCCGCAAAATTTCTGTTGCATCTGAAAGTAGAAACTCGCCCGATTACAACGGTATGCGTACTTTTCCCCTAGTCCGTTCTAGTTATTCGTTTCGAGCATCAGAACTGCGAAAATTTTGAGTTTCTCAAGCGTTTCTTACCTCCAAACTGCCATATCTCGCGAACGGATCGACCAATCCGCAAAATTTCTGTTGCATCTGAAAGTACAAACTCGCCCGATTACAACGGTATGCCTACTTTTCCCCTAGGCCGTTCTAGTTATTCGTTTCGAGCATCAGAACTGCGAAAATGTTGAGTTTCTCAAGCGTTTCTTACCTACAAATTGCCATATCTCGCGAACGGATTGACCAATCCGCAAAATTTCTGTTGCATCTGAAAGTAGAAACTCGCCCGATTACAACGGTATGCGTACTTTCCCCCTAGGCCGTTCTAGTTATTCGTTTCGAGCATCAGAACTGCGAAAATTTTGAGTTTCTCAAGCGTTTCTTACTTCCAAACCGCCACATCTCGCGAAAGGATTGACCAATCCGCAAAATTTCTGTTGCATCTGAAAGTAGAAACTCGCCCGATTACAACGGTATGCGTACTTTTCCCCTAGGCCGTTCTAGTTAATCGTTTCGAGCATCAGAACTGCGAAAATTTTGAGTTTCTCAAGCGTTTCTTACTTCCAAACTGCCATATCTCGCGAACGGATTGACCAATCCGCAAAATTTCTGATGCATCTGAAAGTAGAAACTCGCCCGATTACAACGGTATGCGTACTTTTCCCCTAGGCCGTTCTAGTTAATCGTTTCGAGCATCAGAACTGCGAAAATTTTGAGTTTCTCAAGCGTTTCTTACCTCCAAACTGCCATATCTCGCGAACGGATCGACCAATCCGCAAAATTTCGGTTGCATCTGAAAGTACAAACTCGCCCGATTACAACGGTATGCCTACTTTTCCCCTAGGCCGTTCTAGTTATTCGTTTCGAGCATCAGAACTGCGAAAATGTTGAGTTTCTCAAGCGGTTCTTACCTACAAACTGCCATATCTCGCGAACGGATTGACCAATCCGCAAAATTTCTGTTGCATCTGAAAGTAGAAACTCGCCCGATTACAACGGTATGCGTACTTTCCCCCTAGGCCGTTCTAGTTATTCGTTTCGAGCATCAGAACTGCGAAAATTTTGAGTTTCTCAAGCGTTTCTTACTTCCAAACCGCCACATCTCGCGAAAGGATTGACCAATCCGCAAAATTTCTGTTGCATCTGAAAGTAGAAACTCGCCCGATTACAACGGTATGCGTACTTTTCCCCTAGGCCGTTCTAGTTAATCGTTTCGAGCATCAGAACTGCGAAAATTTTGAGTTTCTCAAGCGTTTCTTACTTCCAAACTGCCATATCTCGCGAACGGATTGACTAATCCGCAAAATTTCTGATGCATCTGAAAGTAGAAACTCGCCCGATTACAACGGTATGCGTACTTTTCCCCTAGGCCGCTCTAGTTATTCGTTTCGAGCAACAAAACTGCGAAAATGTTGAGTTTCTCAAGCGTTTCTTACCTACAAACTGCCATATCTCGCGAACGGATTGACCAATCCGCAAAATTTCTGTTGCATCTGAAAGTAGAAACTCGCCCGATTACAACGGTATGCGTACTTTTCCCCTAGGCCGTTCTAGTTATTCGTTTCAAGCATCAGAACTGCGAAAATTTTGAGTTTCTCAAGCGCTTCTTACTTCCAAACTGCCATATCTCGCGAACGGATTGACCAATGCGCAAAATTTCTGTTGCATCTGAAAGTAGAAACTCGCCCGATTACAACGGTATGCGTACTTTCCCCCTAGGCCGTTCTGGTTAATCGTTTCGAGCATCAGAACTGCGAAAATTTTGAGTTTCTCAAGCGTTTCATACTTCCAAACTGCCATATCTCGCGAACGGATTGACCAATCCGCAAAATTTCTGATGCATCTGAAAGTAGAAACTCGCCCGATTACAACGGTATGCGTACTTTTCCCCTAGGCCGCTCTAGTTATTCGTTTCGAGCAACAGAACTGCGAAAGTGTTGAGTTTCTCAAGCGTTTCTTACCTACAAACTGCCATATCTCGCGAACGGATTGACCAATCCGCAAAATTTCTGTTGCATCTGAAAGTAGAAACTCGCCCGATTACAACGGTATGCGTACTTTTCCCCTAGAACGTTCTAGTTATGCTTGTCGAGCATCAGAACTGCGAAAATTTTGAGTTTCTCAAGCATTTCTTACCTCCAAACTGCCATATCTCGCGAACGGATTGACCAATCCGCAAAATTTCTGTTGCATCTGAAAGTAGAAACTCGCCCGATTACAACGGTATGCGTACTTTTCCCCTAGTCCGTTCTAGTTATTCGTTTCGAGCATCAGAACTGCGAAAATTTTGAGTTTCTCAAGCGTTTCTTACTTCCAAATTGCCATACCTCGCGAACGGATTGAGCAATCCGCAAAATTTCTGTTGCATCTGAAGGTAGAAACTCGCCCGTTTACAACGGTATGCGTACTTTTCCCCTAGGCCGTTCTGGTTAATCGTTTCGAGCATCAGAACTGCGAAAATTTTGAGTTTCTCAAGCGTTTCTTACTTCCAAACTGCCATATCTCGCGAACGGAATGACCAATCCGCAAAATTTCTGATGCATCTGAAAGTAGAAATTCGCCCGATTACAACGGTATGCGTACTTTTCCCCTAGGCCGCTCTAGTTATTCGTTTCGGGCATCAGAACTGCGAAAATTTTGTGTTTCTCAAGTGTTTCATACTTCCAAACTGCCATATCTCGCGAACGGATTGAGCAATCCGCAAAATTTCTGATGCATCTGAAAGTAGAAACTCGCCCGATTACAACGGTATGCGTACTTTTCCCCTAGGCCGTTCTGGTTAATCGTTTCGAGCATCAGAACTGCGAAAATTTTGAGTTTCTCAAGCGTTTCTTACTTCCAAACTGCCATATCTCGCGAACGGATTGACCAATCCGCAAAATTTCTGATGCATCTGAAAGTAGAAACTCGCCCGATTACAACGGTATGCGTACTTTTCCCCTAGGCCGCTCTAGTTATTCGTTTCGAGCATCAGAACTGCGAAAATTTTGTGTTTCTCAAGTGTTTCATACTTCCAAACTGCCATATCTCGCGAACGGATTGACCAATCCGCAAAATTTCTGTTGCATCTGAAAGTACAAACTCGCCCGATTACAACGGTATGCGTACTTTTCCCCTAGGCCGTTCTGGTTATTCGTTTCGAGCATCAGAACTGTGAAAATTTTGAGTTTCTCAACCGTTTCTTACCTCCAAACTGCCATATCTCGCGAACGGATTGACCAATCCGCAAAATTTCTGTTGCATCTGAAAGTAGAAAGTCGCCCGATTACAACGGTATGCGTACTTTTCCCCTAGAACGTTCTAGTTATGCATGTCGAGCATCAGAACTGCGAAAATTTGGAGTTTCTCAAGCGTTTCTTACCTCCAAACTGCCATATCTCGCGAACGGATTGACCAATCCGCAAAATTTCTGTTGCATCTGAAAGTAGAAACTCGCCCGATTACAACGGTATGCGTACTTTCCCCCTAGGCCGTTCTAGTTAATCGTTTCGAGCATCAGAACTGCGAAAATTTTGAGTTTCTCAAGCGTTTCTTACTTCCAAACTGCCATATCTCGCGAACGGATTGACCAATCCGCAAAATTTCTGATGCATCTGAAGGTAGAAACTCGCCCGATTACAACGGTATGCGTACTTTTCCCCTAGGCCGTTCTGGTTAATCGTTTCGAGCATCAGAACTGCGAAAATTTTGAGTTTCTCAAGCGTTTCTTACTTCCAAACTGCCATATCTCGCGAACGGATTGACCAATCCGCAAAATTTCTGATGCATCTGAAAGTAGAAACTCGCCCGATTACAACGGTATGCGTACTTTTCCCCTAGGCCGTTCTGGTTATTCGTTTCGAGCATCAGAACTGTGAAAATTTTGAGTTTCTCAACCGTTTCTTACCTCCAAACTGCCATATCTCGCAAACGGATTGACCAATCCGCAAAATTTCTGTTGCATCTGAAAGTAGAAAGTCGCCCGATTACAACGGTATGCGTACTTTTCCCCTAGAACGTTCTAGTTATGCTGGTCGAGCATCAGAACTGCGAAAATTTTGAGTTTCTCAAGCGTTTCTTACCTCCAAACTGCCATATCTCGCGAACGGATTGACTAATCCGCAAAATTTCTGTTGCATCTGAAAGTAGAAACTCACCCGATATCAACGGTATGCGTACTTTTCCCCTAGGCCGTTCTAGTTAATCGTTTCGAGCATCAGAACTGCGAAAATTTTGAGTTTCTCAAGCGTTTCTTACTTCCAAACTGCCATATCTCGCGAACGGACTGACCAATCCGCAAAATTTCTGATGCATCTGAAAGTAGAAACTCGCCCGATTACAACGGTATGCGTACGTTTCCCCTAGGCCGTTCTGGTTAATCGTTTCGAGCATCAGAACTGCGAAAATTTTGAGTTTCTCAAGCGTTTCTTACTTCCAAACTGCCATATCTCGCGAACGGATTGACCAATCCGCAAAATTTCTGATGCATCTGAAAGTAGAAACTCGCCCGATTACAACGGTATGCGTACTTTTCCCCTAGGCCGCTCTAGTTATTCGTTTCGAGCATCAGAACTGCGAAAATTTTGTGTTTCTCAAGTGTTTCATACTTCCAAACTGCCATATCTCGCGAACGGATTGACCAATCCGCAAAATTTCTGTTGCATCTGAAAGTACAAACTCGCCCGATTACAACGGTATGCGTACTTTTCCCCTAGGCCGTTCTGGTTATTCGTTTCGAGCATCAGAACTGTGAAAATTTTGAGTTTCTCAACCGTTTCTTACCTCCAAACTGCCATATCTCGCGAACGGATTGACCAATCCGCAAAATTTCTGTTGCATCTGAAAGTAGAAAGTCGCCCGATTACAACGGTATGCGTACTTTTCCCCTAGAACGTTCTAGTTATGCTTGTCGAGCATCAGAACTGCGAAAATTTGGAGTTTCTCAAGCGTTTCTTACCTCCAAACTGCCATATCTCGCGAACGGATTGACCAATCCGCAAAATTTCTGTTGCATCTGAAAGTAGAAACTCGCCCGATTACAACGGTATGCGTACTTTCCCCCTAGGCCGTTCTAGTTATTCGTTTCGAGCATCAGAACTGCGAAAATTTTGAGTTTCTCAAGCGTTTCTTACTTCCAAACCGCCATATCTCGCGAACGGATTGACCAATCCGCAAAATTTCTGTTGCATCTGAAAGTAGAAACTCGCCCGATTACAACGGTATGCGTACTTTTCCCCTAGGCCGTTCTAGTTAATCGTTTCGAGCATCAGAACTGCGAAAATTTTGAGTTTCTCAAGCGTTTCTTACTTCCAAACTGCAATATCTCGCGAACGGATTGACCAATCCGCAAAATTTCTGATGCATCTGAAAGTAGAAAGTCGCCCGATTACAACGGTATGCGTACTTTTCCCCTAGAACGTTCTAGTTATGCTTGTCGAGCATCAGAACTGCGAAAATTTTGAGTTTCTCAAGCGTTTCTTACCTCCAAGCTGCCATATCTCGCGAACGGATTGACCAATCCTCAAAATTTCTGTTGCATCTGAAAGTAGAAACTCGCCCGATTACAACGGTATGCGTACTTTTCCCCTAGGCCGCTCTAGTTATTCGTTTCGAGCATCAGAACTGCGAAAATTTTGAGTTTCTCAAGCGTTTCTTACCTACAAACTGCCATATCTCGCGAACGGATTGACCAATCCGCAAAATTTCTGTTGCATCTGAAAGTAGAAACTCGCCCGATTACAACGGTATGCGTACTTTTCCCCTAGGCCGTTCTAGTTAATCGTTTCGAGCATCAGAACTGCGAAAATTTTGAGTTTCTCAAGCGTTTCTTACTTCCAAACTGCCATATCTCGCGAACGGATTGACCAATCCGCAAAATTTCTGATGCATCTGAAGGTAGAAACTCGCCCGATTACAACGGTATGCGTACTTTTCCCCTTGGCCGTTCTGGTTAATCGTTTCGAGCATCAGAACTGCGAAAATTTTGAGTTTCTCAAGCGTTTCTTACTTCCAAACTGCCATATCTCGCGAACGGATTGACCAATCCGCAAAATTTCTGATGCATCTGAAAGTAGAAAGTCGCCCGATTACAACGGTATGCGTACTTTTCCCCTAGGCCGTTCTAGTTAATCGTTTCGAGCATCAGAACTGCGAAAATTTTGAGTTTCTCAACCGTTTCTTACCTCCAAACTGCCATATCTCGCGAACGGATTGACCAATCCGCAAAATTTCTGTTGCATCTGAAAGTAGAAAGTCGCCCGATTACAACGGTATGCGTACTTTTCCCCTAGACCGCTCTAGTTATGCTTGTCGAGCATCAGAACTGCGAAAATTTTGAGTTTTTCAAGCGTTTCTTACTTCCAAATTGCCATACCTCGCGAACGGATTGAGCAATCCGCAAAATTTCTGTTGCATCTGAAGGTAGAAACACGCCCGTTTACAACGGTATGCGTACTTTTCCCCTAGGCCGTTCTGGTTAATCGTTTCGAGCATCAGAACTGCGAAAATTTTGAGTTTCTCAAGCGTTTCTTACTTCCAAACTGCCATATCTCGCGAACGGACTGACCAATCCGCAAAATTTCTGATGCATCTGAAAGTAGAAACTCGCCCGATTACAACGGTATGCGTACTTTTCCCCTAGGCCGTTCTGGTTATTCGTTTCGAGCATCAGAACTGTGAAAATTTTGAGTTTCTCAACCGTTTCTTACCTCCAAACTGCCATATCTCGCGAACGGATTGACCAATCTGCAAAATTTCTGTTGCATCTGAAAGTAGAAAGTCGCCCGATTACAACGGTATGCGTACTTTTCCCCTAGAACGTTCTAGTTATGCTGGTCGAGCATCAGAACTGCGAAAATTTTGAGTTTCTCAAGCGTTTCTTACCTCCAAACTGCCATATCTCGCGAACGGATTGACTAATCCGCAAAATTTCTGTTGCATCTGAAAGTAGAAACTCACCCGATATCAACGGTATGCGTACTTTTCCCCTAGGCCGTTCTAGTTAATCGTTTCGAGCATCAGAACTGCGAAAATTTTGAGTTTCTCAAGCGTTTCTTACTTCCAAACTGCCATATCTCGCGAACGGACTGACCAATCCGCAAAATTTCTGATGCATCTGAAAGTAGAAACTCGCCCGATTACAACGGTATGCGTACTTTTCCCCTAGGCCGTTCTGGTTAATCGTTTCGAGCATCAGAACTGCGAAAATTTTGAGTTTCTCAAGCGTTTCTTACTTCCAAACTGCCATATCTCGCGAACGGATTGACCAATCCGCAAAATTTCTGATGCATCTGAAAGTAGAAACTCGCCCGATTACAACGGTATGCGTACTTTTCCCCTAGGCCGCTCTAGTTATTCGTTTCGAGCATCAGAACTGCGAAAATTTTGTGTTTCTCAAGTGTTTCATACTTCCAAACTGCCATATCTCGCGAACGGATTGACCAATCCGCAAAATTTCTGTTGCATCTGAAAGTAGAAACTCGCCCGATTACAACGGTATGCGTACTTTTCCCCTAGGCCGTTCTGGTTATTCGTTTCGAGCATCAGAACTGTGAAAATTTTGAGTTTCTCAACCGTTTCTTACCTCCAAACTGCCATATCTCGCGAACGGATTGGCCAATCCGCAAAATTTCTGTTGCATCTGAAAGTAGAAAGTCGCCCGATTACAACGGTATGCGTGCTTTTCCCCTAGATCGTTCTAGTTATGCTTGTCGAGCATCAGAACTGCGAAAATTTTGAGTTTCTCAAGCGTTTCTTACTTCCAAACTGCCATATCTCGCGAACGGATTGACCAATCCGCAAAATTTCTGATGCATCTGAAAGTAGAAAGTCGCCCGATTACAACGGTATGCGTACTTTTCCCCTAGAGCGTTCTAGTTATGCTTGTCGAGCATCAGAACTGCGAAAATTTTGAGTTTCTCAAGCGTTTCTTACTTCCAAACTGCCATATCTCGCGAACGGATTGACCAATCCGCAAAATTTCTGATGCATCTGAAAGTAGAAACTCTCCCGATTACAACGGTATGCGTACTTTTCCCCTAGGCCGCTCTAGTTATTCGTTTCGAGCAACAGAACTGCGAAAATCTTGAGTTTCTCAAGCGTTTCTTACCTACAAACTGCCATATCTCGCGAACGGATTGACCAATCCGCAAAATTTCTGTTGCATCTGAAAGTAGAAACTCGCCCGATTACAACGGTATGCGTACTTTTCCCCTAGGCCGTTCTAGTTATTCGTTTCGAGCATCAGAACTGCGAAAATTTTGAGTTTCTCAAGCGTTTCTTACTTCCAAACCGCCATATCTCGCGAACGGATTGACCAATCCGCAAAATTTCTGTTGCATCTGAAAGTAGAAACTCGCCCGATTACAACGGTATGCGTACTTTTCCCTAGGCCGTTCTAGTTATTCGTTTCGAGCATCAGAACTGCTAAAATTTTGAGTTTCTCAAGCGTTTCTTACTTCCAAACCGCCTTATCTCGCGAACGGATTGACCAATCCGCAAAATTTCTGTTGCATCTGAAAGTAGAAACTCGCCCGATTACAACGGTATGCGTACTTTTCCCCTAGGCCGTTCTAGTTAATCGTTTCGAGCATCAGAACTGCGAAAATTTTGAGTTTCTCAAGCGTTTCTTACTTCCAAACTGCAATATCTCGCGAACGGATTGACCAATCCGCAAAATTTCTGTTGCATCTGAAAGTAGAAAGTCGCCCGATTACAACGGTATGCGTGCTTTTCCCCTAGATCGTTCTAGTTATGCTTGTCGAGCATCAGAACTGCGAAAATTTTGAGTTTCTCAAGCGTTTCTTACTTCCAAACTGCCATATCTCGCGAACGGATTGACCAATCCGCAAAATTTCTGATGCATCTGAAAGTAGAAAGTCGCCCGATTACAACGGTATGCTTACTTTTCCCCTAGGCCGCTCTAGTTATTCGTTTCGAGCAACAGAACTGCGAAAATGTTGAGTTTCTCAAGCGTTTCTTACCTACAAACTGCCATATCTCGCGAACGGATTGACCAATCCGCAAAATTTCTGTTGCATCTGAAAGTAGAAACTCGCCCGATTACAACGGTATGCGTACTTTTCCCCTAGGCCGTTCTAGTTATTCGTTTCGAGCATCAGAACTGCGAAAATTTTGAGTTTCTCAAGCGTTTCTTACTTCCAAACCGCCATATCTCGCGAACGGATTGACCAATCCGCAAAATTTCTGTTGCATCTGAAAGTAGAAACTCGCCCGATTACAACGGTATGCGTACTTTTCCCCTAGGCCGTTCTAGTTATTCGTTTCGAGCATCAGAACTGCTAAAATTTTGAGTTTCTCAAGCGTTTCTTACTTCCAAACCGCCATATCTCGCGAACGGATTGACCAATCCGCAAAATTTCTGTTGCATCTGAAAGTAGAAACTCGCCCGATTACAACGGTATGCGTACTTTTCCCCTAGGCCGTTCTAGTTAATCGTTTCGAGCATCAGAACTGCGAAAATTTTGAGTTTCTCAAGCGTTTCTTACTTCCAAACTGCAATATCTCGCGAACGGATTGACCAATCCGCAAAATTTCTGATGCATCTGAAAGTAGAAAGTCGCCCGATTACAACGGTATGCGTACTTTTCCCCTAGAACGTTCTAGTTATGCTTGTCGAGCATCAGAACTGCGAAAATTTTGGGTTTCTCAAGCGTTTCTTACCTCCAAACTGCCATATCTCGCGAACGGATTGACCAATCCTCAAAATTTCTGTTGCATCTGAAAGTAGAAACTCGCCCGATTACAACGGTATGCGTACTTTTCCCCTAGGCCGCTCTAGTTATTCGTTTCGAGCATCAGAACTGCGAAAATTTTGAGTTTCTCAAGCGTTTCTTACCTACAAACTGCCATATCTCGCGAACGGATTGACCAATCCGCAAAATTTCTGTTGCATCTGAAAGTAGAAACTCGCCCGATTACAACGGTATGCGTACTTTTCCCCTAGGCCATTCTAGTTAATCGTTTCGAGCATCAGAACTGCGAAAATTTTGAGTTTCTCAAGCGTTTCTTACTTCCAAACTGCCATATCTCGCGAACGGATTGACCAATCCGCAAAATTTCTGATGCATCTGAAAGTAGAAAGTCGCCCGATTACAACGGTATGCTTACTTTTCCCCTAGGCCGCTCTAGTTATTCGTTTCGAGCAACAGAACTGCGAAAATGTTGAGTTTCTCAAGCGTTTCTTACCTACAAACTGCCATATCTCGCGAACGGATTGACCAATCCGCAAAATTTCTGTTGCATCTGAAAGTAGAAACTCGCCCGATTACAACGGTATGCGTACTTTTCCCCTAGGCCGTTCTAGTTATTCGTTTCGAGCATCAGAACTGCGAAAATTTTGAGTTTCTCAAGCGTTTCTTACTTCCAAACCGCCATATCTCGCGAACGGATTGACCAATCCGCAAAATTTCTGTTGCATCTGAAAGTAGAAACTCGCCCGATTACAACGGTATGCGTACTTTTCCCCTAGGCCGTTCTAGTTATTCGTTTCGAGCATCAGAACTGCTAAAATTTTGAGTTTCTCAAGCGTTTCTTACTTCCAAACCGCCATATCTCGCGAACGGATTGACCAATCCGCAAAATTTCTGTTGCATCTGAAAGTAGAAACTCGCCCGATTACAACGGTATGCGTACTTTTCCCCTAGGCCGTTCTAGTTAATCGTTTCGAGCATCAGAACTGCGAAAATTTTGAGTTTCTCAAGCGTTTCTTACTTCCAAACTGCAATATCTCGCGAACGGATTGACCAATCCGCAAAATTTCTGATGCATCTGAAAGTAGAAAGTCGCCCGATTACAACGGTATGCGTACTTTTCCCCTAGAACGTTCTAGTTATGCTTGTCGAGCATCAGAACTGCGAAAATTTTGAGTTTCTCAAGCGGTTTCTTACCTCCAAACTGCCATATCTCGCGAACGGATTGACCAATCCTCAAAATTTCTGTTGCATCTGAAAGTAGAAACTCGCCCGATTACAACGGTATGCGTACTTTTCCCCTAGGCCGCTCTAGTTATTCGTTTCGAGCATCAGAACTGCGAAAATTTTGAGTTTCTCAAGCGTTTCTTACCTACAAACTTGCCATATCTCGCGAACGGATTGACCAATCCGCAAAATTTCTGTTGCATCTGAAAGTAGAAACTCGCCCGATTACAACGGTATGCGTACTTTTCCCCTAGGCCATTCTAGTTAATCGTTTCGAGCATCAGAACTGCGAAAATTTTGAGTTTCTCAAGCGTTTCTTACTTCCAAACTGCCATATCTCGCGAAACGGATTGACCAAATCCGCAAAATTCTGATGCATCTGAAGGTAGAAACTCGCCCGATACAACGGTATGCGTACTTTTCCCCTTGGCCGTTCTGGTTAATCGTTTCGAGCATCAGAACTGCGAAAATTTTGAGTTTCTCAAGCGTTTTCTTACTTCCAAACTGCCATATCTCGCGAACGGATTGACCAATCCGCAAAATTTCTGATGCATCTGAAAGTAGAAAGTCGCCCGATTACAACGGTATGCGTACTTTTCCCCTAGAACGTTCTAGTTATGCTTGTCGAGCATCAGAACTGCGAAAATTTTGAGTTTCTCAAGCGTTTCTTACCTCCAAACTGCCATATCTCGCGAACGGATTGACCAATCCTCAAAATTTCTGTTGCATCTGAAAGTAGAAACTCGCCCGATTACAACGGTATGCGTACTTTTCCCCTAGTCCGTTCTAGTTATTCGTTTCGAGCATCAGAACTGCGAAAATTTTGAGTTTTTCAAGCGTTTCTTACTTCCAAATTGCCATACCTCGCGAACGGATTGAGCAATCCGCAAAATTTCTGTTGCATCTGAAGGTAGAAACTCGCCCGTTTACAACGGTATGCGTACTTTTCCCCTAGGCCGTTCTAGTTATTCGTTTCGAGCATCAGAACTGCGAAATTTTGAGTTTCTCAAGCGTTTCTTACTTCCAAACCGCCATATCTCGCGAACGGATTGACCAATCCGCAAAATGTCTGTTGCATCTGAAAGTAGAAACTCGCCCGATTACAACGGTATGCGTACTTTTCCCCTGGGCCGTTCTAGTTAATCGTTTCGAGCATCAGAACTGCGAAAATTTTGAGTTTCTCAAGCGTTTCTTACTTCCAAACTGCCATATCTCGCGAACGGATTGACCAATCCGCAAAATTTCTGATGCATCTGAAGGTAGAAACTCGCCCGATTACAACGGTATGCGTACTTTTCCCCTTGGCCGTTCTGGTTAATCGTTTCGAGCATCAGAACTGCGAAAATTTTGA
This sequence comes from Ptiloglossa arizonensis, assembly GCF_051014685.1. NCBI lineage: Eukaryota > Metazoa > Arthropoda > Insecta > Hymenoptera > Colletidae > Ptiloglossa > Ptiloglossa arizonensis. Next base: position 79,660 of record NW_027478521.1, read on the forward strand.
GTTTCTCAAGCGTTTCTTACTTCCAAACTGCCATATCTCGCGAACGGATTGACCAATCCGCAAAATTTCTGATGCATCTGAAAGTAGAAACTCGCCCGATTACAACGGTATGCGTACTTTTCCCCTAGGCCGCTCTAGTTATTCGTTTCGAGCAACAGAGCTGCGAAAATGTTGAGTTTCTCAAGCGTTTCTTACTTACAAACTGCTATATCTCGCGAACGGATTGACCAATCCGCAAAATTTCTGTTGCATCTGAAAGTAGAAAGTCGCCCGATTACAACGGTATGCGTACTTTTCCCCTAGAACGTTCTAGTTATGCTTGTCGAGCATCAGAACTGCGAAAATTTTGAGTTTCTCAAGCGTTTCTTACCTCCAAACTGCCATATCTCGCGAACGGATTGACCAATCCTCAAAATTTCTGTTGCATCTGAAAGTAGAAACTCGCCCAATTACAACGGTATGCGTACTTTTCCCCTAGTCCGTTCTAGTTATTCGTTTCGAGCATCAGAACTGCGAAAATTTTGAGTTTTTCAAGCGTTTCTTACTTCCAAATTGCCATACCTCGCGAACGGATTGAGCAATCCGCAAAATTTCTGTTGCATCTGAAGGTAGAAACTCGCCCGTTTACAACAGTATGCGTACTTTTCCCCTAGGCCGATCTAGTTATTCGTTTCGAGCATCAGAACTGCGAAAATTTTGAGTTTCTCAAGCGTTTCTTACTTCCAAACCGCCATATCTCGCGAACGGATTGACCAATCCGCAAAATTTCTGTTGCATCTGAAAGTAGAAACTCGCCCGATTACAACGGTATGCGTACTTTTCCCCTAGGCCGTTCTAGTTAATCGTTTCGAGCATCAGAACTGCGAAAATTTTGAGTTTCTCAAGCGTTTCTTACTTCCAAACTGCCATATCTCGCGAACGGATTGACCAATCCGCAAAATTTCTGATGCATCTGAAGGTAGAAACTCGCCCGATTACAACGGTATGCGTACTTTTCCCCTTGGCCGTTCTGGTTAATCGTTTCGAGCATCAGAACTGCGAAAATTTTGAGTTTCTCAAGCGTTTCTTACTTCCAAACTGCCATATCTCGCGAACGGATTGACCAATCCGCAAAATTTCTGATGCATCTGAAAGTAGAAAGTCGCCCGATTACAACGGTATGCGTACTTTTCCCCTAGAACGTTCTTGTTATGCTTGTCGAGCATCAGAACTGCGAAAATTTTGAGTTTCTCAAGCGTTTCTTACCTCCAAACTGCCATATCTCGCGAACGGATTGACCAATCCTCAAAATTTCTGTTGCATCTGAAAGTAGAAACTCGCCCGATTACAACGGTATGCGTACTTTTCCCCTAGTCCGTTCTAGTTATTCGTTTCGAGCATCAGAACTGCGAAAATTTTGAGTTTTTCAAGCGTTTCTTACTTCCAAATTGCCATACCTCGCGAACGGATTGAGCAATCCGCAAAATTTCTGTTGCATCTGAAGGTAGAAACTCGCCCGTTTACAACGGTATGCGTACTTTTCCCCTAGGCCGTTCTAGTTATTCGTTTCGAGCATCAGAACTGCGAAAATTTTGAGTTTCTCAAGCGTTTCTTACTTCCAAACCGCCATATCTCGCGAACGGATTGACCAATCCGCAAAATTTCTGTTGCATCTGAAAGTAGAAACTCGCCCGATTACAACGGTATGCGTACTTTTCCCCTAGGCCGTTCTAGTTAATCGTTTCGAGCATCAGAACTGCGAAAATTTTGAGTTTCTCAAGCGTTTCTTACTTCCAAACTGCCATATCTCGCGAACGGATTGACCAATCCGCAAAATTTCTGATGCATCTGAAGGTAGAAACTCGCCCGATTACAACGGTATGCGTACTTTTCCCCTAGGCCGTTCTGGTTAATCGTTTCGAGCATCAGAACTGCGAAAATTTTGAGTTTCTCAAGCGTTTCTTACTTCCAAACTGCCATATCTCGCGAACGGACTGACCAATCCGCAAAATTTCTGATGCATCTGAAAGTAGAAACTCGCCCGATTACAACGGTATGCGTACTTTTCCCCTAGGCCGTTCTGGTTATTCGTTTCGAGCATCAGAACTGTGAAAATTTTGAGTTTCTCAACCGTTTCTTACCTCCAAACTGCCATATCTCGCGAACGGATTGACCAATCTGCAAAATTTCTGTTGCATCTGAAAGTAGAAAGTCGCCCGATTACAACGGTATGCGTACCTTTCCCCTAGAACGTTCTAGTTATGCTGGTCGAGCATCAGAACTGCGAAAATTTTGAGTTTCTCAAGCGTTTCTTACCTCCAAACTGCCATATCTCGCGAACGGATTGACTAATCCGCAAAATTTCTGTTGCATCTGAAAGTAGAAACTCACCCGATATCAACGGTATGCGTACTTTTCCCCTAGGCCGTTCTAGTTAATCGTTTCGAGCATCAGAACTGCGAAAATTTTGAGTTTCTCAAGCGTTCCTTACTTCCAAACTGCCATATCTCGCGAACGGACTGACCAATCCGCAAAATTTCTGATGCATCTGAAAGTAGAAACTCGCCCGATTACAACGGTATGCGTACTTTTCCCCTAGGCCGTTCTGGTTAATCGTTTCGAGCATCAGAACTGCGAAAATTTTGAGTTTCTCAAGCGTTTCTTACTTCCAAACTGCCATATCTCGCGAACGGATTGACCAATCCGCAAAATTTCTGATGCATCTGAAAGTAGAAACTCGCCCGATTACAACGGTATGCGTACTTTTCCCCTAGGCCGCTCTAGTTATTCGTTTCGAGCATCAGAACTGCGAAAATTTTGTGTTTCTCAAGTGTTTCATACTTCCAAACTGCCATATCTCGCGAACGGATTGACCAATCCGCAAAATTTCTGTTGCATCTGAAAGTAGAAACTCGCCCGATTACAACGGTATGCGTACTTTTCCCCTAGGCCGTTCTGGTTATTCGTTTCGAGCATCAGAACTGTGAAAATTTTGAGTTTCTCAACCGTTTCTTACCTCCAAACTGCCATATCTCGCGAACGGATTGACCAATCCGCAAAATTTCTGTTGCATCTGAAAGTAGAAAGTCGCCCGATTACAACGGTATGCGTGCTTTTCCCCTAGATCGTTCTAGTTATGCTTGTCGAGCATCAGAACTGCGAAAATTTTGAGTTTCTCAAGCGTTTCTTACTTCCAAACTGCCATATCTCGCGAACGGATTGACCAATCCGCAAAATTTCTGTTGCATCTGAAAGTAGAAACTCGCCCGATTACAACGGTATGCGTACTTTTCCCCTAGTCCGTTCTAGTTATTCGTTTCGAGCATCAGAACTGCGAAAATTTTGAGTTTCTCAAGCGTTTCTTACCTCCAAACTGCCATATCTCGCGAACGGATCGACCAATCCGCAAAATTTCTGTTGCATCTGAAAGTACAAACTCGCCCGATTACAACGGTATGCCTACTTTTCCCCTAGGCCGTTCTAGTTATTCGTTTCGAGCATCAGAACTGCGAAAATGTTGAGTTTCTCAAGCGTTTCTCACCTACAAACTGCCATATCTCGCGAACGGATTGACCAATCCGCAAAATTTCTGTTGCATCTGAAAGTAGAAACTCGCCCGATTACAACGGTATGCGTACTTTCCCCCTAGGCCGTTCTAGTTATTCGTTTCGAGCATCAGAACTGCGAAAATTTTGAGTTTCTCAAGCGTTTCTTATTTCCAAACCGCCACATCTCGCGAAAGGATTGACCAATCCGCAAAATTTCTGTTGCATCTGAAAGTAGAAACTCGCCCGATTACAACGGTATGCGTACTTTTCCCCTAGGCCGTTCTAGTTAATCGTTTCGAGCATCAGAACTGCGAAAATTTTGAGTTTCTCAAGCGTTTCTTACTTCCAAACTGCCATATCTCGCGAACGGATTGACCAATCCGCAAAATTTCTGATGCATCTGAAAGTAGAAACTCGCCCGATTACAACGGTATGCGTACTTTTCCCCTAGGCCGTTCTAGTTAATCGTTTCGAGCATCAGAACTGCGAAAATTTTGAGTTTCTCAAGCGTTTCTTACCTCCAAACTGCCATATCTCGCGAACGGATCGACCAATCCGCAAAATTTCGGTTGCATCTGAAAGTACAAACTCGCCCGATTACAACGGTATGCCTACTTTTCCCCTAGGCCGTTCTAGTTATTCGTTTCGAGCATCAGAACTGCGAAAATGTTGAGTTTCTCAAGCGTTTCTTACCTACAAACTGCCATATCTCGCGAACGGATTGACCAATCCGCAAAATTTCTGTTGCATCTGAAAGTAGAAACTCGCCCGATTACAACGGTATGCGTATTTTCCCCCTAGGCCGTTCTAGTTATTCGTTTCGAGCATCAGAACTGCGAAAATTTTGAGTTTCTCAAGCGTTTCTTACTTCCAAACCGCCACATCTCGCGAAAGGATTGACCAATCCGCAAAATTTCTGTTGCATCTGAAAGTAGAAACTCGCCCGATTACAACGGTATGCGTACTTTTCCCCTAGGCCGTTCTAGTTAATCGTTTCGAGCATCAGAACTGCGAAAATTTTGAGTTTCTCAAGCGTTTCTTACTTCCAAACTGCCATATCTCGCGAACGGATTGACCAATCCGCAAAATTTCTGATGCATCTGAAAGTAGAAACTCGCCCGATTACAACGGTATGCGTACTTTTCCCCTAGGCCGCTCTAGTTATTCGTTTCGAGCAACAGAACTGCGAAAATGTTGAGTTTCTCAAGCGTTTCTTACCTACAAACTGCCATATCTCGCGAACGGATTGACCAATCCGCAAAATTTCTGTTGCATCTGAAAGTAGAAACTCGCCCGATTACAACGGTATGCGTACTTTTCCCCTAGGCCGTTCTAGTTATTCGTTTCAAGCATCAGAACTGCGAAAATTTTGAGTTTCTCAAGCGCTTCTTACTTCCAAACTGCCATATCTCGCGAACGGATTGACCAATGCGCAAAATTTCTGTTGCATCTGAAAGTAGAAACTCGCCCGATTACAACGGTATGCGTACTTTCCCCCTAGGCCGTTCTGGTTAATCGTTTCGAGCATCAGAACTGCGAAAATTTTGAGTTTCTCAAGCGTTTCATACTTCCAAACTGCCATATCTCGCGAACGGATTGACCAATCCGCAAAATTTCTGATGCATCTGAAAGTAGAAACTCGCCCGATTACAACGGTATGCGTACTTTTCCCCTAGGCCGCTCTAGTTATTCGTTTCGAGCAACAGAACTGCGAAAATGTTGAGTTTCTCAAGCGTTTCTTACCTACAAACTGCCATATCTCGCGAACGGATTGACCAATCCGCAAAATTTCTGTTGCATCTGAAAGTAGAAACTCGCCCGATTACAACGGTATGCGTACTTTTCCCCTAGAACGTTCTAGTTATGCTTGTCGAGCATCAGAACTGCGAAAATTTTGAGTTTCTCAAGCATTTCTTACTTCCAAACTGCCATATCTCGCGAACGGATTGACCAATCCGCAAAATTTCTGTTGCATCTGAAAGTAGAAACTCGCCCGATTACAACGGTATGCGTACTTTTCCCCTAGTCCGTTCTAGTTATTCGTTTCGAGCATCAGAACTGCGAAAATTTTGAGTTTCTCAAGCGTTTCTTACTTCCAAATTGCCATACCTCGCGAACGGATTGAGCAATCCGCAAAATTTCTGTTGCATCTGAAGGTAGAAACTCGCCCGTTTACAACGGTATGCGTACTTTTCCCCTAGGCCGTTCTGGTTAATCGTTTCGAGCATCAGAACTGCGAAAATTTTGAGTTTCTCAAGCGTTTCTTACTTCCAAACTGCCATATCTCGCGAACGGAATGACCAATCCGCAAAATTTCTGATGCATCTGAAAGTAGAAATTCGCCCGATTACAACGGTATGCGTACTTTTCCCCTAGGCCGCTCTAGTTATTCGTTTCGGGCATCAGAACTGCGAAAATTTTGTGTTTCTCAAGTGTTTCATACTTCCAAACTGCCATATCTCGCGAACGGATTGAGCAATCCGCAAAATTTCTGTTGCATCTGAAAGTAGAAACTCGCCCGATTACAACGGTATGCGTACTTTTCCCCTAGGCCGTTCTGGTTATTCGTTTCGAGCATCAGAACTGTGAAAATTTTGAGTTTCTCAACCGTTTCTTACCTCCAAACTGCCATATCTCGCAAACGGATTGACCAATCCGCAAAATTTCTGTTGCATCTGAAAGTAGAAAGTCGCCCGATTACAACGGTATGCGTACTTTTCCCCTAGAACGTTCTAGTTATGCTGGTCGAGCATCAGAACTGCGAGAATTTTGAGTTTCTCAAGCGTTTCTTACCTCCAAACTGCCATATCTCGCGAACGGATTGACTAATCCGCAAAATTTCTGTTGCATCTGAAAGTAGAAACTCACCCGATATCAACGGTATGCGTACTTTTCCCCTAGGCCGTTCTAGTTAATCGTTTCGAGCATCAGAACTGCGAAAATTTTGAGTTTCTCAAGCGTTTCTTACTTCCAAACTGCCATATCTCGCGAACGGACTGACCAATCCGCAAAATTTCTGATGCATCTGAAAGTAGAAACTCGCCCGATTACAACGGTATGCGTACTTTTCCCCTAGGCCGTTCTGGTTAATCGTTTCGAGCATCAGAACTGCGAAAATTTTGAGTTTCTCAAGCGTTTCTTACTTCCAAACTGCCATATCTCGCGAACGGATTGACCAATCCGCAAAATTTCTGATGCATCTGAAAGTAGAAACTCGCCCGATTACAACGGTATGCGTACTTTTCCCCTAGGCCGCTCTAGTTATTCGTTTCGAGCATCAGAACTGCGAAAATTTTGTGTTTCTCAAGTGTTTCATACTTCCAAACTGCCATATCTCGCGAACGGATTGACCAATCCGCAAAATTTCTGTTGCATCTGAAAGTACAAACTCGCCCGATTACAACGGTATGCGTACTTTTCCCCTAGGCCGTTCTGGTTATTCGTTTCGAGCATCAGAACTGTGAAAATTTTGAGTTTCTCAACCGTTTCTTACCTCCAAACTGCCATATCTCGCGAACGGATTGACCAATCCGCAAAATTTCTGTTGCATCTGAAAGTAGAAAGTCGCCCGATTACAACGGTATGCGTACTTTTCCCCTAGAACGTTCTAGTTATGCATGTCGAGCATCAGAACTGCGAAAATTTGGAGTTTCTCAAGCGTTTCTTACCTCCAAACTGCCATATCTCGCGAACGGATTGACCAATCCGCAAAATTTCTGTTGCATCTGAAAGTAGAAACTCGCCCGATTACAACGGTATGCGTACTTTCCCCCTAGGCCGTTCTAGTTAATCGTTTCGAGCATCAGAACTGCGAAAATTTTGAGTTTCTCAAGCGTTTCTTACTTCCAAACTGCCATATCTCGCGAACGGATTGACCAATCCGCAAAATTTCTGATGCATCTGAAGGTAGAAACTCGCCCGATTACAACGGTATGCGTACTTTTCCCCTAGGCCGTTCTGGTTAATCGTTTCGAGCATCAGAACTGCGAAAATTTTGAGTTTCTCAAGCGTTTCTTACTTCCAAACTGCCATATCTCGCGAACGGATTGACCAATCCGCAAAATTTCTGATGCATCTGAAAGTAGAAACTCGCCCGATTACAACGGTATGCGTACTTTTCCCCTAGGCCGTTCTGGTTATTCGTTTCGAGCATCAGAACTGTGAAAATTTTGAGTTTCTCAACCGTTTCTTACCTCCAAACTGCCATATCTCGCAAACGGATTGACCAATCCGCAAAATTTCTGTTGCATCTGAAAGTAGAAAGTCGCCCGATTACAACGGTATGCGTACTTTTCCCCTAGAACGTTCTAGTTATGCTGGTCGAGCATCAGAACTTCGAAAATTTTGAGTTTCTCAAGCGTTTCTTACCTCCAAACTGCCATATCTCGCGAACGGATTGACTAATCCGCAAAATTTCTGTTGCATCTGAAAGTAGAAACTCACCCGATATCAACGGTATGCGTACTTTTCCCCTAGGCCGTTCTAGTTAATCGTTTCGAGCATCAGAACTGCGAAAATTTTGAGTTTCTCAAGCGTTTCTTACTTCCAAACTGCCATATCTCGCGAACGGACTGACCAATCCGCAAAATTTCTGATGCATCTGAAAGTAGAAACTCGCCCGATTACAACGGTATGCGTACGTTTCCCCTAGGCCGTTCTGGTTAATCGTTTCGAGCATCAGAACTGCGAAAATTTTGAGTTTCTCAAGCGTTTCTTACTTCCAAACTGCCATATCTCGCGAACGGATTGACCAATCCGCAAAATTTCTGATGCATCTGAAAGTAGAAACTCGCCCGATTACAACGGTATGCGTACTTTTCCCCTAGGCCGCTCTAGTTATTCGTTTCGAGCATCAGAACTGCGAAAATTTTGTGTTTCTCAAGTGTTTCATACTTCCAAACTGCCATATCTCGCGAACGGATTGACCAATCCGCAAAATTTCTGTTGCATCTGAAAGTACAAACTCGCCCGATTACAACGGTATGCGTACTTTTCCCCTAGGCCGTTCTGGTTATTCGTTTCGAGCATCAGAACTGTGAAAATTTTGAGTTTCTCAACCGTTTCTTACCTCCAAACTGCCATATCTCGCGAACGGATTGACCAATCCGCAAAATTTCTGTTGCATCTGAAAGTAGAAACTCGCCCGATTACAACGGTATGCGTACTTTTCCCCTAGGCCGTTCTAGTTAATCGTTTCGAGCATCAGAACTGCGAAAATTTTGAGTTTCTCAAGCGTTTCTTACTTCCAAACTGCCATATCTCGCGAACGGATTGACCAATCCGCAAAATTTCTGATGCATCTGAAAGTAGAAACTCGCCCGATTACAACGGTATGCGTACTTTTCCCCTAGGCCGTTCTAGTTAATCGTTTCGAGCATCAGAACTGCGAAAATTTTGAGTTTCTCAAGCGTTTCTTACTTCCAAACTGCCATATCTCGCGAACGGATTGACCAATCCGCAAAATTTCTGATGCATCTGAAGGTAGAAACTCGCCCGATTACAACGGTATGCGTACTTTTCCCCTAGGCCGTTCTGGTTAATCGTTTCGAGCATCAGAACTGCGAAAATTTTGAGTTTCTCAAGCGTTTCTTACTTCCAAACTGCCATATCTCGCGAACGGATTGACCAATCCGCAAAATTTCTGATGCATCTGAAAGTAGAAACTCGCCCGATTACAACGGTATGCGTACTTTTCCCCTAGGCCGCTCTAGTTATTCGTTTCGAGCAACAGAACTGCGAAAATGTTGAGTTTCTCAAGCGTTTCTTACCTACAAACTGCCATATCTCGCGAACGGATTGACCAATCCGCAAAATTTCTGTTGCATCTGAAAGTAGAAACTCGCCCGATTACAACGGTATGCGTACTTTTCCCCTAGGCCGTTCTAGTTATTCGTTTCGAGCATCAGAACTGCGAAAATTTTGAGTTTCTCAAGCGTTTCTTACTTCCAAACCGCCATATCTCGCGAACGGATTGACCAATCCGCAAAATTTCTGTTGTATCTGAAAGTAGAAACTCGCCCGATTACAACGGTATGCGTACTTTTCCCCTAGGCCGTTCTAGTTAATCGTTTCGAGCATCAGAACTGCGAAAATTTTGAGTTTCTCAAGCGTTTCTTACATCCAAACTGCCATATCTCGCGAACGGATTGACCAATCCGCAAAATTTCTGTTGCATCTGAAAGTACAAACTCGCCCGATTACAACGGTATGCGTACTTTTCCCCTAGGCCGTTCTGGTTATTCGTTTCGAGCATCAGAACTGTGAAAATTTTGAGTTTCTCAACCGTTTCTTACCTCCAAACTGCCATATCTCGCGAACGGATTGACCAATCCGCAAAATTTCTGTTGCATCTGAAAGTAGAAAGTCGCCCGATTACAACGGTATGCGTACTTTTCCCCTAGAACGTTCTAGTTATGCTTGTCGAGCATCAGAACTGCGAAAATTTGGAGTTTCTCAAGCGTTTCTTACCTCCAAACTGCCATATCTCGCGAACGGATTGACCAATCCTCATAATTTCTGTTGCATCTGAAAGTAGAAACTCGCCCGATTACAACGGTATGCGTACTTTTCCCCTAGTCCGTTCTAGTTATTCGTTTCGAGCATCAGAACTGCGAAAATTTTGAGTTTCTCAAGCGTTTCTTACCTCCAAACTGCCATATCTCGCGAACGGATTGACCAATCCGCAAAATTTCTGTTGCATCTGAAAGTACAAACTCGCCCGATTACAACGGTATGCCTACTTTCCCCCTAGGACGTTCTAGTTATTCGTTTCGAGCATCAGAACTGCGAAAATGTTGAGTTTCTCAAGCGTTTCTTACCTACAAACTGCCATATCTCGCGAACGGATTGACCAATCCGCAAAATTTCTGTTGCATCTGAAAGTAGAAACTCGCCCGATTACAACGGTATGCGTACTTTCCCCCTAGGCCGTTCTAGTTATTCGTTTCGAGCATCAGAACTGCGAAAATTTTGAGTTTCTCAAGCGTTTCTTACTTCCAAACCGCCATATCTCGCGAACGGATTGACCAATCCGCAAAATTTCTGTTGCATCTGAAAGTAGAAACTCGCCCGATTACAACGGTATGCGTACTTTTCCCCTAGGCCGTTCTAGTTAATCGTTTCGAGCAACAGAACTGCGAAAATTTTGAGTTTCTCAAGCGTTTCTTACTTCCAAACTGCCATATCTCGCGAACGGATTTACCAATCCGCAAAATTTCTGATGCATCTGAAAGTAGAAAGTCGCCCGATTACAACGGTATGCGTACTTTTCCCCTAGAACGTTCTAGTTATGCTTGTCGAGCATCAGAACTGCGAAAATTTTGAGTTTCTCAAGCGTTTCTTACTTCCAAATTGCCATACCTCGCGAACGGATTGACCAATCCTCATAATTTCTGTTGCATCTGAAAGTAGAAACTCGCCCGATTGCAACGGTATGCGTACTTTTCCCCTAGTCCGTTCTAGTTATTCGTTTCGAGCATCAGAACTGCGAAAATTTTGAGTTTCTCAAGCGTTTCTTACCTCCAAACTGCCATATCTCGCGAACGGATTGACCAATCCGCAAAATTTCTGTTGCATCTGAAAGTACAAACTCGCCCGATTACAACGGTATGCCTACTTTTCCCCTAGGCCGTTCTAGTTATTCGTTTCGAGCATCAGAACTGCGAAAATGTTGAGTTTCTCAAGCGTTTCTTACCTACAAACTGCCATATCTCGCGAACGGATTGACCAATCCGCAAAATTTCTGTTGCATCTGAAAGTAGAAACTCGCCCGATTACAACGGTATGCGTACTTTCCCCCTAGGCCGTTCTAGTTATTCGTTTCGAGCATCAGAACTGCGAAAATTTTGAGTTTCTCAAGCGTTTCTTACTTCCAAACCGCCATATCTCGCGAACGGATTGACCAATCCGCAAAATTTCTGTTGCATCTGAAAGTAGAAACTCGCCCGATTACAACGGTATGCGTACTTTTCCCCTAGGCCGTTCTAGTTAATCGTTTCAAGCAACAGAACTGCGAAAATTTTGAGTTTCTCAAGCGTTTCTTACTTCCAAACTGCCATATCTCGCGAACGGATTGACCAATCCGCAAAATTTCTGATGCATCTGAAAGTAGAAAGTCGCCCGATTACAACGGTATGCGTACTTTTCCCCTAGGCCGTTCTAGTTAATCGTTTCGAGCATCAGAACTGCGAAAATTTTGAGTTTCTCAAGCGTTTCTTACTTCCAAACTGCCATATCTCGCGAACGGATTGACCAATCCGCAAAATTTCTGATGCATCTGAAAGTAGAAACTCGCCCGATTACAACGGTATGCGTACTTTTCCCCTAGGCCGTTCTAGTTAATCGTTTCGAGCATCAGAACTGCGAAAATTTTGAGTTTCTCAAGCGTTTCTTACTTCCAAACTGCCATATCTCGCGAACGGATTGACCAATCCGCAAAATTTCTGATGCATCTGAAGGTAGAAACTCGCCCGATTACAACGGTATGCGTACTTTTCCCCTAGGCCGTTCTGGTTAATCGTTTCGAGCATCAGAACTGCGAAAATTTTGAGTTTCTCAAGCGTTTCTTACTTCCAAACTGCCATATCTCGCGAACGGATTGACCAATCCGCAAAATTTCTGATGCATCTGAAAGTAGAAACTCGCCCGATTACAACGGTATGCGTACTTTTCCCCTAGTCCGTTCTAGTTACTCGTTTCGAGCATCAGAACTGCGAAAATTTTGAGTTTCTCAAGCGTTTCTTACTTCCAAACTGCCATATCTCGCGAACGGATTGACCAATCCGCAAAATTTCTGATGCATCTGAAAGTAGAAACTCGCCCGATTACAACGGTATGCGTACTTTTCCCCTAGGCCGCTCTAGTTATTCGTTTCGGGCATCAGAACTGCGAAAATTTTGTGTTTCTCAAATGTTTCATACTTCCAAACTGCCATATCTCGCGAACGGATTGACCAATCCGCAAAATTTCTGTTGCATCTGAAAGTAGAAACTCGCCCGATTACAACGGTATGCGTACTTTTCCCCTAGGCCGTTCTGGTTATTCGTTTCGAGCATCAGAACTGTGAAAATTTTGAGTTTCTCAACCGTTTCTTACCTCCAAACTGCCATATCTCGCAAACGGATTGACCAATCCGCAAAATTTCTGTTGCATCTGAAAGTAGAAAGTCGCCCGATTACAACGGTGTGCGTACTTTTCCCCTAGGCCGTTCTAGTTAATCGTTTCGAGCATCAGAACTGCGAAAATTTTGAGTTTCTCAAGCGTTTCCTACTTCCAAACTGCCATATCTCGCGAACGGACTGACCAATCCGCAAAATTTCTGATGCATCTGAAAGTAGAAACTCGCCCGATTCAAACGGTATGCGTACTTTTCCCCTAGGCCGTTCTGGTTAATCGTTTCGAGCATCAGAACTGCGAAAATTTTGAGTTTCTCAAGCGTTTCTTACTTCCAAACTGCCATATCTCGCGAACGGATTGACCAATCCGCAAAATTTCTGATGCATCTGAAAGTAGAAAGTCGCCCGATTACAACGGTATGCGTACTTTTCCCCTAGGCCGCTCTAGTTATTCGTTTCGAGCATCAGAACTGCTAAAATTTTGTGTTTCTCAAGTGTTTCATACTTCCAAACTGCCATATCTCGCGAACGGATTGACCAATCCGCAAAATTTCTGTTGCATCTGAAAGTACAAACTCGCCCGATTACAACGGTATGCGTACTTTTCCCCTAGGCCGTTCTGGTTATTCGTTTCGAGCATCAGAACTGTGAAAATTTTGAGTTTCTCAACCGTTTCTTACCTCCAAACTGCCATATCTCGCGAACGGATTGACCAATCCGCAAAATTTCTGTTGCATCTGAAAGTAGAAAGTCGCCCGATTACAACGGTATGCGTACTTTTCCCCTAGAACGTTCTAGTTATGCTTGTCGAGCATCAGAACTGCGAAAATTTGGAGTTTCTCAAGCGTTTCTTACCTCCAAACTGCCATATCTCGCGAACGGATTGACCAATCCTCATAATTTCTGTTGCATCTGAAAGTAGAAACTCGCCCGATTACAACGGTATGCTTACTTTTCCCCTAGTCCGTTCTAGTTATTCGTTTCGAGCATCAGAACTGCGAAAATTTTGAGTTTCTCAAGCGTTTCTTACCTCCAAACTGCCATATCTCGCGAACGGATTGACCAATCCGCAAAATTTCTGTTGCATCTGAAAGTACAAACTCGCCCGATTACAACGGTATGCCTACTTTTCCCCTAGGCCGTTCTAGTTATTCGTTTCGAGCATCAGAACTGCGAAAATGTTGAGTTTCTCAAGCGTTTCTTACCTACAAACTGCCATATCTCGCGAACGGATTGACCAATCCGCAAAATTTCTGTTGCATCTGAAAGTAGAAACTCGCCCGATTACAACGGTATGCGTACTTTCCCCCTAGGCCGTTCTAGTTATTCGTTTCGAGCATCAGAACTGCGAAAATTTTGAGTTTCTCAAGCGTTTCTTACTTCCAAACCGCCATATCTCGCGAACGGATTGACCAATCCGCAAAATTTCTGTTGCATCTGAAAGTAGAAACTCGCCCGATTACAACGGTATGCGTACTTTTCCCCTAGGCCGTTCTAGTTAATCGTTTCGAGCAACAGAACTGCGAAAATTTTGAGTTTCTCAAGCGTTTCTTACTTCCAAACTGCCATATCTCGCGAACGGATTGACCAATCCGCAAAATTTCTGATGCATCTGAAAGTAGAAAGTCGCCCGATTACAACGGTATGCGTACTTTTCCCCTAGAACGTTCTAGTTATGCTTGTCGAGCATCAGAACTGCGAAAATTTTGAGTTTCTCAAGCGTTTCTTACTTCCAAATTGCCATACCTCGCGAACGGATTGACCAATCCTCATAATTTCTGTTGCATCTGAAAGTAGAAACTCGCCCGATTGCAACGGTATGCGTACTTTTCCCCTAGTCCGTTCTAGTTATTCGTTTCGAGCATCAGAACTGCGAAAATTTTGAGTTTCTCAAGCGTTTCTTACCTCCAAACTGCCATATCTCGCGAACGGATTGACCAATCCGCAAAATTTCTGTTGCATCTGAAAGTACAAACTCGCCCGATTACAACGGTATGCCTACTTTTCCCCTAGGCCGTTCTAGTTATTCGTTTCGAGCATCAGAACTGCGAAAATGTTGAGTTTCTCAAGCGTTTCTTACCTACAAACTGCCATATCTCGCGAACGGATTGACCAATCCGCAAAATTTCTGTTGCATCTGAAAGTAGAAACTCGCCCGATTACAACGGTATGCGTACTTTCCCCCTAGGCCGTTCTAGTTATTCGTTTCGAGCATCAGAACTGCGAAAATTTTGAGATTCTCAAGCGTTTCTTACTTCCAAACCGCCATATCTCGCGAACGGATTGACCAATCCGCAAAATTTCTGTTGCATCTGAAAGTAGAAACTCGCCCGATTACAACGGTGTGCGTACTTTTCCCCTAGGCCGTTCTGGTTAATCGTTTCGAGCATCAGAACTGCGAAAATTTTGAGTTTTTCAAGCGTTTCTTACTTCCAAATTGCCATACCTCGCGAACGGATTGAGCAATCCGCAAAATTTCTGTTGCATCTGAAGGTAGAAACTCGCCCGTTTACAACGGTATGCCTACTTTTCCCCTAGGCCGTTCTAGTTATTCGTTTCGAGCATCAGAACTGCGAAAATGTTGAGTTTCTCAAGCGTTTCTTACCTACAAACTGCCATATCTCGCGAACGGATTGACCAATCCGCAAAATTTCTGTTGCATCTGAAAGTAGAAACTCGCCCGATTACAACGGTATGCGTACTTTCCCCCTAGGCCGTTCTAGTTATTCGTTTCGAGCATCAGAACTGCGAAAATTTTGAGTTTCTCAAGCGTTTCTTACTTCCAAACCGCCATATCTCGCGAACGGATTGACCAATCCGCAAAATTTCTGTTGCATCTGAAAGTAGAAACTCGCCCGATTACAACGGTATGCGTACTTTTCCCCTAGGCCGTTCTAGTTAATCGTTTCGAGCAACAGAACTGCGAAAATTTTGAGTTTCTCAAGCGTTTCTTACTTCCAAACTGCCATATCTCGCGAACGGATTGACCAATCCGCAAAATTTCTGATGCATCTGAAAGTAGAAAGTCGCCCGATTACAACGGTATGCGTACTTTTCCCCTAGAACGTTCTAGTTATGCTTGTCGAGCATCAGAACTGCGAAAATTTTGAGTTTCTCAAGCGTTTCTTACTTCCAAATTGCCATACCTCGCGAACGGATTGAGCAATCCGCAAAATTTCTGTTGCATCTGAAGGTAGAAACTCGCCCGATTGCAACGGTATGCGTACTTTTCCCCTAGTCCGTTCTAGTTATTCGTTTCGAGCATCAGAACTGCGAAAATTTTGAGTTCTTCAAGCGTTTCTTACTTCCAAATTGCCATACCTCGCGAACGGATTGAGCAATCCGCAAAATTTCTGTTGCATCTGAAGGTAGAAACTCGCCCGTTTACAACGGTATGCGTACTTTTCCCGTAGGCCGTTCTAGTTATTCGTTTCGAGCATCAGAACTGCGAAAATTTTGAGTTTCTCAAGCGTTTCTTACTTCCAAACCGCCATATCTCGCGAACGGATTGACCAATCCGCAAAATTTCTGTTGCATCTGAAAGTAGAAACTCGCCCGATTACAACGGTGTGCGTACTTTTCCCCTAGGCCGTTCTGGTTAATCGTTTCGAGCATCAGAACTGCGAAAATTTTGAGTTTTTCAAGCGTTCCTTACTTCCAAATTGCCATACCTCGCGAACGGATTGAGCAATCCGCAAAATTTCTGTTGCATCTGAAGGTAGAAACTCGCCCGTTTACAACGGTATGCGTACTTTTCCCGTAGGCCGTTCTAGTTATTCGTTTGGAGCATCAGAACTGCGAAAATTTTGAGTTTCTCAAGCGTTTCTTACTTCCAAACCGCCATATCTCGCGAACGGATTGACCAAACCGCAAAATTTCTGTTGCATCTGAAAGTAGAAACTCGCCCGATTACAACGGTGTGCGTACTTTTCCCCTAGGCCGTTCTGGTTAATCGTTTCGAGCATCAGAACTGCGAAAATTTTGAGTTTCTCAAGCGTTTCTTACTTCCAAACTGCCATATCTCGCGAACGGATTGACCAATCCGCAAAATTTCTGATGCATCTGAAAGTATAATAGAAACTCGCCCGATTACAACGGTATGCGTACTTTTCCCCTAGGCCGCTCTAGTTATTCGTTTCGAGCATCAGAACTGCGAAAATTTTGTGTTTCTCAAGTGTTTCATACTTCCAAACTGCCATATCTCGCGAACGGATGGACCAATCCGCAAAATTTCTGTTCCATCTGAAAGTAGAAACTCGCCCGATTACAACGGTATGCGTACTTTTCCCCTAGGCCGTTCTGGTTATTCGTTTCGAGCATCAGAACTGTGAAAATTTTGAGTTTCTCAACCGTTTCTTACCTCCAAACTGCCATATCTCGCGAACGGATTGACCAATCCGCAAAATTTCTGTTGCATCTGAAAGTAGAAAGTCGCCCGATTACAACGGTATGCGTACTTTTCCCCTAGAACGTTCTAGTTATGCTTGTCGAGCATCAGAACTGCGAAAATTTTGAGTTTCTCAAGCGTTTCTTACTTCCAAACTGCCATATCTCGCGAACGGATTGACCAATCCGCAAAATTTCTGATGCATCTGAAAGTAGAAAGTCGCCCGATTACAACGGTATGCGTACTTTTCCCCTAGAACGTTCTAGTTATGCTTGTCGAGCATCAGAACTGCGAAAATTTTGTGTTTCTCAAGCGTTTCTTACCTCCAAATTGTCATACCTCGCGAACGGATTGAGCAATCCGCAAAATTTCTGTTGCATCTGAAGGTAGAAACTCGCCCGTTTACAACGGTATGCGTACTTTTCCCCTAGGCCGTTCTAGTTATTCGTTTCGAGCATCTGAACTGCGAAAATTTTGAGTTTCTCAAGCGTTTCTTACCTCCAAACTGCCATATCTCGCGAACGGATTGACCAATCCGCAAAATTTCTGTTGCATCTGAAAGTAGAAACTCGCCCGATTACAACGGTATGCGTACTTTTCCCCTAGTCCGTTCTAGTTATTCGTTTCGAGCATCAGAACTGCGAAAATTTTGAGTTTCTCAAGCGTTTCTTACCTCCAAACTGCCATATCTCGCGAACGGATTGACCAATCCGCAAAATTTCTGTTGCATCTGAAAGTAGAAACTCGCCCGATTACAACGGTATACGTACTTTTCCCCTAGTCCGTTCTAGTTGTTCGTTTCGAGCATCAGAACTGCGAAAATTTTGAGTTTTTCAAGCGTTTCTTACTTCCAAATTGCCATACCTCGCGAACGGATTGAGCAATCCGCAAAATTTCTGTTGCATCTGAAGGTAGAAACTCGCCCGTTTACAACGGTATGCGTACTTTTCCCCTAGGCCGTTCTGGTTAATCGTTTCGAGCATCAGAACTGCGAAAATTTTGAGTTTCTCAAGCGTTTCTTACTTCCAAACTGCCATATCTCGCGAACGGATTGACCAATCCGCAAAATTTCTGATGCATCTGAAAGTAGAAACTCGCCCGATTACAACGGTATGCGTACTTTTCCCCTAGGCCGCTCTAGTTATTCGTTTCGGGCATCAGAACTGCGAAAATTTTGTGTTTCTCAAGTGTTTCATACTTCCAAACTGCCATATCTCGCGAACGGATTGACCAATCCACAAAATTTCTGATGCATCTGAAAGTAGAAAGTCGCCCGATTACAACGGTTTGCGTACTTTTACCCTAGGCCGTTCTAGTTAATCGTTTCGAGCATCAGAACTGCGAAAATTTTGAGTTTCTCAAGCGTTTCTTACCTCCAAACTGCCATATCTCGCGAACGGATTGAACAATCCGCAAAATTTCTGTTGCATCTGAAAGTAGAAACTCGCCCGATTACAACGGTATGCGTACTTTTCCCCTAGTCCGTTCTAGTTATTCGTTTCGAGCATCAGAACTGCGAAAATTTTGAGTTTCTCAAGCGTTTCTTACCTCCAAACTGCCATATCTCGCGAACGGATTGACCAGTCCGCAAAATTTCTGTTGCATCTGAAAGTACAAACTCGCCCGATTACAACGGTATGCCTACTTTTCCCCTAGGCCGTTCTAGTTATTCGTTTCGAGCATCAGAACTGCGAAAATGTTGAGTTTCTCAAGCGTTTCTTACCTCCAAACTGCCATATCTCGCGAACGGATTGACCAATCCGCAAAATTTCTGTTGCATCTGAAAGTAGAAACTCGCCCGATTACAACGGTATGCGTACTTTTCCCATAGACCGTTCTAGTTATTCGTTTCGAGCATCAGAACTGCGAAAAATTTGAGTTTCTCAAGCGTTTCTTACTTCCAAACTGCCATATCTCGCGAACGGATTGACCAATCCTCAAAATTTCTGTTGCATCTGAAAGTAGAAAGTCGCCCAATTACAACGGTATGCGTACTTTTCCCCTAGACCGTTCTAGTTATGCTTGTCGAGCATCAGAACTGCGAAAATTTTGAGTTTCTCAAGCGTTTCTTACTTCCAAACTGCCATATCTCGCGAACGGATTGACCAATCCACAAAATTTCTGATGCATCTGAAAGTAGAAACTCGCCCGATTACAACGGTATGCGTACTTTTCCCCTAGGCCGTTCTGGTTATTCGTTTCGAGCATCAGAACTGTGAAAATTTTGAGTTTCTCAACCGTTTCTTACCTCCAAACTGCCATATCTCGCGAACGGATTGACCAATCCGCAAAATTTCTGTTGCATCAGAAAGTAGAAACTCGCCCGATTACAACGGTATGCGTACTTTTCCCGTAGGCCGTTCTAGTTAATCGTTTCGAGCATCAGAACTGCGAAAATTTTGAGTTTCTCAAGCGTTTCTTACTTCCAAACTGCCATATCTCGCGAACGGATTGACCAATCCGCAAAATTTCTGATGCATCTGAAAGTAGAAACTCGCCCGATTACAACGGTATGCGTACTTTTCCCCTCGGCCGTTCTGGTTATTCGTTTCGAGCATCAGAACTGCGAAAATGTTGAGTTTCTCAAGCGTTTCTTACCTACAAACTGCCATATCTCGCGAACGGATTGACCAATCCGCAAAATTTCTGTTGCATCTGAAAGTAGAAATTCGCCCGATTACAACGGTATGCGTACTTCTCACCTAGACCGTTCTAGTTATGCTTGTCGAGCATCAGAACTGCGAAAATTTTGAGTTTCTCAAGCGTTTCTTACCTCCAAACTGCCATATCTCGCGAACGGATTGACCAATCCGCAAAATTTCTATTGCATCTGAAAGTAGAAGGTCGCCCGATTACAACGGTATGCGTACTTTTCCCCTAGACCGCTCTAGTTATGCTTGTCGAGCATCAGAACTGCGAAAATTTTGAGTTTCTCAAGCGTTTCTTACCTCCAAACTGCCATATCTCGCGAACGGATTGACCAATCCGCAAAATTTCTGTTGCATCTGAAAGTAGAAAGTCGCCCGATTACAACGGTATGCGTACTTTTCCCCTAGACCGCTCTAGTTATGCTTGTCGAGCATCAGAACTGCGAAAATTTTGAGTTTCTCAAGCGTTTCTTACCTCCAAACTGCCATATCTCGCGAACGGATTGACCAATCAGCAAAATTTCTGTTGCATCTGAAAGTAGAAAGTCGCCCGATTACAACGGTATGCGTACTTTTCCCCTAGGCCGTTCTAGTTATTCGTTTCGAGCATCAGAACTGCGAAAATTTTGAGTTTCTCAAGTGTTTCTTACCTCCAAACTGCCATATCTCGCGAACGGATTGAACAATCCGCAAAATTTCTGTTGCATCTGATAGTAGAAACTCGCCCGATTACAACGGTATGCGTACTTTTACCCTAGGCCGTTCTAGTTAATCGTTTCGAGCATCAGAACTGCGAAAATTTTGAGTTTCTCAAGCGTTTCTTACCTCCAAACTGCCATATCTCGCGAACGGATTGACCAATCCGCAAAATTTCTGTTGCATCTGAAAGTAGAAACTCGCCCGATTACAACGGTATGCGTACTTTTCCCGTAGGCCGTTGTAGTTATTCGTTTCGAGCATGAGAACTGCGAAAATTTTGTGTTTCTCAAGTGTTTCATACTTCCAAACTGCCATATCTCGCGAACGGATTGACCAATCCGCAAAATTTCTGTTGCATCTGAAAGTAGAAACTCGCCCGATTACAACGGTATGCGTACTTTTCCCCTAGGCCGTACTGGTTATTCGTTTCGAGCATCAGAACTGTGAAAATTTTGAGTTTCTCAACCGTTTCATACCTCCAAACTGCCATATCTCGCGAACGGATTGACCAATCCGCAAAATTTCTGTTGCATCTGAAAGTAGAAAGTCGCCCGATTACAACGGTATGCGTACTTTTCCCCTAGACCGCTCTAGTTATGCTTGTCGAGCATCAGAACTGCGAAAATTTTGAGTTTCTCAAGCGTTTCTTACCTCCAAACTGCCATATCTCGCGAACGGATTGACCAATCCGCAAAATTTCTGTTGCATCTGAAAGTAGAAACTCGCCCGATTACAACGGTATGCGTACTTTTCCCTTCGGCCGTTCTGGTTATTCGTTTCGAGCATCAGAACTGCGAAAATGTTGAGTTTCTCAAGCGTTTCTTACCTACAAACTGCCATATCTCGCGAACGGATTGACCAATCCGCAAAATTTCTGTTGCATCTGAAAGTAGATACTCACCCGATTACAACGGTATGCGTACTTTTCCCCTAGGCCGTTCTAGTTATTCGTTTCGAGCATCAGAACTGCGAAAATTTTGAGTTTCTCAAGCGTTTCTTACCTCCAAACTGCCATATCTCGCGAACGGATTGACCAATCCGCAAAATTTCTGTTGCATCTGAAAGTAGAAACTCGCCCGATTACAACGGTATGCGTACTTTTCCCCTAGTCCGTTCTAGTTATTCGTTTCGAGCATCAGAACTGCGAAAATTTTGAGTTTCTCAAGCGTTTCTTACCTCCAAACTGCCATATCTCGCGATCGGATTGACCAGTCCGCAAAATTTCTGTTGCATCTGAAAGTACAAACTCGCCCGATTACAACGGTATGCCTACTTTTCCCCTAGGCCGTTCTAGTTATTCGTTTCGAGCATGAGAACTGCGAAAATGTTGAGTTTCTCAAGCGTTTCTTACCTCCAAACTGCCATATCTCGCGAACGGATTGACCAATCCGCAAAATTTCTGTTGCATCTGAAAGTAGAAACTCGCCCGATTACAACGGTATGCGTACTTTTCCCCTAAACCGTTCTAGTTATTCGTTTCGAGCATCAGAACTGCGAAAAATTTGAGTTTCTCAAGCGTTTCTTACTTCCAAACTGCCATATCTCGCGAACGGATTGACCAATCCTCAAAATTTCTGTTGCATCTGAAAGTAGAAAGTCGCCCGATTACAACGGTATGCGTACTTTTCCCCTAGACCGTTCTAGTTATGCTTGTCGAGCATCAGAACTGCGAAAATTTTGAGTTTCTCAAGCGTTTCTTACTTCCAAACTGCCATATCTCGCGAACGGATTGACCAATCCACAAAATTTCTGATGCATCTGAAAGTAGAAACTCGCCCGATTACAACGGTATGCGTACTTTTCCCCTAGGCCGTTCTCGTTATTCGTTTCGAGCATCAGAACTGTGAAAATTTTGAGTATCTCAACCGTTTCTTACCTCCAAACTGCCATATCTCGCGAACGGATTGACCAATCCGCAAAATTTTAGTTGCATCTGAAAGTAGAAAGTCGCCCGATTACAACGGTTTGCGTACTTTTCCCCTAGACCGTTCTAGTTATGCTTGTCGAGCATCAGAACTGCGAAAATTTTGAGTTTCTCAAGCGTTTCTTACCTCCAAACTGCCATATCTCGCGAACGGATTGAACAATCCGCAAAATTTCTGTTGCATCTGAAAGTAGAAACTCGCCCGATTACAACGGTATGCGTACTTTTACCCTAGGCCGTTCTAGTTAATCGTTTCGAGCATCAGAACTGCGAAAATTTTGAGTTTCTCAAGCGTTTCTTACTTCCAAACTGCCATATCTCGCGAACGGATTGACCAATCCGCAAAATTTCTGATGCATCTGAAAGTAGAAACTCGCCCGATTACAACGGTATGCGTACTTTTCCCCTCGGCCGTTCTGGTTATTCGTTTCGAGCATCAGAACTGCGAAAATGTTGAGTTTCTCAAGCGTTTCTTACCTACAAACTGCCATATCTCGCGAACGGATTGACCAATCCGCAAAATTTCTGTTGCATCTGAAAGTAGAAATTCGCCCGATTACAACGGTATGCGTACTTCTCACCTAGACCGTTCTAGTTATGCTTGTCGAGCATCAGAACTGCGAAAATTTTGAGTTTCTCAAGCGTTTCTTACTTCCAAACCGCCATATCTCGCGAACGGATTGACCAATCCGCAAAATTTCTATTGCATCTGAAAGTAGAAACTCGCCCGATTACAACGGTATGCGTACTTTTCCCCTAGGCCGTTCTAGTTAATCGTTTCGAGCATCAGAACTGCGAAAATTTTGAGTTTCTCAAGCGTTTCTTACTTCCAAACTGCCATATCTCGCGAACGGATTGACCAATCCGCAAAATTTCTGATGCATCTGAAAGTAGAAACTCGCCCGATTACAACGGTATGCGTACTTTTCCCCTAGGCCGTTCTAGTTATTCGTTTCGAGCATCAGAACTGCGAAAATTTTGAGTTTCTCAAGCGTTTCTTACTTCCAAACCGCCATATCTCGCGAACGGATTGACCAATCCGCAAAATTTCTATTGCATCTGAAAGTAGAAACTCGCCCGATTACAACGGTATGCGTACTTTTCCCCTAGGCCGTTCTAGTTAATCGTTTCGAGCATCAGAACTGCGAAAATTTTGAGTTTCTCAAGCGTTTCTTACTTCCAAACTGCCATATCTCGCGAACGGATTGACCAATCCGCAAAATTTCTGATGCATCTGAAAGTAGAAACTCGCCCGATTACAACGGTATGCCTACTTTTCCCTTCGGCCGTTCTGGTTATTCGTTTCGAGCATCAGAACTGCGAAAATGTTGAGTTTCTCAAGCGTTTCTTACCTCCAAACTGCCATATCTCGCGAACGGATTGACCAATCCGCAAAATTTTAGTTGCATCTGAAAGTAGAAAGTCGCCCGATTACAACGGTTTGCGTACTTTTCCCCTAGACCGTTCTAGTTATGCTTGTCGAGCATCAGAACTGCGAAAATTTTGAGTTTCTCAAGCGTTTCTTACCTCCAAACTGCCATATCTCGCGAACGGATTGAACAATCCGCAAAATTTCTGTTGCATCTGAAAGTAGAAACTCGCCCGATTACATCGGTATGCGTACTTTTACCCTAGGCCGTTCTAGTTAATCGTTTCGAGCATCAGAACTGCGAAAATTTTGAGTTTCTCAAGCGTTTCTTACTTCCAAACTGCCATATCTCGCGAACGGATTGACCAATCCGCAAAATTTCTGATGCATCTGAAAGTAGAAACTCGCCCGATTACAACGGTATGCGTACTTTTCCACTCGGCCGTTCTGGTTATTCGTTTCGAGCATCAGAACTGCGAAAATGTTGAGTTTCTCAAGCGTTTCTTACCTACAAACTGCCATATCTCGCGAACGGATTGAGCAATCCGCAAAATTTCTGTTGCATCTGAAGGTAGAAACTCGCCCGTTTACAACGGTATGCGTACTTTTCCCCTAGGCCGTTCTGGTTAATCGTTTCGAGCATCAGAACTGCGAAAATTTTGAGTTTCTCAAGCGTTTCTTACTTCCAAACTGCCATATCTCGCGAACGGATTGACCAATCCGCAAAATTTCTGATGCATCTGAAAGTATAATAGAAACTCGCCCGATTACAACGGTATGCGTACTTTTCCCCTAGGCCGCTCTAGTTATTCGTTTCGAGCATCAGAACTGCGAAAATTTTGTGTTTCTCAAGTGTTTCATACTTCCAAACTGCCATATCTCGCGAACGGATGGACCAATCCGCAAAATTTCTGTTGCATCTGAAAGTAGAAACTCGCCCGATTACAACGGTATGCGTACTTTTCCCCTAGGCCGTTCTGGTTATTCGTTTCGAGCATCAGAACTGTGAAAATTTTGAGTTTCTCAACTGTTTCTTACCTCCAAACTGCCATATCTCGCGAACGGATTGACCAATCCGCAAAATTTCTGTTGCATCTGAAAGTAGAAAGTCGCCCGATTACAACGGTATGCGTACTTTTCCCCTAGAACGTTCTAGTTATGCTTGTCGAGCATCAGAACTGCGAAAATTTTGAGTTTCTCAAGCGTTTCTTACTTCCAAACTGCCATATCTCGCGAACGGATTGACCAATCCGCAAAATTTCTGATGCATCTGAAAGTAGAAAGTCGCCCGATTACAACGGTATGCGTACTTTTCCCCTAGAACGTTCTAGTTATGCTTGTCGAGCATCAGAACTGCGAAAATTTTGTGTTTCTCAAGCGTTTCTTACCTCCAAATTGTCATACCTCGCGAACGGATTGAGCAATCCGCAAAATTTCTGTTGCATCTGAAGGTAGAAACTCGCCCGTTTACAACGGTATGCGTACTTTTCCCCTAGGCCGTTCTAGTTATTCGTTTCGAGCATCTGAACTGCGAAAATTTTGAGTTTCTCAAGCGTTTCTTACCTCCAAACTGCCATATCTCGCGAACGGATTGACCAATCCGCAAAATTTCTGTTGTATCTGAAAGTAGAAACTCGCCCGATTACAACGGTATGCGTACTTTTCCCCTAGTCCGTTCTAGTTATTCGTTTCGAGCATCAGAACTGCGAAAATTTTGAGTTTCTCAAGCGTTTCTTACCTCCAAACTGCCATATCTCGCGAACGGATTGACCAATCCGCAAAATTTCTGTTGCATCTGAAAGTAGAAACTCGCCCGATTACAACGGTATACGTACTTTTCCCCTAGTCCGTTCTAGTTGTTCGTTTCGAGCATCAGAACTGCGAAAATTTTGAGTTTTTCAAGCGTTTCTTACTTCCAAATTGCCATACCTCGCGAACGGATTGAGCAATCCGCAAAATTTCTGTTGCATCTGAAGGTAGAAACTCGCCCGTTTACAACGGTATGCGTACTTTTCCCCTAGGCCGTTCTGGTTAATCGTTTCGAGCATCAGAACTGCGAAAATTTTGAGTTTCTCAAGCGTTTCTTACTTCCAAACTGCCATATCTCGCGAACGGATTGACCAATCCGCAAAATTTCTGATGCATCTGAAAGTAGAAACTCGCCCGATTACAACGGTATGCGTACTTTTCCCCTAGGCCGCTCTAGTTATTCGTTTCGGGCATCAGAACTGCGAAAATTTTGTGTTTCTCAAGTGTTTCATACTTCCAAACTGCCATATCTCGCGAACGGATTGACCAATCCACAAAATTTCTGATGCATCTGAAAGTAGAAAGTCGCCCGATTACAACGGTTTGCGTACTTTTACCCTAGGCCGTTCTAGTTAATCGTTTCGAGCATCAGAACTGCGAAAATGTTGAGTTTCTCAAGCGTTTCTTACCTACAAACTGCCATATCTCGCGAACGGATTGACCAATCCGCAAAATTTCTGTTGCATCTGAAAGTAGAAATTCGCCCGATTACAACGGTATGCGTACTTCTCACCTAGACCGTTCTAGTTATGCTTGTCGAGCATCAGAACTGCGAAAATTTTGAGTTTCTCAAGCGTTTCTTACCTCCAAACTGCCATATCTCGCGAACGGATTGACCAATCCGCAAAATTTCTATTGCATCTGAAAGTAGAAAGTCGCCCGATTACAACGGTATGCGTACTTTTCCCCTAGACCGCTCTAGTTATGCTTGTCGAGCATCAGAACTGCGAAAATTTTGAGTTTCTCAAGCGTTTCTTACCTCCAAACTGCCATATCTCGCGAACGGATTGACCAATCCGCAAAATTTCTGTTGCATCTGAAAGTAGAAAGTCGCCCGATTACAACGGTATGCGTACTTTTCCCCTAGACCGCTCTAGTTATGCTTGTCGAGCATCAGAACTGCGAAAATTTTGAGTTTCTCAAGCGTTTCTTACCTCCAAACTGCCATATCTCGCGAACGGATTGACCAATCAGCAAAATTTCTGTTGCATCTGAAAGTAGAAAGTCGCCCGATTACAACGGTATGCGTACTTTTCCCCTAGACCGCTCTAGTTATGCTTGTCGAGCATCAGAACTGCGAAAATTTTGAGTTTCTCAAGCGTTTCTTACCTCCAAACTGCCATATCTCGCGAACGGATTGACTAATCCGCAAAATTTCTGTTGCATCTGAAAGTAGAAACTCGCCCGATTACAACGGTATGCGTACTTTTCCCCTAGGCCGTTCTAGTTATTCGTTTCGAGCATCAGAACTGCGAAAATTTTGAGTTTCTCAAGTGTTTCTTACCTCCAAACTGCCATATCTCGCGAACGGATTGAACAATCCGCAAAATTTCTGTTGCATCTGATAGTAGAAACTCGCCCGATTACAACGGTATGCGTACTTTTACCCTAGGCCGTTCTAGTTAATCGTTTCGAGCATCAGAACTGCGAAAATTTTGAGTTTCTCAAGCGTTTCTTACCTCCAAACTGCCATATCTCGCGAACGGATTGACCAATCCGCAAAATTTCTGTTGCATCTGAAAGTAGAAACTCGCCCGATTACAACGGTATGCGTACTTTTCCCGTAGGCCGTTGTAGTTATTCGTTTCGAGCATGAGAACTGCGAAAATTTTGTGTTTCTCAAGTGTTTCATACTTCCAAACTGCCATATCTCGCGAACGGATTGACCAATCCGCAAAATTTCTGTTGCATCTGAAAGTAGAAACTCGCCCGATTACAACGGTATGCGTACTTTTCCCCTAGGCCGTACTGGTTATTCGTTTCGAGCATCAGAACTGTGAAAATTTTGAGTTTCTCAACCGTTTCATACCTCCAAACTGCCATATCTCGCGAACGGATTGACCAATCCGCAAAATTTCTGTTGCATCTGAAAGTAGAAAGTCGCCCGATTACAACGGTATGCGTACTTTTCCCCTAGACCGCTCTAGTTATGCTTGTCGAGCATCAGAACTGCGAAAATTTTGAGTTTCTCAAGCGTTTCTTACCTCCAAACTGCCATATCTCGCGAACGGATTGACCAATCCGCAAAATTTCTGTTGCATCTGAAAGTAGAAACTCGCCCGATTACAACGGTATGCGTACTTTTCCCTTCGGCCGTTCTGGTTATTCGTTTCGAGCATCAGAACTGCGAAAATGTTGAGTTTCTCAAGCGTTTCTTACCTACAAACTGCCATATCTCGCGAACGGATTGACCAATCCGCAAAATTTCTGTTGCATCTGAAAGTAGAAATTCGCCCGATTACAACGGTATGCGTACTTCTCACCTAGACCGTTCTAGTTATGCTTGTCGAGCATCAGAACTGCGAAAATTTTGAGTTTCTCAAGCGTTTCTTACCTCCAAACTGCCATATCTCGCGAACGGATTGACTAATCCGCAAAATTTCTGTTGCATCTGAAAGTAGAAACTCGCCCGATTACAACGGTATGCGTACTTTTCCCCTAGGCCGTTCTAGTTATTCGTTTCGAGCATCAGAACTGCGAAAATTTTGAGTTTCTCAAGCGTTTCTTACCTCCAAACTGCTATATCTCGCGAACGGATTGACCAATCCGCAAAATTTCTGTTGCATCTGAAAGTAGAAACTCGCCCGATTACAACGGTATGCGTACTTTTCCCCTAGGCCGTTCTAGTTATTCGTTTCGAGCATCAGAACTGCGAAAATTTTGAGTTTCTCAAGCGTTTCTTACTTCCAAACCGCCATATCTCGCGAACGGATTGACCAATCCGCAAAATTTCTATTGCATCTGAAAGTAGAAACTCGCCCGATTACAACGGTATGCGTACTTTTCCCCTAGGCCGTTCTAGTTAATCGTTTCGAGCATCAGAACTGCGAAAATTTTGAGTTTCTCAAGCGTTTCTTACTTCCAAACTGCCATATCTCGCGAACGGATTGACCAATCCGCAAAATTTCTGATGCATCTGAAAGTAGAAACTCGCCCGATTACAACGGTATGCCTACTTTTCCCTTCGGCCGTTCTGGTTATTCGTTTCGAGCATCAGAACTGCGAAAATGTTGAGTTGCTCAAGCGTTTCTTACCTCCAAACTGCCATATCTCGCGAACGGATTGACCAATCCGCAAAATTTTAGTTGCATCTGAAAGTAGAAAGTCGCCCGATTACAACGGTTTGCGTACTTTTCCTCTAGAGCGTACTTTTCCTCTAGACCGTTCTAGTTATGCTTGTCGAGCATCAGAACTGCGAAAATTTTGAGTTTCTCAAGCGTTTCTTACCTCCAAACTGCCATATCTCGCGAACGGATTGAACAATCCGCAAAATTTCTGTTGCATCTGAAAGTAGAAACTCGCCCGATTACATCGGTATGCGTACTTTTACCCTAGGCCGTTCTAGTTAATCGTTTCGAGCATCAGAACTGCGAAAATTTTGAGTTTCTCAAGCGTTTCTTACTTCCAAACTGCCATATCTCGCGAACGGATTGACCAATCCGCAAAATTTCTGATGCATCTGAAAGTAGAAACTCGCCCGATTACAACGGTATGCGTACTTTTCCACTCGGCCGTTCTGGTTATTCGTTTCGAGCATCAGAACTGCGAAAATGTTGAGTTTCTCAAGCGTTTCTTACCTACAAACTGCCATATCTCGCGAACGGATTGACCAATCCGCAAAATTTCTGTTGCATCTGAAAGTAGGAATTCGCCCGATTACAACGGTATGCGTACTTCTCACCTAGACCGTTCTAGTTATGCTTGTCGAGCATCAGAACTGCGAAAATTTTGAGTTTCTCAAGCGTTTCTTACCTCCAAACTGCCATATCTCGCGAACGGATTGACCAATCCGCAAAATTTCTGTTGCATCTGAAAGTAGAAAGTCGCCCGATTACAACGGTATGCGTACTTTTCCCCTAGACCGCTCTAGTTATGCTTGTCGAGCATCAGAACTGCGAAAATTTTGAGTTTCTCAAGCGTTTCTTACCTCCAAACTGCCATATCTCGCGAACGGATTGACCAATCCGCAAAATTTCTGTTGCATCTGAAAGTAGAAACTCGCCCGATTACAACGGTATGCGTACTTTTCCCCTAGGCCGTTCTAGTTATTCGTTTCGAGCATCAGAACTGCGAAAATTTTGAGTTTCTCAAGCGTTTCTTACTTCCAAACTGCCATATCTCGCGAACGGGTTGAACAATCCGCAAAATTTCTGTTGCATCTGAAAGTAGAAACTCGCCCGATTACAACGGTATGCGTACTTTTCCCGTAGGCCGTTGTAGTTATTCGTTTCGAGCATGAGAACTGCGAAAATTTTGGGTTTCTCAAGCGTTGCTTACCTCCAAACTGCCATATCTCGCGAACGGATTGACCAATCCGCAAAATTTCTGTTGCATCTGAAAGTAGAAACTCGCCCGATTACAACGGTATGCGTACTTTTCCCCTGGGCCGTTCTGGTTATTCGTTTCGAGTATCAGAACTGTGATAATTTTGAGTTTCTCGACCGTTTCTTACCTCCAAACTGCCATATCTCGCGAACGGATTGACCAATCCGCAAAATTTCTGTTGCATCTGAAAGTAGAAACTCGCCCGATTACAACGGTATGCGTACTTTTCCCCTAGGCCGTTCTAGTTATTCGTTTCGAGCATCAGAACTGCGAAAATTTTGAGTTTCTCAAGCGTTTCTTACTTCCAAACTGCCATATCTCGCGAACGGATTGAACAATCCGCAAAATTTCTGTTGCATCTGAAAGTAGAAACTCGCCCGATTACAACGGTATGCGTACTTTTCCCGTAGGCCGTTGTAGTTATTCGTTTCGAGCATGAGAACTGCGAAAATTTTGGGTTTCTCAAGCGTTGCTTACCTCCAAACTGCCATATCTCGCGAACGGATTGACCAATCCGCAAAATTTCTGTTGCATCTGAAAGTAGAAACTCGCCCGATTACAACGGTATGCGTACTTTTCCCCTGGGCCGTTCTGGTTATTCGTTTCGAGTATCAGAACTGTGATAATTTTGAGTTTCTCGACCGTTTCTTACCTCCAAACTGCCATATCTCGCGAACGGATTGACCAATCCGCAAAATTTCTGTTGCATCTGAAAGTAGAAAGTCGCCCGATTACAACGGTATGCGTACTTTTCCCCTAGACCGTTCTAGTTATGCTTGTCGAGCATCAGAACTGCGAAAATTTTGAGTTTCTCAAGCGTTTCTTACCTCCAAACTGCCATATCTCGCGAACGGATTGACTAATCCGCAAAATTTCTGTTGCATCTGAAAGTAGAAACTCGCCCGATTACAACGGTATGCGTACTTTTCCCCTAGGCCGTTCTAGTTATTCGTTGCGAGCATCAGAACTGCGAAAATTTTGAGTTTCTCAAGCGTTTCTTACTTCCAAACCGCCATATCTCGCGAACGGATTGACCAATCCGCAAAATTTCTGTTGCATCTGAAAGTAGAAACGCGCCCGATTACAACGGTATGCGTACTTTTCCCCTAGGCCGTTCTAGTTAATCGTTTCGAGCATCAGAACTGCGAAAATGTTCAGATTCTCAAGCGTTTCTTACTTCCAAACTGCCATATCTCGCGAACGGATTGACCAATCCGCAAAATTTCTGATGCATCTGAAAGTAGAAAGTCGCCCGATTACAACGGTATGCGTACTTTTCCCCTAGAACGTTCTAGTTATGCTTGTCGAGCATCAGAACTGCGAAAATTTTGAGTTTCTCAAGCGTTTCTTACTTCCAAACTGCCATATCTCGTGAACGGAATGACCAATCCGCAAAATTTCTGTTGCATCTTAAAGTAGAAACTCGCCCGATTGCAACGGTATGCGTACTTTTCCCCTAGTCCGTTCTAGTTATTCGTTTCGAGCATCAGAACTGCGAAAATTTTGAGTTTTTCAAGCGTTTCTTACTTCCAAATTGCCATACCTCGCGAACGGATTGAGCAATCCGCAAAATTTCTGTTGCATCTGAAGGTAGAAACTCGCCCGTTTACAACGGTATGCGTACTCTTCCCCTAGGCCGTTCTAGTTATTCGTTTCGAGCATCAGAACTGCGAAAATTTTGAGTTTCTCAAGCGTTTCTTACTTCCAAACCGCCATATCTCGCGAACGGATTGACCAATCCGCAAAATTTCTGTTGCATCTGAAAGTAGAAACTCGCCCGATTACAACGGTATGCGTACTTTTCCCCTAGGCCGTTCTGGTTATTCGTTTCGAGCATCAGAACTGTGAAAATTTTGAGTTTCTCAACCGTTTCTTACCTCCAAACTGCCGTATCTCGCGAACGGATTGACCAATCCGCAAAATTTCTGTTGCATCTGAAAGTAGAAAGTCGCCCGATTACAACGGTATGCGTACTTTTCCCCTAGAACGTTCTAGTTATGCTTGTCGAGCATCAGAACTGCGAAAATTTTGAGTTTCTCAAGCGTTTCTTACCTCCAAACTGCCATATCTCGCGAACGGATTGACCAATCCGTAAAATTTCTGTTGCATCTGAAAGTAGAAACTCGCCCGATTACAACGGTATGCGTACTTTTCCCCTAGGCCGTTCTAGTTATTCGTTTCGAGCATCAGAACTGCGAAAATGTTGAGTTTCTCAAGCGTTTCTTACATACAAACTGCCATATCTCGCGAACGGATTGACCAATCCGCAAAATTTCTGTTGCATCTGAAAGTAGAAATTGGCCCGATTACAACGGTATGCGTACTTTTCCCCTAGACCGTTCTAGTTATGCTTGTCGAGCATCAGAACTGCGAAAATTTTGAGTTTCTCAAGCGTTTCTTACTTCCAAACTGCCATATCTCGCGAACGGATTGACCAATTCCCAAAATTTCTGTTGCATCTGAAAGTAGAAACTCGCCCGATTACAACGGTAGGTGTAGTTTTCCCCTAGGCCGTTCTAGTTATTCGTTTCGAGCATCAGAACTGCGAAAATGTTGAGTTTCTCAAGCGTTTCTTACCTACAAACTGCCATATCTCGCGAACGGATTGACCAATCCGCAAAATTTCTGTTGCATCTGAAAGTAGAAACTCGCCCGATTACAACGGTATGCGTACTTTTACCCTAGGCCGTACTGGTTATTCGTTTCGAGCATCAGAACTGTGAAAATTTTGAGTTTCTCAACCGTTTCTTACCTCCAAACTGCCATATCTCGCGAACGCATTGACCAATCCGCAAAATTTCTGTTGCATCTGAAAGTAGAAACTCGCCCGATTACAACGGTATGCGTACTTTTCCCCTGGGCCGTTCTGGTTATTCGTTTCGAGTATCAGAACTGTGATAATTTTGAGTTTCTCGACCGTTTCTTACCTCCAAACTGCCATATCTCGCGAACGGATTGACCAATCCGCAAAATTTCTGTTGCATCTGAAAGTAGAAACTCGCCCGATTACAACGGTATGCGTACTCTTCCCCTAGGCCGTTCTAGTTATTCGTTTCGAGCATCAGAACTGCGAAAATTTTGAGTTTCTCAAGCGTTTCTTACTTCCAAACTGCCATATCTCGCGAACGGATTGAACAATCCGCAAAATTTCTGTTGCATCTGAAAGTAGAAACTCGCCCGATTACAACGGTATGCGTACTTTTCCCGTAGGCCGTTGTAGTTATTCGTTTCGAGCATGAGAACTGCGAAAATTTTGGGTTTCTCAAGCGTTGCTTACCTCCAAACTGCCATATCTCGCGAACGGATTGACCAATCCGCAAAATTTCTGTTGCATCTGAAAGTAGAAACTCGCCCGATTACAACGGTATGCGTACTTTTCCCCTGGGCCGTTCTGGTTATTCGTTTCGAGTATCAGAACTGTGATAATTTTGAGTTTCTCGACCGTTTCTTACCTCCAAACTGCCATATCTCGCGAACGGATTGACCAATCCGCAAAATTTCTGTTGCATCTGAAAGTAGAAAGTCGCCCGATTACAACGGTATGCGTACTTTTCCCCTAGACCGTTCTAGTTATGCTTGTCGAGCATCAGAACTGCGAAAATTTTGAGTTTCTCAAGCGTTTCTTACCTCCAAACTGCCATATCTCGCGAACGGATTGACTAATCCGCAAAATTTCTGTTGCATCTGAAAGTAGAAACTCGCCCGATTACAACGGTATGCGTACTTTTCCCCTAGGCCGTTCTAGTTATTCGTTGCGAGCATCAGAACTGCGAAAATTTTGAGTTTCTCAAGCGTTTCTTACCTCCAAACTGCCATATCACGCGAACGGATTGACCAATCCGCAAAATTTCTGTTGCATCTGAAAGTAGAAACTCGCCCGATTACAACGGTATGCGTACTTTTCCCCTAGTCCGTTCTAGTTATTCGTTTCGAGCATCAGAACTGCGAAAATTTTGAGTTTCTCAAGCGTTTCTTTCCTCCAAACTGCCATATCTCGCGAACGGATTGACCAATCCGCAAAATTTCTGTTGCATCTGAAAGTAGAAACTCGCCCGATTACAACGGTATGCGTACTTTTCCCCTAGACCGTTCTAGTTATGCTTGTCGAGCATCAGAACTGCGAAAATTTTGAGTTTCTCAAGCGTTTCTTACCTCCAAACTGCCATATCTCGCGAACGGATTGACTAATCCGCAAAATTTCTGTTGCATCTGAAAGTAGAAACTCGCCCGATTACAACGGTATGCGTACTTTTCCCCTAGGCCGTTCTAGTTATTCGTTGCGAGCATCAGAACTGCGAAAATTTTGAGTTTCTCAAGCGTTTCTTACCTCCAAACTGCCATATCACGCGAACGGATTGACCAATCCGCAAAATTTCTGTTGCATCTGAAAGTAGAAACTCGCCCGATTACAACGGTATGCGTACTTTTCCCCTAGTCCGTTCTAGTTATTCGTTTCGAGCATCAGAACTGCGAAAATTTTGAGTTTCTCAAGCGTTTCTTTCCTCCAAACTGCCATATCTCGCGAACGGATTGACCAATCCGCAAAATTTCTGTTGCATCTGAAAGTAGAAACTCGCCCGATTACAACGGTATGCGTACTTTTCCCCTAGGCCGTTCTAGTTATTCGTTTCGAGCATCAGAACTGCGAAAATTTTGAGTTTCTCAAGCGTTTCTTACTTCCAAACCGCCATATCTCGCGAACGGATTGACCAATCCGCAAAATTTCTGTTGCATCTGAAAGTAGAAACGCGCCCGATTACAACGGTATGCGTACTTTTCCCCTAGGCCGTTCTAGTTAATCGTTTCGAGCATCAGAACTGCGAAAATGTTGAGATTCTCAAGCGTTTCTTACTTCCAAACTGCCATATCTCGCGAACGGATTGACCAATCCGCAAAATTTCTGATGCATCTGAAAGTAGAAAGTCGCCCGATTACAACGGTATGCGTACTTTTCCCCTAGAACGTTCTAGTTATGCTTGTCGAGCATCAGAACTGCGAAAATTTTGAGTTTCTCAAGCGTTTCTTACTTCCAAACTGCCATATCTCGTGAACGGAATGACCAATCCGCAAAATTTCTGTTGCATCTTAAAGTAGAAACTCGCCCGATTACAACGGTATGCGTACTTTTCCCCTAGTCCGTTCTAGTTATTCGTTTCGAGCATCAGAACTGCGAAAATTTTGAGTTTTTCAAGCGTTTCTTACTTCCAAATTGCCATACCTCGCGAACGGATTGAGCAATCCGCAAAATTTCTGTTGCATCTGAAGGTAGAAACTCGCCCGTTTACAACGGTATGCGTACTTTTCCCCTAGGCCGTTCTAGTTATTCGTTTCGAGCATCAGAACTGCGAAAATTTTGAGTTTCTCAAGCGTTTCTTACTTCCAAACCGCCATATCTCGCGAACGGATTGACCAATCCGCAAAATTTCTGTTGCATCTGAAAGTAGAAACTCGCCCGATTACAACGGTATGCGTACTTTTCCCCTAGGCCGTTCTGGTTATTCGTTTCGAGCATCAGAACTGTGAAAATTTTGAGTTTCTCAACCGTTTCTTACCTCCAAACTGCCGTATCTCGCGAACGGATTGACCAATCCGCAAAATTTCTGTTGCATCTGAAAGTAGAAAGTCGCCCGATTACAACGGTATGCGTACTTTTCCCCTAGAACGTTCTAGTTATGCTTGTCGAGCATCAGAACTGCGAAAATTTTGAGTTTCTCAAGCGTTTCTTACCTCCAAACTGCCATATCTCGCGAACGGATTGACCAATCCGTAAAATTTCTGTTGCATCTGAAAGTAGAAACTCGCCCGATTACAACGGTATGCGTACCTTTCCCCTAGGCCGTTCTAGTTATTCGTTTCGAGCATCAGAACTGCGAAAATGTTGAGTTTCTCAAGCGTTTCTTACATACAAACTGCCATATCTCGCGAACGGATTGACCAATCCGCAAAATTTCTGTTGCATCTGAAAGTAGAAATTGGCCCGATTACAACGGTATGCGTACTTTTCCCCTAGACCGTTCTAGTTATGCTTGTCGAGCATCAGAACTGCGAAAATTTTGAGTTTCTCAAGCGTTTCTTACTTCCAAACTGCCATATCTCGCGAACGGATTGACCAATTCCCAAAATTTCTGTTGCATCTGAAAGTAGAAACTCGCCCGATTACAACGGTAGGTGTAGTTTTCCCCTAGGCCGTTCTAGTTATTCGTTTCGAGCATCAGAACTGCGAAAATGTTGAGTTTCTCAAGCGTTTCTTACCTACAAACTGCCATATCTCGCGAACGGATTGACCAATCCGCAAAATTTCTGTTGCATCTGAAAGTAGAAACTCGCCCGATTACAACGGTATGCGTACTTTTCCCCTAGGCCGTACTGGTTATTCGTTTCGAGCATCAGAACTGTGAAAATTTTGAGTTTCTCAACCGTTTCTTACCTCCAAACTGCCATATCTCGCGAACGGATTGACCAATCCGCAAAATTTCTGTTGCATCTGAAAGTAGAAATTCGCCCGATTACAACGGTATGCGTACTTTTCCCCTAGACCGCTCTAGTTATGCTTGTCGAGCACCAGAACTGCGAAAATTTTGAGTTTCTCAAGCGTTTCTTACCTCCAAACTGCCATACCTCGCGAACGGATTGACCAATCCGCAAAATTTCTGTTGCATCTGAAGGTAGAAACTCGCCCGATTACAACGGTATGCGTACTTTTCCCCTAGAACGTTCTGGTTATGCTTGTCGAGCATCAGAACTGCGAAAATTTTGAGTTTCTCAAGCGTTTCTTACCTCCAAACTGCCATATCTCGCGAACGGATTGACCAATCCGTAAAATTTCTGTTGCATCTGAAAGTAGAAACTCGCCCGATTACAACGGTATGCGTACTTTTCCCCTAGGCCGTTCTAGTTATTCGTTTCGAGCATCAGAACTGCGAAAATGTTGAGTTTCTCAAGCGTTTCTTACCTACAAACTGCCATATCTCGCGAACGGATTGACCAATCCGCAAAATTTCTGTTGCATCTGAAAGTAGAAATTCGCCCGATTACAACGGTATGCGCACTTTTCCCCTAGTCGGTTCTAGTTACTCGTTTCGAGCATCAGAACTGCGAAAATTTTGAGTTTCTCAACCGTTTCTTACCTCCAAACTGCCATATCTCGCGAACGGATTGACCAATCCGCAAAATTTCTGTTGCATCTGAAAGTAGAAAGTCGCCCGATTACAACGGTATGCGTACTTTTCCCCTAGACAGCTCCAGTTATGCTTGTCGAGCATCAGAACTGCGAAAATTTTGAGTTTCTCAAGCGTTTCTTACCTCCAAACTGCCATATCTCGCGAACGGATTGTCCAATCCGTAAAATTTCTGTTGCATCTGAAAGTAGAAACTCGCCCGATTACAACGGTATGCGTACTTTTCCCCTAGGCCGTTCTAGTTATTCGTTTCGAGCATCAGAACTGCGAAAATGTTGAGTTTCTCATGCGTTTCTTACCTACAAACTGCCATATCTCGCGAACGGATTGACCAATCCTCAAAATTTCTGTTGCATCTGAAAGTAGAAATTCGCCCGATTACAACGGTATGCGTACTTTTCCCCTAGACCGTTCTAGTTATGCTTGTCGAGCATCAGAACTGCGAAAATTTTGAGTTTCTCAAGCGTTTCTTACCTCCAAACTGCCATATCTCGCGAACGGATTGACCAATCCGCAAAATTTCTGTTGCATCTGAAAGTAGAAACTCGCCCGATTACAACGGTAGATGTAGTTTTTCCCTAGGCCGTTCTAGTTATTCGTTTCGAGCATCAGAACTGCGAAAATGTTGAGTTTCTCAAGCGTTTCTTACCTACAAACTGCCATATCTCGCGAACGGATTGACCAATCCGCAAAATTTCTGTTGCATCTGAAAGTAGAAATTCGCCCGATTACAACGGTATGCGCACTTTTCCCCTAGTCGGTTCTAGTTACTCGTTTCGAGCATCAGAACTGCGAAAATTTTGAGTTTCTCAACCGTTTCTTACCTCCAAACTGCCATATCTCGCGAACGGATTGACCAATCCGCAAAATTTCTGTTGCATCTGAAAGTAGAAAGTCGCCCGATTACAACGGTATGCGTACTTTTCCCCTAGACCGCTCTAGTTATGCTTGTCGAGCATCAGAACTGCGAAAATTTTGAGTTTCTCAAGCGTTTTTTACCTCCAAACTGCCATATCTCGCGAACGGATTGACCAATCCGCAAAATTTCTGTTGCATCTGAAAGTAGAAGGTCGCCCGGTTACAACGGTATGCGTACTTTTCCCCTAGAACGTTCTAGTTATGCTTGTCGAGCATCAGAACTGCGAAAATTTTGAGTTTCTCACGCGTTTCTTACCTCCAAACTGCCATATCTCGCGAACGGATTGACCAATCCGTAAAATTTCTGTTGCATCTGAAAGTAGAAACTCGCCCGATTACAACGGTATGCGTACTTTTCCCCTAGGCCGTTCTAGTTATTCGTTTCGAGCATCAGAACTGCGAAAATTTTGAGTTTCTCAACCGTTTCTTACCTCCAAACTGCCATATCTCGCGAACGGATTGACCAATCCGCAAAATTTCTGTTGCATCTGAAAGTAGAAATTCGCCCAATTACAAGGGTATGCGCACTTTTCCCCTAGTCGGTTCTAGTTACTCGTTTCGAGCATCAGAACTGCGAAAATTTTGAGTTTCTCAAGCGTTTCTTACCTCCAAACTGCCATATCTCGCGAACGGATTGACCAATCCGCAAAATTTCTGTTGCATCTGAAAGTAGAAACTCGCCCAATTACAACGGTATGCGTACTTTTCCCCTAGGCCGTACTGGTTATTCGTTTCGAGCATCAGAACTGTGAAAATTTTGAGTTTCTCAACCGTTTCTTACCTCCAAACTGCCATATCTCGCGAACGGATTGACCAATCCGCAAAATTTCTGTTGCATCTGAAAGTAGAATGTCGTCCGATTAGAACGGTATGCGTACTATTCCCCTAGACCGTTCTAGTTATGCTTGTCGAGCATCAGAACTGCGAAAATTTTGAGTTTCTCAAGCGTTTCTTACATCCAAACTGCCATATCTCGCGAACGGATTGACTAATCAGCAAAATTTCTGTTGCATCTGAAAGTAGAAACTCGCCCGATTACAACGGTATGCGTACTTTTCCCCTAGGCCGTTCTAGTTATTCGTTTCGAGCATCAGAACTGCGAAAATTTTGAGTTTCTCAAGCGTTTCTTACCTCCAAACTGCCATATCTCGCGAACGGATTGACGTATCCGCAAAATTTCTGTTGCATCTGTAAGTAGAAACTCGCCCGATAACAACGTTATGCGTACTTTTCCCCTAGTCCGTTCTAGTTATTCGTTTCGAGCATCAGAACTGCGAAAATTTTGAGTTTCTCAAGCGTTTCTTACCTCCAAACTGCCATATCTCGCGAACGGATTGACGAATCCGCAAAATTTCTGTTGCATCTGAAAGTAGAAACTCGCCCGATTACAACGGTATGCGTACTTTTCCCCTAGTCCGTTCTAGTTATTCGTTTCGAGCATCAGAACTGCGAAAATTTTGAGTTTTTCAAGCGTTTCTTACTTCCAAATTGCCATACCTCGCGAACGGATTGAGCAATCCGCAAAATTTCTGTTGCATCTGAAGGTAGAAACTCGCCCGTTTACAACGGTATGCGTACTTTTCCCCTAGGCCGTTCTAGTTATGCTTGTCGAGCATCAGAACTGCGAAAATTTTGAGTTTCTCAAGCGTTTCTTACCTCCAAACTGCCATATCTCGCGAACGGATTGACCAATCCGCAAAATTTCTGTTGCATCTGAAAGTAGAATGTCGTCCGATTACAACGGTATGCGTACTTTTCCCCTAGACCGGTCTAGTTATGCTTGTCGAGCATCAGAACTGCGAAAATTTTGAGTTTCTCAAGCGTTTCTTACCTCCAAACTGCCATATCTCGCGAACGGATTGACCAATCCGCAAAATTTCTGTTGCATCTGAAAGTAGAAACTCGCCCGATTACAACGGTATGCGTACTTTTCCCCTAGTCCGTTCTAGTTATTCGTTTCGAGCATCAGAACTGCGAAAATTTTGAGTTTTTCAAGCGTTTCTTACTTCCAAATTGCCATACCTCGCGAACGGATTGAGCAATCCGCAAAATTTCTGTTGCATCTGAAGGTAGAAACTCGCCCGTTTACAACGGTATGCGTACTTTTCCCCTAGGCCGTTCTAGTTATGCTTGTCGAGCATCAGAACTGCGAAAATTTTGAGTTTCTCAAGCGTTTCTTACCTACAAACTGCCATATCTCGCGAACGGATTGACCAATCCGCAAAATTTCTTTTGCATCTGAAAGTAGAAATTCGCCCGATTACAACGGTATGCGC
This sequence comes from Ptiloglossa arizonensis, assembly GCF_051014685.1. Lineage (NCBI taxonomy): Eukaryota > Metazoa > Arthropoda > Insecta > Hymenoptera > Colletidae > Ptiloglossa > Ptiloglossa arizonensis. The sequence goes on from NW_027478521.1 coordinate 120,053, forward strand.
ACTTTTCCCCTAGTCGGTTCTAGTTACTCGTTTCGAGCATCAGAACTGCGAAAATTTTGAGTTTCTCAACCGTTTCTTACCTCCAAACTGCCATATCTCGCGAACGGATTGACCAATCCGCAAAATTTCTGTTGCATCTGAAAGTAGAAGGTCGCCCGATTACAACGGTATGCGTACTTTTCCCCTAGACCGCTCTAGTTATGCTTGTGGAGCATCAGAACTGCGAAAATTTTGAGTTTCTCAAGCGTTTCTTACCTCCAAACTGCCATATCTCGCGAACGGATTGACCAATCCGTAAAATTTCTGTTGCATCTGAAAGTAGAAACTCGCCCGATTACAACGGTATGCGTACTTTTCCCCTAGGCCGTTCTAGTTATTCGTTTCGAGCATCAGAACTGCGAAAATGTTGAGTTTCTCAAGCGTTTCTTACCTACAAACTGCCATATCTCGCGAACGGATTGACCAATCCTCAAAATTTCTGTTGCATCTGAAAGTAGAAATTCGCCCGATTACAACGGTATGCGTACTTTTCCCCTAGACCGTTCTAGTTATGCTTGTCGAGCATCAGAACTGCGAAAATTTTGAGTTTCTCAAGCGTTTCTTACCTCCAAACTGCCATATCTCGCGAACGGATTGACCAATCCGCAAAATTTCTGTTGCATCTGAAAGTAGAATGTCGTCCGATTAGAACGGTATGCGTACTATTCCCCTAGACCGTTCTAGTTATGCTTGTCGAGCATCAGAACTGCGAAAATTTTGAGATTCTCAAGCGTTTCTTACCTCCAAACTGCCATATCTCGCGAACGGATTGACTAATCAGCAAAATTTCTGTTGCATCTGAAAGTAGAAACTCGCCCGATTACAACGGTATGCGTACTTTTCCCCTAGGCCGTTCTAGTTATTCGTTTCGAGCATCAGAACTGCGAAAATTTTGAGTTTCTCAAGCGTTTCTTACCTCCAAACTGCCATATCTCGCGAACGGATTGACAAATCCGCAAAATTTCTGTTGCATCTGAAAGTAGAAACTCGCCCGATTACAACGTTATGCGTACTTTTCCCCTAGTCCGTTCTAGTTATTCGTTTCGAGCATCAGAACTGCGAAAATTTTGAGTTTCTCAAGCGTTTCTTACCTCCAAACTGCCATATCTCGCGAACGGATTGACGAATCCGCAAAATTTCTGTTGCATCTGAAAGTAGAATGTCGTCCGATTAGAACGGTATGCGTACTATTCCCCTAGACCGTTCTAGTTATGCTTGTCGAGCATCAGAACTGCGAAAATTTTGAGATTCTCAAGCGTTTCTTACCTCCAAACTGCCATATCTCGCGAACGGATTGACTAATCAGCAAAATTTCTGTTGCATCTGAAAGTAGAAACTCGCCCGATTACAACGGTATGCGTACTTTTCCCCTAGGCCGTTCTAGTTATTCGTTTCGAGCATCAGAACTGCGAAAATTTTGAGTTTCTCAAGCGTTTCTTACCTCCAAACTGCCATATCTCGCGAACGGATTGACAAATCCGCAAAATTTCTGTTGCATCTGAAAGTAGAAACTCGCCCGATTACAACGTTATGCGTACTTTTCCCCTAGTCCGTTCTAGTTATTCGTTTCGAGCATCAGAACTGCGAAAATTTTGAGTTTCTCAAGCGTTTCTTACCTCCAAACTGCCATATCTCGCGAACGGATTGACGAATCCGCAAAATTTCTGTTGCATCTGAAAGTAGAAACTCGCCCGATTACAACGGTATGCGTACTTTTCCCCTAGTCCGTTCTAGTTATTCGTTTCGAGCATCAGAACTGCGAAAATTTTGAGTTTTTCAAGCGTTTCTTACTTCCAAATTGCCATACCTCGCGAACGGATTGAGCAATCCGCAAAATTTCTGTTGCATCTGAAGGTAGAAACTCGCCCGTTTACAACGGTATGCGTACTTTTCCCCTAGGCCGTTCTAGTTATGCTTGTCGAGCATCAGAACTGCGAAAATTTTGAGTTTCTCAAGCGTTTCTTACCTCCAAACTGCCATATCTCGCGAACGGATTGACCAATCCGCAAAATTTCTGTTGCATCTGAAAGTAGAATGTCGTCCGATTACAACGGTATGCGTACTTTTCCCCTAGACCGGTCTAGTTATGCTTGTCGAGCATCAGAACTGCGAAAATTTTGAGTTTCTCAAGCGTTTCTTACCTCCAAACTGCCATATCTCGCGAACGGATTGACCAATCCGCAAAATTTCTGTTGCATCTGAAAGTAGAAACTCGCCCGATTACAACGGTATGCGTACTTTTCCCCTAGTCCGTTCTAGTTATTCGTTTCGAGCATCAGAACTGCGAAAATTTTGAGTTTTTCAAGCGTTTCTTACTTCCAAATTGCCATACCTCGCGAACGGATTGAGCAATCCGCAAAATTTCTGTTGCATCTGAAGGTAGAAACTCGCCCGTTTACAACGGTATGCGTACTTTTCCCCTAGGCCGTTCTAGTTATGCTTGTCGAGCATCAGAACTGCGAAAATTTTGAGTTTCTCAAGCGTTTCTTACCTACAAACTGCCATATCTGGCGAACGGATTGACCAATCCGCAAAATTTCTGTTGCATCTGAAAGTAGAAATTCGCCCGATTACAACGGTATGCGCACTTTTCCCCTAGTCGGTTCTAGTTACTCGTTTCGAGCATCAGAACTGCGAAAATTTTGAGTTTCTCAACCGTTTCTTACCTCCAAACTGCCATATCTCGCGAACGGATTGACCAATCCGCAAAATTTCTGTTGCATCTGAAAGTAGAAAGTCGCCCGATTACAACGGTGTGCGTACTTTTCCCCTAGACCGCTCTAGTTATGCTTGTCGAGCATCAGAACTGCGAAAATTTTGAGTTTCTCAAGCGTTTCTTACCTCCAAACTGCCATATCTCGCGAACGGATTGACCAATCCGCAAAATTTCTGTTGCATCTGAAAGTAGAAACTCGCCCGATTACAACGGTAGATGTAGTTTTTCCCTAGGCCGTTCTAGTTATTCGTTTCGAGCATCAGAACTGCGAAAATGTTGAGTTTCTCAAGCGTTTCTTACCTACAAACTGCCATATCTCGCGAACGGATTGACCAATCCGCAAAATTTCTGTTGCATCTGAAAGTAGAAATTCGCCCGATTACAACGGTATGCGCACTTTTCCCCTAGTCGGTTCTAGTTACTCGTTTCGAGCATCAGAACTGCGAAAATTTTGAGTTTCTCAACCGTTTCTTACCTCCAAACTGCCATATCTCGCGAACGGATTGACCAATCCGCAAAATTTCTGTTGCATCTGAAAGTAGAAAGTCGCCCGATTACAACGGTATGCGTACTTTTCCCCTAGACCGCTCTAGTTATGCTTGTCGAGCATCAGAACTGCGAAAATTTTGAGTTTCTCAAGCGTTTTTTACCTCCAAACTGCCATATCTCGCGAACGGATTGACCAATCCGCAAAATTTCTGTTGCATCTGAAAGTAGAAAGTCGCCCGATTACAACGGTATGCGTACTTTTCCCCTAGAACGTTCTAGTTATGCTTGTCGAGCATTAGAACTGCGAAAATTTTGAGTTTCTCAAGCGTTTCTTACCTCCAAACTGCCATATCTCGCGAACGGATTGACCAATCCGTAAAATTTCTGTTGCATCTGAAAGTAGAAACTCGCCCGATTACAACGGTATGCGTACTTTTCCCCTAGGCCGTTCTAGTTATTCGTTTCGAGCATCAGAACTGCGAAAATGTTGAGTTTCTCAAGCGTTCCTTACCTACAAAATGCCATATCTCGCGAACGGATTGACCAATCCGCAAAATTTCTGTTGCATCTGAAAGTAGAAAGTCGCCCGATTACAACGGTAGGTGTAGTTTTCCCCTAGGCCGTTCTAGTTATTCGTTTCGAGCATCAGAACTGCGAAAATGTTGAGTTTCTCAAGCGTTTCTTACCTACAAACTGCCATATCTCGCGAACGGATTGACCAATCCGCAAAATTTCTGTTGCATCTGAAAGTAGAAATTCGCCCAATTACAAGGGTATGCGCACTTTTCCCCTAGTCGGTTCTAGTTACTCGTTTCGAGCATCAGAACTGCGAAAATTTTGAGTTTCTCAAGCGTTTCTTACCTCCAAACTGCCATATCTCGCGAACGGATTGACCAATCCGTAAAATTTCTGTTGCATCTGAAAGTAGAAACTCGCCCGATTACAACGGTATGCGTACTTTTCCCCTAGTCCGTTCTAGTTATTCGTTTCGAGCATCAGAACTGCGAAAATTTTGAGTTTTTCAAGCGTTTCTTACTTCCAAATTGCCATACCTCGCGAACGGATTGAGCAATCCGCAAAATTTCTGTTGCATCTGAAGGTAGAAACTCGCCCGTTTACAACGGTATGCGTACTTTTCCCCTAGGCCGTTCTAGTTATTCGTTTCGAGCATCAGAACTGCGAAAATTTTGAGTTTCTCAAGCGTTTCTTACTTCCAAACCGCCATATCTCGCGAACGGATTGACCAATCCGCAAAATTTCTGTTGCATCTGAAAGTAGAAACTCGCCCGATTACAACGGTATGCGTACTTTTCCCCTAGGCCGTTCTGGTTATTCGTTTCGAGCATCAGAACTGTGAAAATTTTGAGTTTCTCAACCGTTTCTTACCTCCAAACTGCCGTATCTCGCGAACGGATTGACCAATCCGCAAAATTTCTGTTGCATCTGAAAGTAGAAAGTCGCCCGATTACAACGGTATGCGTACTTTTCCCCTAGAACGTTCTAGTTATGCTTGTCGAGCATCAGAACTGCGAAAATTTTGAGTTTCTCAAGCGTTTCTTACCTCCAAACTGCCATATCTCGCGAACGGATTGACCAATCCGTAAAATTTCTGTTGCATCTGAAAGTAGAAACTCGCCCGATTACAACGGTATGCGTACTTTTCCCCTAGGCCGTTCTAGTTATTCGTTTCGAGCATCAGAACTGCGAAAATGTTGAGTTTCTCAAGCGTTTCTTACATACAAACTGCCATATCTCGCGAACGGATTGACCAATCCGCAAAATTTCTGTTGCATCTGAAAGTAGAAATTGGCCCGATTACAACGGTATGCGTACTTTTCCCCTAGACCGTTCTAGTTATGCTTGTCGAGCATCAGAACTGCGAAAATTTTGAGTTTCTCAAGCGTTTTTCACTTCCAAACTGCCATATCTCGCGAACGGATTGATCAATTCCCAAAATTTCTGTTGCAACTGAAAGTAGAAACTCGCCCGATTACAACGGTAGGTGTAGTTTTCCCCTAGGCCGTTCTAGTTATTCGTTTCGAGCATCAGAACTGCGAAAATGTTGAGTTTCTCAAGCGTTTCTTACCTACAAACTGCCATATCTCGCGAACGGATTGACCAATCCGCAAAATTTCTGTTGCATCTGAAAGTAGAAACTCGCCCGATTACAACGGTATGCGTACTTTTCCCCTAGGCCGTACTGGTTATTCGTTTCGAGCATCAGAACTGTGAAAATTTTGAGTTTCTCAACCGTTTCTTACCTCCAAACTGCCATATCTCGCGAACGGATTGACCAATCCGCAAAATTTCTGTTGCATCTGAAAGTAGAATGTCGTCCGATTAGAACGGTATGCGTACTATTCCCCTAGACCGTTCTAGTTATGCTTGTCGAGCATCAGAACTGCGAAAATTTTGAGATTCTCAAGCGTTTCTTACCTCCAAACTGCCATATCTCGCGAACGGATTGACTAATCAGCAAAATTTCTGTTGCATCTGAAAGTAGAAACTCGCCCGATTACAACGGTATGCGTACTTTTCCCCTAGGCCGTTCTAGTTATTCGTTTCGAGCATCAGAACTGCGAAAATTTTGAGTTTCTCAAGCGTTTCTTACCTCCAAACTGCCATATCTCGCGAACGGATTGACAAATCCGCAAAATTTCTGTTGCATCTGAAAGTAGAAACTCGCCCGATTACAACGTTATGCGTACTTTTCCCCTAGTCCGTTCTAGTTATTCGTTTCGAGCATCAGAACTGCGAAAATTTTGAGTTTCTCAAGCGTTTCTTACCTCCAAACTGCCATATCTCGCGAACGGATTGACGAATCCGCAAAATTTCTGTTGCATCTGAAAGTAGAAACTCGCCCGATTACAACGGTATGCGTACTTTTCCCCTAGTCCGTTCTAGTTATTCGTTTCGAGCATCAGAACTGCGCAAATTTTGAGTTTCTCAAGCGTTTCTTACCTCCAAACTGCCATATCTCGCGAACGGATTGACCAATCCGCAAAATTTCTGTTGCATCTGAAAGTGGAATGTCGTCCGATTACAACGGTATGCGTACTTTTCCCCTAGACCGGTCTAGTTATGCTTGTCGAGCATCAGAACTGCGAAAATTTTGAGTTTCTCAAGCGTTTCTTACCTCCAAACTGCCATATCTCGCGAACGGATTGACCAATCCGCAAAATTTCTGTTGCATCTGAAAGTAGAAACTCGCCCGATTACAACGGTATGCGTACTTTTCCCCTAGTCCGTTCTAGTTATTCGTTTCGAGCATCAGAACTGCGAAAATGTTGAGTTTCTCAAGCGTTTCTTACCTACAAACTGCCATATCTCGCGAACGGATTGACCAATCCGCAAAATTTCTGTTGCATCTGAAAGTAGAAATTCGCCCAATTACAAGGGTATGCGCACTTTTCCCCTAGTCGGTTCTAGTTACTCGTTTCGAGCATCAGAACTGCGAAAATTTTGAGTTTCTCAAGCGTTTCTTACCTACAAACTGCCATATCTCGCGAACGGATTGACCAATCCGCAAAATTTCTGTTGCATCTGAAAGTAGAAATTCGCCCGATTACAACGGTATGCGCACTTTTCCCCTAGTCGGTTCTAGTTACTCGTTTCGAGCATCAGAACTGCGAAAATTTTGAGTTTCTCAACCGTTTCTTACCTCCAAACTGCCATATCTCGCGAACGGATTGACCAATCCGCAAAATTTCTGTTGCATCTGAAAGTAGAAAGTCGCCCGATTACAACGGTGTGCGTACTTTTCCCCTAGACCGCTCTAGTTATGCTTGTCGAGCATCAGAACTGCGAAAATTTTGAGTTTCTCAAGCGTTTCTTACCTCCAAACTGCCATATCTCGCGAACGGATTGACCAATCCGTAAAATTTCTGTTGCATCTGAAAGTAGAAACTCGCCCGATTACAACGGTATGCGTACTTTTCCCCTAGGCCGTTCTAGTTATTCGTTTCGAGCATCAGAACTGCGAAAATGTTGAGTTTCTCAAGCGTTTCTTACCTACAAACTGCCATATCTCGCGAACGGATTGACCAATCCTCAAAATTTCTGTTGCATCTGAAAGTAGAAATTCGCCCGATTACAACGGTATGCGTACTTTTCCCCTAGACCGTTCTAGTTATGCTTGTCGAGCATCAGAACTGCGAAAATTTTGAGTTTCTCAAGCGTTTCTTACCTCCAAACTGCCATATCTCGCGAACGGATTGACCAATCCGCAAAATTTCTGTTGCATCTGAAAGTAGAAACTCGCCCGATTACAACGGTAGATGTAGTTTTTCTCTAGGCCGTTCTAGTTATTCGTTTCGAGCATCAGAACTGCGAAAATGTTGAGTTTCTCAAGCGTTTCTTACCTACAAACTGCCATATCTCGCGAACGGATTGACCAATCCGCAAAATTTCTGTTGCATCTGAAAGTAGAAATTCGCCCGATTACAACGGTATGCGCACTTTTCCCCTAGTCGGTTCTAGTTACTCGTTTCGAGCATCAGAACTGCGAAAATTTTGAGTTTCTCAACCGTTTCTTACCTCCAAACTGCCATATCTCGCGAACGGATTGACCAATCCGCAAAATTTCTGTTGCATCTGAAAGTAGAAAGTCGCCCGATTACAACGGTATGCGTACTTTTCCCCTAGACCGCTCTAGTTATGCTTGTCGAGCATCAGAACTGCGAAAATTTTGAGTTTCTCAAGCGTTTTTTACCTCCAAACTGCCATATCTCGCGAACGGATTGACCAATCCGCAAAATTTCTGTTGCATCTGAAAGTAGAAAGTCGCCCGATTACAACGGTATGCGTACTTTTCCCCTAGAACGTTCTAGTTATGCTTGTCGAGCATTAGAACTGCGAAAATTTTGAGTTTCTCAAGCGTTTCTTACCTCCAAACTGCCATATCTCGCGAACGGATTGACCAATCCGTAAAATTTCTGTTGCATCTGAAAGTAGAAACTCGCCCGATTACAACGGTATGCGTACTTTTCCCCTAGGCCGTTCTAGTTATTCGTTTCGAGCATCAGAACTGCGAAAATGTTGAGTTTCTCAAGCGTTCCTTACCTACAAAATGCCATATCTCGCGAACGGATTGACCAATCCGCAAAATTTCTGTTGCATCTGAAAGTAGAAAGTCGCCCGATTACAACGGTAGGTGTAGTTTTCCCCTAGGCCGTTCTAGTTATTCGTTTCGAGCATCAGAACTGCGAAAATGTTGAGTTTCTCAAGCGTTTCTTACCTACAAACTGCCATATCTCGCGAACAGATTGACCAATCCGCAAAATTTCTGTTGCATCTGAAAGTAGAAATTCGCCCAATTACAAGGGTATGCGCACTTTTCCCCTAGTCGGTTCTAGTTACTCGTTTCGAGCATCAGAACTGCGAAAATTTTGAGTTTCTCAAGCGTTTCTTACCTCCAAACTGCCATATCTCGCGAACGGATTGACCAATCCGTAAAATTTCTGTTGCATCTGAAAGTAGAAACTCGCCCGATTACAACGGTATGCGTACTTTTCCCCTAGTCCGTTCTAGTTATTCGTTTCGAGCATCAGAACTGCGAAAATTTTGAGTTTTTCAAGCGTTTCTTACTTCCAAATTGCCATACCTCGCGAACGGATTGAGCAATCCGCAAAATTTCTGTTGCATCTGAAGGTAGAAACTCGCCCGTTTACAACGGTATGCGTACTTTTCCCCTAGGCCGTTCTAGTTATTCGTTTCGAGCATCAGAACTGCGAAAATTTTGAGTTTCTCAAGCGTTTCTTACTTCCAAACCGCCATATCTCGCGAACGGATTGACCAATCCGCAAAATTTCTGTTGCATCTGAAAGTAGAAACTCGCCCGATTACAACGGTATGCGTACTTTTCCCCTAGGCCGTTCTGGTTATTCGTTTCGAGCATCAGAACTGTGAAAATTTTGAGTTTCTCAACCGTTTCTTACCTCCAAACTGCCGTATCTCGCGAACGGATTGACCAATCCGCAAAATTTCTGTTGCATCTGAAAGTAGAAAGTCGCCCGATTACAACGGTATGCGTACTTTTCCCCTAGAACGTTCTAGTTATGCTTGTCGAGCATCAGAACTGCGAAAATTTTGAGTTTCTCAAGCGTTTCTTACCTCCAAACTGCCATATCTCGCGAACGGATTGACCAATCCGTAAAATTTCTGTTGCATCTGAAAGTAGAAACTCGCCCGATTACAACGGTATGCGTACTTTTCCCCTAGGCCGTTCTAGTTATTCGTTTCGAGCATCAGAACTGCGAAAATGTTGAGTTTCTCAAGCGTTTCTTACATACAAACTGCCATATCTCGCGAACGGATTGACCAATCCGCAAAATTTCTGTTGCATCTGAAAGTAGAAATTGGCCCGATTACAACGGTATGCGTACTTTTCCCCTAGACCGTTCTAGTTATGCTTGTCGAGCATCAGAACTGCGAAAATTTTGAGTTTCTCAAGCGTTTTTTACTTCCAAACTGCCATATCTCGCGAACGGATTGATCAATTCCCAAAATTTCTGTTGCATCTGAAAGTAGAAACTCGCCCGATTACAACGGTAGGTGTAGTTTTCCCCTAGGCCGTTCTAGTTATTCGTTTCGAGCATCAGAACTGCGAAAATGTTGAGTTTCTCAAGCGTTTCTTACCTACAAACTGCCATATCTCGCGAACGGATTGACCAATCCGCAAAATTTCTGTTGCATCTGAAAGTAGAAACTCGCCCGATTACAACGGTATGCGTACTTTTCCCCTAGGCCGTACTGGTTATTCGTTTCGAGCATCAGAACTGTGAAAATTTTGAGTTTCTCAACCGTTTCTTACCTCCAAACTGCCATATCTCGCGAACGGATTGACCAATCCGCAAAATTTCTGTTGCATCTGAAAGTAGAAATTCGCCCGATTACAACGGTATGCGTACTTTTCCCCTAGACCGCTCTAGTTATGCTTGTCGAGCACCAGAACTGCGAAAATTTTGAGTTTCTCAAGCGTTTCTTACCTCCAAACTGCCATACCTCGCGAACGGATTGACCAATCCGCAAAATTTCTGTTGCATCTGAAGGTAGAAACTCGCCCGATTACAACGGTATGCGTACTTTTCCCCTAGAACGTTCTGGTTATGCTTGTCGAGCATCAGAACTGCGAAAATTTTGAGTTTCTCAAGCGTTTCTTACCTCCAAACTGCCATATCTCGCGAACGGATTGACCAATCCGTAAAATTTCTGTTGCATCTGAAAGTAGAAACTCGCCCGATTACAACGGTATGCGTACTTTTCCCCTAGGCCGTTCTAGTTATTCGTTTCGAGCATCAGAACTGCGAAAATGTTGAGTTTCTCAAGCGTTTCTTACCTACAAACTGCCGTATCTCGCGAACGGATTGACCAATCCTCAAAATTTCTGTTGCATCTGAAAGTAGAAATTCGCCCGATTGCAACGGTATGCGTACTTTTCCCCTAGACCGTTCTAGTTATGCTTGTCGAGCATCAGAACTGCGAAAATTTTGAGTTTCTCAAGCGTTTCTTACCTCCAAACTGCCATATCTCGCGAACGGATTGACCAATCCGCAAAATTTCTGTTGCATCTGAAAGTAGAAACTCGCCCGATTACAACGGTAGATGTAGTTTTTCCCTAGGCCGTTCTAGTTATTCGTTTCGAGCATCAGAACTGCGAAAATGTTGAGTTTCTCAAGCGTTTCTTACCTACAAACTGCCATATCTCGCGAACGGATTGACCAATCCGCAAAATTTCTGTTGCATCTGAAAGTAGAAATTCGCCCGATTACAACGGTATGCGCACTTTTCCCCTAGTCGGTTCCAGTTACTCGTTTCGAGCATCAGAACTGCGAAAATTTTGAGTTTCTCAACCGTTTCTTACCTCCAAACTGCCATATCTCGCGAACGGATTGACCAATACGCAAAATTTCTGTTGCATCTGAAAGTAGAAAGTCGCCCGATTACAACGGTATGCGTACTTTTCCCCTAGAACGTTCTAGTTATGCTTGTCGAGCATCAGAACTGCGAAAATTTTGAGTTTCTCAAGCGTTTCTTACCTCCAAACTGCCATATCTCGCGAACGGATTGACCAATCCGTAAAATTTCTGTTGCATCTGAAAGTAGAAACTCGCCCGATTACAACGGTATGCGTACTTTTCCCCTAGGCCGTTCTAGTTATTCGTTTCGAGCATCAGAACTGCGAAAATGTTGAGTTTCTCAAGCGTTCCTTACCTACAAAATGCCATATCTCGCGAACGGATTGACCAATCCGCAAAATTTCTGTTGCATCTGAAAGTAGAAAGTCGCCCGATTACAACGGTAGGTGTAGTTTTCCCCTAGGCCGTTCTAGTTATTCGTTTCGAGCATCAGAACTGCGAAAATGTTGAGTTTCTCAAGCGTTTCTTACCTACAAACTGCCATATCTCGCGAACGGATTGACCAATCCGCAAAATTTCTGTTGCATCTGAAAGTAGAAATTCGCCCAATTACAAGGGTATGCGCACTTTTCCCCTAGTCGGTTCTAGTTACTCGTTTCGAGCATCAGAACTGCGAAAATTTTGAGTTTCTCAAGCGTTTCTTACCTCCAAACTGCCATATCTCGCGAACGGATTGACCAATCCGTAAAATTTCTGTTGCATCTGAAAGTAGAAACTCGCCCGATTACAACGGTATGCGTACTTTTCCCCTAGTCCGTTCTAGTTATTCGTTTCGAGCATCAGAACTGCGAAAATTTTGAGTTTTTCAAGCGTTTCTTACTTCCAAATTGCCATACCTCGCGAACGGATTGAGCAATCCGCAAAATTTCTGTTGCATCTGAAGGTAGAAACTCGCCCGTTTACAACGGTATGCGTACTTTTCCCCTAGGCCGTTCTAGTTATTCGTTTCGAGCATCAGAACTGCGAAAATTTTGAGTTTCTCAAGCGTTTCTTACTTCCAAACCGCCATATCTCGCGAACGGATTGACCAATCCGCAAAATTTCTGTTGCATCTGAAAGTAGAAACTCGCCCGATTACAACGGTATGCGTACTTTTCCCCTAGTCGGTTCTAGTTACTCGTTTCGAGCATCAGAACTGCGAAAATTTTGAGTTTCTCAAGCGTTTCTTACCTCCAAACTGCCATATCTCGCGAACGGATTGACCAATCCGTAAAATTTCTGTTGCATCTGAAAGTAGAAACTCGCCCGATTACAACGGTATGCGTACTTTTCCCCTAGTCCGTTCTAGTTATTCGTTTCGAGCATCAGAACTGCGAAAATTTTGAGTTTTTCAAGCGTTTCTTACTTCCAAATTGCCATACCTCGCGAACGGATTGAGCAATCCGCAAAATTTCTGTTGCATCTGAAGGTAGAAACTCGCCCGTTTACAACGGTATGCGTACTTTTCCCCTAGGCCGTTCTAGTTATTCGTTTCGAGCATCAGAACTGCGAAAATTTTGAGTTTCTCAACCGTTTCTTACCTCCAAACTGCCATATCTCGCGAACGGATTGACCAATCCGCAAAATTTCTGTTGCATCTGAAAGTAGAAATTCGCCCGATTACAACGGTATGCGTACTTTTCCCCTAGACCTCTCTAGTTATGCTTGTCGAGCACCAGAACTGCGAAAATTTTGAGTTTCTCAAGCGTTTCTTACCTCCAAACTGCCATACCTCGCGAACGGATTGACCAATCCGTAAAATTTCTGTTGCATCTGAAAGTAGAAACTCGCCCGATTACAACGGTATGCGTACTTTTCCCCTAGGCCGTTCTAGTTATTCGTTTCGAGCATCAGAACTGCGAAAATGTTGAGTTTCTCAAGCGTTTCTTACCTACAAACTGCCGTATCTCGCGAACGGATTGACCAATCCTCAAAATTTCTGTTGCATCTGAAAGTAGAAATTCGCCCGATTACAACGGTATGCGTACTTTTCCCCTAGACCGTTCTAGTTATGCTTGTCGAGCATCAGAACTGCGAAAATTTTGAGTTTCTCAAGCGTTTCTTACCTCCAAACTGCCATATCTCGCGAACGGATTGACCAATCCGCAAAATTTCTGTTGCATCTGAAAGTAGAAACTCGCCCGATTACAACGGTAGATGTAGTTTTTCCCTAGGCCGTTCTAGTTATTCGTTTCGAGCATCAGAACTGCGAAAATGTTGAGTTTCTCAAGCGTTTCTTACCTACAAACTGCCATATCTCGCGAACGGATTGACCAATCCGCAAAATTTCTGTTGCATCTGAAAGTAGAAATTCGCCCGATTACAACGGTATGCGCACTTTTCCCCTAGTCGGTTTCAGTTACTCGTTTCGAGCATCAGAACTGCGAAAATTTTGAGTTTCTCAACCGTTTCTTACCTCCAAACTGCCATATCTCGCGAACGGATTGACCAATCCGCAAAATTTCTGTTGCATCTGAAAGTAGAAAGTCGCCCGATTACAACGGTATGCGTACTTTTCCCCTAGACCGCTCTAGTTATGCTTGTCGAGCATCAGAACTGCGAAAATTTTGAGTTTCTCAAGCGTTTCTTACCTCCAAACTGCCATATCTCGCGAACGGATTGACCAATCCGTAAAATTTCTGTTGCATCTGAAAGTAGAAACTCGCCCGATTACAACGGTATGCGTACTTTTCCCCTAGGCCGTTCTAGTTATTCGTTTCGAGCATCAGAACTGCGAAAATGTTGAGTTTCTCAAGCGTTTCTTACCTACAAACTGCCATATCTCGCGAACGGATTGACCAATCCTCAAAATTTCTGTTGCATCTGAAAGTAGAAATTCGCCCGATTACAACGGTATGCGCACTTTTCCCCTAGTCGGTTCCAGTTACTCGTTTCGAGCATCAGAACTGCGAAAATTTTGAGTTTCTCAACCGTTTCTTACCTCCAAACTGCCATATCTCGCGAACGGATTGACCAATCCGCAAAATTTCTGTTGCATCTGAAAGTAGAAAGTCGCCCGATTACAACGGTATGCGTACTTTTCCCCTAGACCGCTCTAGTTATGCTTGTCGAGCATCAGAACTGCGAAAATTTTGAGTTTCTCAAGCGTTTCTTACCTCCAAACTGCCATATCTCGCGAACGGATTGACCAATCCGTAAAATTTCTGTTGCATCTGAAAGTAGAAACTCGCCCGATTACAACGGTATGCGTACTTTTCCCCTAGTCGGTTCTAGTTACTCGTTTCGAGCATCAGAACTGCGAAAATTTTGAGTTTCTCAAGCGTTTCTTACCTCCAAACTGCCATATCTCGCGAACGGATTGACCAATCCGTAAAATTTCTGTTGCATCTGAAAGTAGAAACTCGCCCGATTACAACGGTATGCGTACTTTTCCCCTAGTCCGTTCTAGTTATTCGTTTCGAGCATCAGAACTGCGAAAATTTTGAGTTTTTCAAGCGTTTCTTACTTCCAAATTGCCATACCTCGCGAACGGATTGAGCAATCCGCAAAATTTCTGTTGCATCTGAAGGTAGAAACTCGCCCGTTTACAACGGTATGCGTACTTTTCCCCTAGGCCGTTCTAGTTATTCGTTTCGAGCATCAGAACTGCGAAAATTTTGAGTTTCTCAACCGTTTCTTACCTCCAAACTGCCATATCTCGCGAACGGATTGACCAATCCGCAAATTTCTGTTGCATCTGAAAGTAGAAATTCGCCCGATTACAACGGTATGCGTACTTTTCCCCTAGACCTCTCTAGTTATGCTTGTCGAGCACCAGAACTGCGAAAATTTTGAGTTTCTCAAGCGTTTCTTACCTCCAAACTGCCATACCTCGCGAACGGATTGACCAATCCGCAAAATTTCTGTTGCATCTGAAGGTAGAAACTCGCCCGATTACAACGGTATGCGTACTTTTCCCCTAGAACGTTCTGGTTATGCTTGTCGAGCATCAGAACTGCGAAAATTTTGAGTTTCTCAAGCGTTTCTTACCTCCAAACTGCCATATCTCGCGAACGGATTGACCAATCCGCAAAATTTCTGTTGCATCTGAAAGTAGAAATTCGCCCGATTACAACGGTATGCGCACTTTTCCCCTAGTCGGTTCCAGTTACTCGTTTCGAGCATCAGAACTGCGAAAATTTTGAGTTTCTCAACCGTTTCTTACCTCCAAACTGCCATATCTCGCGAACGGATTGACCAATCCGCAAAATTTCTGTTGCATCTGAAAGTAGAAAGTCGCCCGATTACAACGGTATGCGTACTTTCCCCTAGACCGCTCTAGTTATGCTTGTCGAGCATCAGAACTGCGAAAATTTTGAGTTTCTCAAGCGTTTCTTACCTCCAAACTGCCATATCTCGCGAACGGATTGACCAATCCGTAAAATTTCTGTTGCATCTGAAAGTAGAAACTCGCCCGATTACAACGGTATGCGTACTTTTCCCCTAGGCCGTTCTAGTTATTCGTTTCGAGCATCAGAACTGCGAAAATGTTGAGTTTCTCAAGCGTTTCTTACCTACAAACTGCCATATCTCGCGAACGGATTGACCAATCCTCAAAATTTCTGTTGCATCTGAAAGTAGAAATTCGCCCGATTATAACGGTATGCGTACTTTTCCCCTAGACCGTTCTAGTTATGCTTGTCGAGCATCAGAACTGCGAAATTTTGAGTTTCTCAAGCGTTTCTTACCTCCAAACTGCCATATCTCGCGAACGGATTGACCAATCCGCAAAATTTCTGTTGCATCTGAAAGTAGAAACTCGCCCGATTACAACGGTAGATGTAGTTTTTCCCTAGGCCGTTCTAGTTATTCGTTTCGAGCATCAGAACTGCGAAAATGTTGAGTTTCTCAAGCGTTTCTTACCTACAAACTGCCATATCTCGCGAACGGATTGACCAATCCGCAAAATTTCTGTTGCATCTGAAAGTAGAAATTCGCCCGATTACAACGGTATGCGCACTTTTCCCCTAGTCGGTTCTAGTTACTCGTTTCGAGCATCAGAACTGCGAAAATTTTGAGTTTCTCAACCGTTTCTTACCTCCAAACTGCCATATCTCGCGAACGGATTGACCAATCCGCAAAATTTCTGTTGCATCTGAAAGTAGAAAGTCGCCCGATTACAACGGTATGCGTACTTTTCCCCTAGACCGCTCTAGTTATGCTTGTCGAGCATCAGAACTGCGAAAATTTTGAGTTTCTCAAGCGTTTTTTACCTCCAAACTGCCATATCTCGCGAACGGATTGACCAATCCGCAAAATTTCTGTTGCATCTGAAAGTAGAAAGTCGCCCGATTACAACGGTATGCGTACTTTTCCCCTAGAACGTTCTAGTTATGCTTGTCGAGCATCAGAACTGCGAAAATTTTGAGTTTCTCAAGCGTTTCTTACCTCCAAACTGCCATATCTCGCGAACGGATTGACCAATCCGTAAAATTTCTGTTGCATCTGAAAGTAGAAACTCGCCCGATTACAACGGTATGCGTACTTTTCCCCTAGGCCGTTCTAGTTATTCGTTTCGAGCATCAGAACTGCGAAAATTTTGAGTTTCTCAACCGTTTCTTACCTCCAAACTGCCATATCTCGCGAACGGATTGACCAATCCGCAAAATTTCTGTTGCATCTGAAAGTAGAAATTCGCCCAATTACAAGGGTATGCGCACTTTTCCCCTAGTCGGTTCTAGTTACTCGTTTCGAGCATCAGAACTGCGAAAATTTTGAGTTTCTCAAGCGTTTCTTACCTCCAAATTGCCATATCTCGCGAACGGATTGACCAATCCGCAAAATTTCTGTTGCATCTGAAAGTAGAAACTCGCAATTACAACGGTATGCGTACTTTTCCCCTAGGCCGTACTGGTTATTCGTTTCGAGCATCAGAACTGTGAAAAATTTGAGTTTCTCAACCGTTTCTTACCTCCAAACTGCCATATCTCGCGAACGGATTGACCAATCCGCAAAATTTCTGTTGCATCTGAAAGTAGAATGTCGTCCCGATTAGAAACGGTATGCGTACTATTCCCCTAGACCGTTCTAGTTATGCTTGTCGAGCATCAGAACTGCGAAAATTTTGAGTTTCTCAAGCGTTTCTTACCTCCAAACTGCCATATCTCGCGAACGGATTGACTAATCAGCAAAATTTCTGTTGCATCTGAAAGTAGAAACTCGCCCGATTACAACGGTATGCGTACTTTCCCTAGGCCGTTCTAGTTATTCGTTTCGAGCATCAGAACTGCGAAAATTTTGAGTTTCTCAAGCGTTTCTTACCTCCAAACTGCCATATCTCGCGAACGGATTGACAAATCCGCAAAATTTCTGTTGCATCTGAAAGTAGAAACTCGCCCGATTACAACGTTATGCGTACTTTTCCCTAGTCCGTTCTAGTTATTCGTTTCGAGCATCAGAACTGCGAAAATTTTGAGTTTCTCAAGCGTTTCTTACCTCCAAACTGCCATATCTCGCGAACGGATTGACGAATCCGCAAAATTTCTGTTGCATCTGAAAGTAGAAACTCGCCCGATTACAACGGTATGCGTACTTTTCCCCTAGTCCGTTCTAGTTATTCGTTTCGAGCATCAGAACTGCGAAAATTTTGAGTTTTTCAAGCGTTTCTTACTTCCAAATTGCCATACCTCGCGAACGGATTGAGCAATCCGCAAAATTTCTGTTGCATCTGAAGGTAGAAACTCGCCCGTTTACAACGGTATGCGTACTTTTCCCCTAGGCCGTTCTAGTTATGCTTGTCGAGCATCAGAACTGCGAAAATTTTGAGTTTCTCAAGCGTTTCTTACCTCCAAACTGCCATATCTCGCGAACGGATTGACCAATCCGCAAAATTTCTGTTGCATCTGAAAGTAGAATGTCGTCCGATTACAACGGTATGCGTACTTTTCCCCTAGACCGGTCTAGTTATGCTTGTCGAGCATCAGAACTGCGAAAATTTTGAGTTTCTCAAGCGTTTCTTACCTCCAAACTGCCATATCTCGCGAACGGATTGACCAATCCGCAAAATTTCTGTTGCATCTGAAAGTAGAAACTCGCCCGATTACAACGGTATGCGTACTTTTCCCCTAGTCCGTTCTAGTTATTCGTTTCGAGCATCAGAACTGCGAAAATTTTGAGTTTTTCAAGCGTTTCTTACTTCCAAATTGCCATACCTCGCGAACGGATTGAGCAATCCGCAAAATTTCTGTTGCATCTGAAGGTAGAAACTCGCCCGTTTACAACGGTATGCGTACTTTTCCCCTAGGCCGTTCTAGTTATGCTTGTCGAGCATCAGAACTGCGAAAATTTTGAGTTTCTCAAGCGTTTCTTACCTACAAACTGCCATATCTCGCGAACGGATTGACCAATCCGCAAAATTTCTGTTGCATCTGAAAGTAGAAATTCGCCCGATTACAACGGTATGCGCACTTTTCCCCTAGTCGGTTCTAGTTACTCGTTTCGAGCATCAGAACTGCGAAAATTTTGAGTTTCTCAACCGTTTCTTACCTCCAAACTGCCATATCTCGCGAACGGATTGACCAATCCGCAAAATTTCTGTTGCATCTGAAAGTAGAAAGTCGCCCGATTACAACGGTATGCGTACTTTTCCCCTAGACCGCTCTAGTTATGCTTGTCGAGCATCAGAACTGCGAAAATTTTGAGTTTCTCAAGCGTTTCTTACCTCCAAACTGCCATATCTCGCGAACGGATTGACCAATCCGTAAAATTTCTGTTGCATCTGAAAGTAGAAACTCGCCCGATTACAACGGTATGCGTACTTTTCCCCTAGGCCGTTGTAGTTATTCGTTTCGAGCATCAGAACTGCGAAAATGTTGAGTTTCTCAAGCGTTTCTTACCTACAAACTGCCATATCTCGCGAACGGATTGACCAATCCTCAAAATTTCTGTTGCATCTGAAAGTAGAAATTCGCCCGATTACAACGGTATGCGTACTTTTCCCCTAGACCGTTCTAGTTATGCTTGTCGAGCATCAGAACTGCGAAAATTTTGAGTTTCTCAAGCGTTTCTTACCTCCAAACTGCCATATCTCGCGAACGGATTGACCAATCCGCAAAATTTCTGTTGCATCTGAAAGTAGAATTTCGTCCGATTAGAACGGTATGCGTACTATTCCCCTAGACCGTTCTAGTTATGCTTGTCGAGCATCAGAACTGCGAAAATTTTGAGTTTCTCAAGCGTTTCTTACCTCCAAACTGCCATATCTCGCGAACGGATTGACTAATCAGCAAAATTTCTGTTGCATCTGAAAGTAGAAACTCGCCCGATTACAACGGTATGCGTACTTTTCCCCTAGGCCGTTCTAGTTATTCGTTTCGAGCATCAGAATTGCGAAAATTTTGAGTTTCTCAAGCGTTTCTTACCTCCAAACTGCCATATCTCGCGAACGGATTGACAAATCCGCAAAATTTCTGTTGCATCTGAAAGTAGAAACTCGCCCGATTACAACGTTATGCGTACTTTTCCCCTAGTCCGTTCTAGTTATTCGTTTCGAGCATCAGAACTGCGAAAATTTTGAGTTTCTCAAGCGTTTCTTACCTCCAAACTGCCATATCTCGCGAACGGATTGACGAATCCGCAAAATTTCTGTTGCATCTGAAAGTAGAAACTCGCCCGATTACAACGGTATGCGTACTTTTCCCCTAGTCCGTTCTAGTTATTCGTTTCGAGCATCAGAACTGCGAAAATTTTGAGTTTTTCAAGCGTTTCTTACTTCCAAATTGCCATACCTCGCGAACGGATTGAGCAATCCGCAAAATTTCTGTTGCATCTGAAGGTAGAAACTCGCCCGTTTACAACGGTATGCGTACTTTTCCCCTAGGCCGTTCTAGTTATGCTTGTCGAGCATCAGAACTGCGAAAATTTTGAGTTTCTCAAGCGTTTCTTACCTCCAAACTGCCATATCTCGCGAACGGATTGACCAATCCGCAAAATTTCTGTTGCATCTGAAAGTAGAATGTCGTCCGATTACAACGGTATGCGTACTTTTCCCCTAGACCGGTCTAGTTATGCTTGTCGAGCATCAGAACTGCGAAAATTTTGAGTTTCTCAAGCGTTTCTTACCTCCAAACTGCCATATCTCGCGAACGGATTGACCAATCCGCAAAATTTCTGTTGCATCTGAAAGTAGAAACTCGCCCGATTACAACGGTAGATGTAGTTTTTCCCTAGGCCGTTCTAGTTATTCGTTTCGAGCATCAGAACTGCGAAAATATTGAGTTTCTCAAGCGTTTCTTACCTACAAACTGCCATATCTCGCGAACGGATTGATCAATCCGCAAAATTTCTGTTGCATCTGAAAGTAGAAATTCGCCCGATTACAACGGTATGCGCACTTTTCCCCTAGTCGGTTCTAGTTACTCGTTTCGAGCATCAGAACTGCGAAAATTTTGAGTTTCTCAACCGTTTCTTACCTCCAAACTGCCATATCTCGCGAACGGATTGACCAATCCGCAAAATTTCTGTTGCATCTGAAAGTAGAAAGTCGCCCGATTACAACGGAATGCGTACTTTTCCCCTAGACCGCTCTAGTTATGCTTGTCGAGCATCAGAACTGCGAAAATTTTGAGTTTCTCAAGCGTTTTTTACCTCCAAACTGCCATATCTCGCGAACGGATTGACCAATCCGCAAAATTTCTGTTGCATCTGAAAGTAGAAAGTCGCCCGATTACAACGGTATGCGTACATTTCCCCTAGAACGTTCTAGTTATGCTTGTCGAGCATTAGAACTGCGAAAATTTTGAGTTTCTCAAGCGTTTCTTACCTCCAAACTGCCATATCTCGCGAACGGATTGACCAATCCGTAAAATTTCTGTTGCATCTGAAAGTAGAAACTCGCCCGATTACAACGGTATGCGTACTTTTCCCCTAGGCCGTTCTAGTTATTCGTTTCGAGCATCAGAACTGCGAAAATGTTGAGTTTCTCAAGCGTTCCTTACCTACAAAATGCCATATCTCGCGAACGGATTGACCAATCCGCAAAATTTCTGTTGCATCTGAAAGTAGAAAGTCGCCCGATTACAACGGTAGGTGTAGTTTTCCCCTAGGCCGTTCTAGTTATTCGTTTCGAGCATCAGAACTGCGAAAATGTTGAGTTTCTCAAGCGTTTCTTACCTACAAACTGCCATATCTCGCGAACGGATTGACCAATCCGCAAAATTTCTGTTGCATCTGAAAGTAGAAATTCGCCCAATTACAAGGGTATGCGCACTTTTCCCCTAGTCGGTTCTAGTTACTCGTTTCGAGCATCAGAACTGCGAAAATTTTGAGTTTCTCAAGCGTTTCTAACCTCCAAACTGCCATATCTCGCGAACGGATTGACCAATCCGCAAAATTTCTGTTGCATCTGAAAGTAGAAACTCGCCCAATTACAACGGTATGCGTACTTTTCCCCTAGGCCGTACTGGTTATTCGTTTCGAGCATCAGAACTGTGAAAATTTTGAGTTTCTCAACCGTTTCTTACCTCCAAACTGCCATATCTCGCGAACGGATTGACCAATCCGCAAAATTTCTGTTGCATCTGAAAGTAGAATGTCGTCCGATTAGAACGGTATGCGTACTATTCCCCTAGACCGTTCTAGTTATGCTTGTCGAGCATCAGAACTGCGAAAATTTTGAGTTTCTCAAGCGTTTCTTACCTCCAAACTGCCATATCTCGCGAACGGATTGACTAATCAGCAAAATTTCTGTTGCATCTGAAAGTAGAAACTCGCCCGATTACAACGGTATGCGTACTTTTCCCCTAGGCCGTTCTAGTTATTCGTTTCGAGCATCAGAACTGCGAAAATTTTGAGTTTCTCAAGCGTTTCTTACCTCCAAACTGCCATATCTCGCGAACGGATTGACAAATCCGCAAAATTTCTGTTGCATCTGAAAGTAGAAACTCGCCCGATTACAACGTTATGCGTACTTTTCCCCTAGTCCGTTCTAGTTATTCGTTTCGAGCATCAGAACTGCGAAAATTTTGAGTTTCTCAAGCGTTTCTTACCTCCAAACTGCCATATCTCGCGAACGGATTGACGAATCCGCAAAATTTCTGTTGCATCTGAAAGTAGAAACTCGCCCGATTACAACGGTATGCGTACTTTTCCCCTAGTCCGTTCTAGTTATTCGTTTCGAGCATCAGAACTGCGAAAATTTTGAGTTTTTCAAGCGTTTCTTACTTCCAAATTGCCATACCTCGCGAACGGATTGAGCAATCCGCAAAATTTCTGTTGCATCTGAAGGTAGAAACTCGCCCGTTTACAACGGTATGCGTACTTTTCCCCTAGGCCGTTCTAGTTATGCTTGTCGAGCATCAGAACTGCGAAAATTTTGAGTTTCTCAAGCGTTTCTTACCTCCAAACTGCCATATCTCGCGAACGGATTGACCAATCCGCAAAATTTCTGTTGCATCTGAAAGTAGAATGTCGTCCGATTACAACGGTATGCGTACTTTTCCCCTAGACCGGTCTAGTTATGCTTGTCGAGCATCAGAACTGCGAAAATTTTGAGTTTCTCAAGCGTTTCTTACCTCCAAACTGCCATATCTCGCGAACGGATTGACCAATCCGCAAAATTTCTGTTGCATCTGAAAGTAGAAACTCGCCCGATTACAACGGTATGCGTACTTTTCCCCTAGTCCGTCCTAGTTATTCGTTTCGAGCATCAGAACTGCGAAAATTTTGAGTTTTTCAAGCGTTTCTTACTTCCAAATTGCCATACCTCGCGAACGGATTGAGCAATCCGCAAAATTTCTGTTGCATCTGAAGGTAGAAACTCGCCCGTTTACAACGGTATGCGTACTTTTCCCCTAGGCCGTTCTAGTTATGCTTGTCGAGCATCAGAACTGCGAAAATTTTGAGTTTCTCAAGCGTTTCTTACCTCCAAACTGCCATATCTCGCGAACGGATTGACCAATCCGCAAAATTTCTGTTGCATCTGAAAGTAGAATGTCGTCCGATTACAACGGTATGCGTACTTTTCCCCTAGTCCGGTCTAGTTATGCTTGTCGAGCATCAGAACTGCGAAAATTTTGAGCTTCTCAAGCGTTTCTTACCTCCAAACTGCCATATCTCGCGAACGGATTGACTAATCCGCAAAATTTCTGTTGCATCTGAAAGTAGAAACTCGCCCGATTACAACGGTATGCGTCCTTTTCCCCTAGGCCGTTCTAGTTATTCGTTTCGAGCATCAGAACTGCGAAAATGTTGAGTTTCTCAAGCGTTTCTTACCTACAAGCTGCCATATCTCGCGAACGGATTGAGCAATCCGCAAAATTTCTGTTGCATCTGAAAGTAGAAACTCGCCCGTTTACAACGGTATGCGTACTTTTCCCCTAGGCCGTTCTAGTTATGCTTGTCGAGCATCAGAACTGCGAAAATTTTGAGTTTCTCAAGCGTTTCTTACCTCCAAACTGCCATATCTCGCGAACGGATTGACCAATCCGCAAAATTTCTGTTGCATCTGAAAGTAGAATGTCGTCCGATTACAACGGTATGCGTACTTTTCCCCTAGTCCGGTCTAGTTATGCTTGTCGAGCATCAGAACTGCGAAAATTTTGAGCTTCTCAAGCGTTTCTTACCTCCAAACTGCCATATCTCGCGAACGGATTGACTAATCCGCAAAATTTCTGTTGCATCTGAAAGTAGAAACTCGCCCGATTACAACGGTATGCGTCCTTTTCCCCTAGGCCGTTCTAGTTATTCGTTTCGAGCATCAGAACTGCGAAAATGTTGAGTTTCTCAAGCGTTTCTTACCTACAAGCTGCCATATCTCGCGAACGGATTGACCAATCCTCAAAATTTCTGTTGCATCTGAAAGTAGAAATTCGCCCGATTACAACGGTATGCGTACTTTTCCCCTAGACCGTTCTAGTTATGCTTGTCGAGCATCAGAACTGCGAAAATTTTGAGTTTCTCAAGCGTTTCTTACCTCCAAACTGCCATATCTCGCGAACGGATTGACCAATCCGCAAAATTTCTGTTGCATCTGAAAGTAGAAACTCGCCCGATTACAACGGTAGATGTAGTTTTTCCCTAGGCCGTTCTAGTTATTCGTTTCGAGCATCAGAACTGCGAAAATGTTGAGTTTCTCAAGCGTTTCTTACCTACAAACTGCCATATCTCGCGAACGGATTGACCAATCCGCAAAATTTCTGTTGCATCTGAAAGTAGAAATTCGCCCGATTACAACGGTATGCGCACTTTTCCCCTAGTCGGTTCTAGTTACTCGTTTCGAGCATCAGAACTGCGAAAATTTTGAGTTTCTCAACCGTTTCTTACCTCCAAACTGCCATATCTCGCGAACGGATTGACCAATCCGTAAAATTTCTGTTGCATCTGAAAGTAGAAACTCGCCCGATTACAACGGTATGCGTACTTTTCCCCTAGGCCGTTCTAGTTATTCGTTTCGAGCATCAGAACTGCGAAAATGTTGAGTTTCTCAAGCGTTCCTTACCTACAAAATGCCATATCTCGCGAACGGATTGACCAATCCGCAAAATTTCTGTTGCATCTGAAAGTAGAAAGTCGCCCGATTACAACGGTAGGTGTACTTTTCCCCTAGGCCGTACTGGTTATTCGTTTCGAGCATCAGAACTGTGAAAATTTTGAGTTTCTCAACCGTTTCTTACCTCCAAACTGCCATATCTCGCGAACGGATTGACCAATCCGCAAAATTTCTGTTGCATCTGAAAGTAGAATGTCGTCCGATTAGAACGGTATGCGTACTATTCCCCTAGACCGTTCTAGTTATGCTTGTCGAGCATCAGAACTGCGAAAATTTTGAGTTTCTCAAGCGTTTCTTACCTCCAAACTGCCATATCTCGCGAACGGATTGACTAATCAGCAAAATTTCTGTTGCATCTGAAAGTAGAAACTCGCCCGATTACAACGGTATGCGTACTTTTCCCCCAGGCCGTTCTAGTTATTCGTTTCGAGCATCAGAACTGCGAAAATTTTGAGTTTCTCAAGCGTTTCTTACCTCCAAACTGCCATATCTCGCGAACGGATTGACAAATCCGCAAAATTTCTGTTGCATCTGAAAGTAGAAACTCGCCCGATTACAACGGTATGCGTCCTTTTCCCCTAGTCCGTTCTAGTTATTCGTTTCGAGCATCAGAACTGCGAAAATTTTGAGTTTCTCAAGCGTTTCTTACCTCCAAACTGCCATATCTCGCGAACGGATTGACGAATCCGCAAAATTTCTGTTGCATCTGAAAGTAGAAACTCGCCCGATTACAACGGTATGCGTACTTTTCCCCTAGTCCGTTCTAGTTATTCGTTTCGAGCATCAGAACTGCGAAAATTTTGAGTTTTTCAAGCGTTTCTTACATCCAAATTGCCATACCTCGCGAACGGATTGAGCAATCCGCAAAATTTCTGTTGCATCTGAAGGTAGAAACTCGCCCGTTTACAACGGTATGCGTACTTTTCCCCTAGGCCGTTCTAGTTATGCTTGTCGAGCATCAGAACTGCGAAAATTTTGAGTTTCTCAAGCGTTTCTTACCTCCAAACTGCCATATCTCGCGAACGGATTGACCAATCCGCAAAATTTCTGTTGCATCTGAAAGTAGAATGTCGTCCGATTACAACGGTATGCGTACTTTTCCCCTAGACCGGTCTAGTTATGCTTGTCGAGCATCAGAACTGCGAAAATTTTGAGTTTCTCAAGCGTTTCTTACCTCCAAACTGCCATATCTCGCGAACGGATTGACCAATCCGCAAAATTTCTGTTGCATCTGAAAGTAGAAACTCGCCCGATTACAACGGTATGCGTACTTTTCCCCTAGTCCGTTCTAGTTATTCGTTTCGAGCATCAGAACTGCGAAAATTTTGAGTTTTTCAAGCGTTTCTTACTTCCAAATTGCCATACCTCGCGAACGGATTGAGCAATCCGCAAAATTTCTGTTGCATCTGAAGGTAGAAACTCGCCCGTTTACAACGGTATGCGTACTTTTCCCCTAGGCCGTTCTAGTTATGCTTGTCGAGCATCAGAACTGCGAAAATTTTGAGTTTCTCAAGCGTTTCTTACCTCCAAACTGCCATATCTCGCGAACGGATTGACCAATCCGCAAAATTTCTGTTGCATCTGAAAGTAGAATGTCGTCCGATTACAACGGTATGCATACTTTTCCCCTAGTCCGGTCTAGTTATGCTTGTCGAGCATCAGAACTGCGAAAATTTTGAGTTTCTCAAGCGTTTCTTACCTCCAAACTGCCATATCTCGCGAACGGATTGACTAATCCGCAAAATTTCTGTTGCATCTGAAAGTAGAAACTCGCCCGATTACAACGGTATGCGTCCTTTTCCCCTAGGCCGTTCTAGTTATTCGTTTCGAGCATCAGAACTGCGAAAATTTTGAGTTTCTCAAGCGTTTCTTACCTCCAAACTGCCATATCTCGCGAACGGATTGACTAATCCGCAAAATTTCTGTTGCATCTGAAAGTAGAAACTCACCCGATTACAACGGTATGCGTACTTTTCCCCTAGGCCGTTCTAGTTATTCGTTTCGAGCATCAGAACTGCGAAAATTTTGAGTTTCTCAAGCGTTTCTTACCTCCAAACTGCCATACCTGGCGAACGGATTGACCAATCCGCAAAATTTCTGTTGCATCTGAAAGTAGAAACTCGCCCGATTACAACGGTATGCGTACTTTTCCCCTAGTCCGTTCTAGTTATTCGTTTCGAGCATCAGAACTGCGAAAATTTTGAGTTTTTCAAGCGTTTCTTACTTCCAAATTGCCATACCTCGCGAACGGATTGAGCAATCCGCAAAATTTCTGTTGCATCTGAAGGTAGAAACTCGCCCGTTTACAACGATATGCGTACTTTTCCCCTAGGCCGTTCTAGTTATGCTTGTCGAGCATCAGAACTGCGAAAATTTTGAGTTTCTCAAGCGTTTCTTACCTCCAAACTGCCATATCTCGCGAACGGATTGACCAATCCGCAAAATTTCTGTTGCATCTGAAAGTAGAATGTCGTCCGATTACAACGGTATGCGTACTTTTCCCCTAGACCGGTCTAGTTATGCTTGTCGAGCATCAGAACTGCGAAAATTTTGAGTTTCTCAAGCGTTTCTTACCTCCAAACTGCCATATCTCGCGAACGGATTGACTAATCCGCAAAATTTCTGTTGCATCTGAAAGTAGAAACTCGCCCGATTACAACGGTATGCGTCCTTTTCCCCTAGGCCGTTCTAGTTATTCGTTTCGAGCATCAGAACTGCGAAAATTTTGAGTTTCTCAAGCGTTTCTTACCTCCAAACTGCCATATCTCGCGAACGGATTGACTAATCCGCAAAATTTCTGTTGCATCTGAAAGTAGAAACTCGCCCGATTACAAAGGTATGCGTACTTCTCCCCTAGGCCGTTCTAGTTATTCGTTTCGAGCATCAGAACTGCGAAAATTTTGAGTTTCTCAAGCGTTTCTTACCTCCAAACTGCCATATCTCGCGAACGGATTGACAAATCCGCAAAATTTCTGTTGCATCTGAAAGTAGAAACTCGCCCGATTACAACGGTATGCGTACTTTTCCCCTAGGCCGTTCTAGTTATTCGTTTCGAGCATCAGAACTGCGAAAATTTTGAGTTTTTCATGCGTTTCTTACTTCCAAATTGCCATACCTCGCGAACGGATTGAGCAATCCGCAAAATTTCTGTTGCATCTGAAGGTAGAAACTCGCCCGTTTACAACGGTATGCGTACTTTTCCCCTAGGCCGTTCTAGTTATGCTTGTCGAGCATCAGAACTGCGAAAATTTTGAGTTTCTCAAGCGTTTCTTACCTCCAAACTGCCATATCTCGCGAACGGATTGACCAATCCGCAAAATTTCTGTTGCATCTGAAAGTAGAAACTCGCCCGATTGCAACGGTATGCCTACTTTTCCCCTAGGCCGTTCTAGTTATTCGTTTCGAGCATCAGAACTGCGAAAATGTTGAGTTTCTCAAGCGTTTCTTACCTACAAACTGCCATATCTCGCGAACGGATTGACCAATCCGCAAAATTTCTGTTGCATCTGAAAGTAGAAACACGCCCGATTACAACGGTATGCGTACTTTTCCCCTAGTCCGTTCTGGTTATTCGTTTCGAGCATCAGAACTGCGAAAATTTTGAGTTTCTCAAGCGTTTCTTACCTCCAAACTGCCATATCTCGCGAACGGATTGACTAATCCGCAAAATTTCTGTTGCATCTGAAAGTAGAAACTCACCCGATTACAACGGTATGCGTAGTTTTCCCCTAGGCCGTTCTAGTTATTCGTTTCGAGCATCAGAACTGCGAAAATTTTGAGTTTCTCAAGCGTTTCTTACCTCCAAACTGCCATATCTCGCGAACGGATTGACCAATCCGCAAAATTTCTGTTGCATCTGAAAGTAGAAACTCGCCCGATTACAACGGTATGCGTACTTTTCCCCTAGGCCGTTCTAGTTATTCGTTTCGAGAATCAGAACTGCGAAAATTTTGAGTTTTTCAAGCGTTTCTTACTTCCAAATTGCCATACCTCGCGAACGGATTGAGCAATCCGCAAAATTTCTGTTGCATCTGAAAGTAGAAACTCGCCCGATTACAACGGTATGCGTACTTTTCCCCTAGTCCGTTCTAGTTATTCGTTTCGAGCATCAGAACTGCGAAAATTTTGAGTTTTTCAAGCGTTTCTTACTTCCAAATTGCCATACCTCGCGAACGGATTGAGCAATCCGCAAAATTTCTGTTGCATCTGAAGGTAGAAACTCGCCCGTTTACAACGGTATGCGTACTTTTCCCCTAGGCCGTTCTAGTTATGCTTGTCGAGCATCAGAACTGCGAAAATTTTGAGTTTCTCAAGCGTTTCTTACTTCCAAATTGCCATACCTCGCGAACGGATTGAGCAATCCGCAAAATTTCTGTTGCATCTGAAGGTAGAAACTCGCCCGTTTACAACGGTATGCGTACTTTTCCCCTAGGCCGTTCTAGTTATGCTTGTCGAGCATCAGAACTGCGAAAATTTTGAGTTTCTCAAGCGTTTCTTACCTCCAAACTGCCATATCTCGCGAACGGATTGACCAATCCGCAAAATTTCTGTTGCATCTGAAAGTAGAATGTCGCCCGTTTACAACGGTATGCGTACTTTTCCCCTAGGCCGTTCTAGTTATGCTTGTCGAGCATCAGAACTGCGAAAATTTTGAGTTTCTCAAGCGTTTCTTACCTCCAAACTGCCATATCTCGCGAACGGATTGACCAATCCGCAAAATTTCTGTTGCATCTGAAAGTAGAAACTCGCCCGATTGCAACGGTATGCCTACTTTTCCCCTAGGCCGTTCTAGTTATTCGTTTCGAGCATCAGAACTGCGAAAATGTTGAGTTTCTCAAGCGTTTCTTACCTACAAACTGCCATATCTCGCGAACGGATTGACCAATCCGCAAAATTTCTGTTGCATCTGAAAGTAGAAACACGCCCGATTACAACGGTATGCGTACTTTTCCCCTAGTCCGTTCTGGTTATTCGTTTCGAGCATCAGAACTGCGAAAATTTTGAGTTTCTCAAGCGTTTCTTACCTCCAAACTGCCATATCTCGCGAACGGATTGACTAATCCGCAAAATTTCTGTTGCATCTGAAAGTAGAAACTCACCCGATTACAACGGTATGCGTAGTTTTCCCCTAGGCCGTTCTAGTTATTCGTTTCGAGCATCAGAACTGCGAAAATTTTGAGTTTCTCAAGCGTTTCTTACCTCCAAACTGCCATATCTCGCGAACGGATTGACCAATCCGCAAAATTTCTGTTGCATCTGAAAGTAGAAACTCGCCCGATTACAACGGTATGCGTACTTTTCCCCTAGGCCGTTCTAGTTATTCGTTTCGAGAATCAGAACTGCGAAAATTTTGAGTTTTTCAAGCGTTTCTTACTTCCAAATTGCCATACCTCGCGAACGGATTGAGCAATCCGCAAAATTTCTGTTGCATCTGAAAGTAGAAACTCGCCCGATTACAACGGTATGCGTACTTTTCCCCTAGTCCGTTCTAGTTATTCGTTTCGAGCATCAGAACTGCGAAAATTTTGAGTTTTTCAAGCGTTTCTTACTTCCAAATTGCCATACCTCGCGAACGGATTGAGCAATCCGCAAAATTTCTGTTGCATCTGAAGGTAGAAACTCGCCCGTTTACAACGGTATGCGTACTTTTCCCCTAGGCCGTTCTAGTTATGCTTGTCGAGCATCAGAACTGCGAAAATTTTGAGTTTCTCAAGCGTTTCTTACTTCCAAATTGCCATACCTCGCGAACGGATTGAGCAATCCGCAAAATTTCTGTTGCATCTGAAGGTAGAAACTCGCCCGTTTACAACGGTATGCGTACTTTTCCCCTAGGCCGTTCTAGTTATGCTTGTCGAGCATCAGAACTGCGAAAATTTTGAGTTTCTCAAGCGTTTCTTACCTCCAAACTGCCATATCTCGCGAACGGATTGACCAATCCGCAAAATTTCTGTTGCATCTGAAAGTAGAATGTCGTCCGATTACAACGGTATGCGTACTTTTCCCCTAGACCGGTCTAGTTATGCTTGTCGAGCATCAGAACTGCGAAAATTTTGAGTTTCTCAAGCGTTTCTTACCTCCAAACTGCCATATCTCGCGAACGGATTGACTAATCCGCAAAATTTCTGTTGCATCTGAAAGTAGAAACTCGCCCGATTACAACGGTATGCGTCCTTTTCCCCTAGGCCGTTCTAGTTATTCGTTTCGAGCATCAGAACTGCGAAAATTTTGAGTTTCTCAAGCGTTTCTTACCTCCAAACTGCCATATCTCGCGAACGGATTGACCAATCCGCAAAATTTCTGTTGCATCTGAAAGTAGAAACTCGCCCGATTACAACGGTATGCGTACTTTTCCCCTAGGCCGTTCTAGTTATTCGTTTCGAGCATCAGAACTGCGAAAATTTTGAGTTTCTCAAGCGTTTCTTACCTCCAAACTGCCATATCTCGCGAACGGATTGACCAATCCGCAAAATTTCTGTTGCATCTGAAAGTAGAAACACGCCCGATTACAACGGTATGCGTACTTTTCCCCTAGGCCGTTCTAGTTATTCGTTTCGAGCATCAGAACTGCGAAAATTTTGAGTTTCTCAAGCGTTTCTTACCTCCAAACTGCCATATCTCGCGAACGGATTGACCAATCCGCAAAATTTCTGTTGCATCTGAAAGTAGAAACTCGCCCGATTACAACGGTATGCGTACTTTTCCCCTAGGCCGTTCTAGTTATTCGTTTCGAGCATCAGAACTGCGAAAATTTTGAGTTTCTCAAGCGTTTCTTACCTCCAAACTGCCATATCTCGCGAACGGATTGACCAATCCGCAAAATTTCTGTTGCATCTGAAAGTAGAAACACGCCCGATTACAACGGTATGCGTACTTTTCCCCTAGGCCGTTCTAGTTATTCGTTTCGAGCATCAGAACTGCGAAAATTTTGAGTTTCTCAAGCGTTTCTTACCTCCAAACTGCCATATCTCGCGAACGGATTGACTACTCCGCAAAATTTCTGTTGCATCTGAAAGTAGAAACTCGCCCGATTACAAAGGTATGCGTACTTCTCCCCTAGGCCGTTCTAGTTATTCGTTTCGAGCATCAGAACTGCGAAAATTTTGAGTTTCTCAAGCGTTTCTTACCTCCAAACTGCCATATCTCGCGAACGGATTGACCAATCCGCAAAATTTCTGTTGCATCTGAAAGTAGAAACTCGCCCGATTACAACGGTATGCGTACTTTTCCCCTAGGCCGTTCTAGTTATTCGTTTCGAGCATCAGAACTGCGAAAATTTTGAGTTTTTCATGCGTTTCTTACTTCCAAATTGCCATACCTCGCGAACGGATTGAGCAATCCGCAAAATTTCTGTTGCATCTGAAGGTAGAAACTCGCCCGTTTACAACGGTATGCGTACTTTTCCCCTAGGCCGTTCTAGTTATGCTTGTCGAGCATCAGAACTGCGAAAATTTTGAGTTTCTCAAGCGTTTCTTACCTCCAAACTGCCATATCTCGCGAACGGATTGACCAATCCGCAAAATTTCTGTTGCATCTGAAAGTAGAAACTCGCCCGATTGCAACGGTATGCCTACTTTTCCCCTAGGCCGTTCTAGTTATTCGTTTCGAGCATCAGAACTGCGAAAATGTTGAGTTTCTCAAGCGTTTCTTACCTACAAACTGCCATATCTCGCGAACGGATTGACCAATCCGCAAAATTTCTGTTGCATCTGAAAGTAGAAACACGCCCGATTACAACGGTATGCGTACTTTTCCCCTAGTCCGTTCTGGTTATTCGTTTCGAGCATCAGAACTGCGAAAATTTTGAGTTTCTCAAGCGTTTCTTACCTCCAAACTGCCATATCTCGCGAACGGATTGACTAATCCGCAAAATTTCTGTTGCATCTGAAAGTAGAAACTCACCCGATTACAACGGTATGCGTAGTTTTCCCCTAGGCCGTTCTAGTTATTCGTTTCGAGCATCAGAACTGCGAAAATTTTGAGTTTCTCAAGCGTTTCTTACCTCCAAACTGCCATATCTCGCGAACGGATTGACCAATCCGCAAAATTTCTGTTGCATCTGAAAGTAGAAACTCGCCCGATTACAACGGTATGCGTACTTTTCCCCTAGGCCGTTCTAGTTATTCGTTTCGAGAATCAGAACTGCGAAAATTTTGAGTTTTTCAAGCGTTTCTTACTTCCAAATTGCCATACCTCGCGAACGGATTGAGCAATCCGCAAAATTTCTGTTGCATCTGAAAGTAGAAACTCGCCCGATTACAACGGTATGCGTACTTTTCCCCTAGTCCGTTCTAGTTATTCGTTTCGAGCATCAGAACTGCGAAAATTTTGAGTTTTTCAAGCGTTTCTTACTTCCAAATTGCCATACCTCGCGAACGGATTGAGCAATCCGCAAAATTTCTGTTGCATCTGAAGGTAGAAACTCGCCCGTTTACAACGGTATGCGTACTTTTCCCCTAGGCCGTTCTAGTTATGCTTGTCGAGCATCAGAACTGCGAAAATTTTGAGTTTCTCAAGCGTTTCTTACTTCCAAATTGCCATACCTCGCGAACGGATTGAGCAATCCGCAAAATTTCTGTTGCATCTGAAGGTAGAAACTCGCCCGTTTACAACGGTATGCGTACTTTTCCCCTAGGCCGTTCTAGTTATGCTTGTCGAGCATCAGAACTGCGAAAATTTTGAGTTTCTCAAGCGTTTCTTACCTCCAAACTGCCATATCTCGCGAACGGATTGACCAATCCGCAAAATTTCTGTTGCATCTGAAAGTAGAATGTCGTCCGATTACAACGGTATGCGTACTTTTCCCCTAGACCGGTCTAGTTATGCTTGTCGAGCATCAGAACTGCGAAAATTTTGAGTTTCTCAAGCGTTTCTTACCTCCAAACTGCCATATCTCGCGAACGGATTGACTAATCCGCAAAATTTCTGTTGCATCTGAAAGTAGAAACTCGCCCGATTACAACGGTATGCGTCCTTTTCCCCTAGGCCGTTCTAGTTATTCGTTTCGAGCATCAGAACTGCGAAAATTTTGAGTTTCTCAAGCGTTTCTTACCTCCAAACTGCCATATCTCGCGAACGGATTGACCAATCCGCAAAATTTCTGTTGCATCTGAAAGTAGAAACTCGCCCGATTACAACGGTATGCGTACTTTTCCCCTAGGCCGTTCTAGTTATTCGTTTCGAGCATCAGAACTGCGAAAATTTTGAGTTTCTCAAGCGTTTCTTACCTCCAAACTGCCATATCTCGCGAACGGATTGACCAATCCGCAAAATTTCTGTTGCATCTGAAAGTAGAAACACGCCCGATTACAACGGTATGCGTACTTTTCCCCTAGGCCGTTCTAGTTATTCGTTTCGAGCATCAGAACTGCGAAAATTTTGAGTTTTTCAAGCGTTTCTTACTTCCAAATTGCCATACCTCGCGAACGGATTGAGCAATCCGCAAAATTTCTGTTGCATCTGAAGGTAGAAACTCGCCCGTTTACAACGGTATGCGTACTTTTCCCCTAGGCCGTTCTAGTTATGCTTGTCGAGCATCAGAACTGCGAAAATTTTGAGTTTCTCAAGCGTTTCTTACCTCCAAACTGCCATATCTCGCGAACGGATTGACCAATCCGCAAAATTTCTGTTGCATCTGAAAGTAGAATGTCGTCCGATTACAACAGTATGCGTACTTTTCCCCTAGACCGGTCTAGTTATGCTTGTCGAGCATCAGAACTGCGAAAATTTTGAGTTTCTCAAGCGTTTCTTACCTCCAAACTGCCATATCTCGCGAACGGATTGACTAATCCGCAAAATTTCTGTTGCATCTGAAAGTAGAAACTCCCCCGATTACAACGGTATGCGTACTTTTCCCCTAGGCCGTTCTAGTTATTCGTTTCGAGCATCAGAACTGCGAAAATTTTGAGTTTCTCAAGCGTTTCTTACTTCCAAACTGCCATATCTCGCGAACGGATTGACCAATCCGCAAAATTTCTGTTGCATCTGAAAGTAGAAACTCGCCCGATTGCAACGGTATGCCTACTTTTCCCCTAGGCCGTTCTAGTTATTCGTTTCGAGCATCAGAACTGCGAAAATGTTGAGTTTCTCAAGCGTTTCTTACCTGCAAACTGCCATATCTCGCGAACGGATTGACCAATCCGCAAAATTTCTGTTGCATCTGAAAGTAGAAACACGCCCGATTACAACGGTATGCGTACTTTTCCCCTAGTCCGTTCTGGTTATTCGTTTCGAGCATCAGAACTGCGAAAATTTTGAGTTTCTCAAGCGTTTCTTACATCCAAACTGCCATATCTCGCGAACGGATTGACTAATCCGCAAAATTTCTGGTGCATCTGAAAGTAGAAACTCACCCGATTACAACGGTATGCGTACTTTTCCCCTAGGCCGTTCTAGTTATTCGTTTCGAGCATCAGAACTGCGAAAATTTTGAGTTTCTCAAGCGTTTCTTACCTCCAAACTGCCATATCTCGCGAACGGATTGACCAATCCGCAAAATTTCTGTTGCATCTGAAAGTAGAAACTCGCCCGATTACAACGGTATGCGTACTTTTCCCCTAGGCCGTTCTAGTTATTCGTTTCGAGAATCAGAACTGCGAAAATTTTGAGTTTTTCAAGCGTTTCTTACTTCCAAATTGCCATACCTCGCGAACGGATTGAGCAATCCGCAAAATTTCTGTTGCATCTGAAGGTAGAAACTCGCCCGTTTACAACGGTAAGCGTACTTTTCCCCTAGGCCGTTCTAGTTATGCTTGTCGAGCATCAGAACTGCGAAAATTTTGAGTTTCTCAAGCGTTTCTTACCTCCAAACTGCCATATCTCGCGAACGGATTGACCAATCCGCAAAATTTCTGTTGCATCTGAAAGTAGAATGTCGTCCGATTACAACAGTATGCGTACTTTTCCCCTAGACCGGTCTAGTTATGCTTGTCGAGCATCAGAACTGCGAAAATTTTGAGTTTCTCAAGCGTTTCTTACCTCCAAACTGCCATATCTCGCGAACGGATTGACTAATCCGCAAAATTTCTGTTGCATCTGAAAGTAGAAACTCCCCCGATTACAACGGTATGCGTACTTTTCCCCTAGGCCGTTCTAGTTATTCGTTTCGAGCATCAGAACTGCGAAAATTTTGAGTTTCTCAAGCGTTTCTTACTTCCAAACTGCCATATCTCGCGAACGGATTGACCAATCCGCAAAATTTCTGTTGCATCTGAAAGTAGAAACTCGCCCGATTGCAACGGTATGCCTACTTTTCCCCTAGGCCGTTCTAGTTATTCGTTTCGAGCATCAGAACTGCGAAAATGTTGAGTTTCTCAAGCGTTTCTTACCTGCAAACTGCCATATCTCGCGAACGGATTGACCAATCCGCAAAATTTCTGTTGCATCTGAAAGTAGAAACACGCCCGATTACAACGGTATGCGTACTTTTCCCCTAGTCCGTTCTGGTTATTCGTTTCGAGCATCAGAACTGCGAAAATTTTGAGTTTCTCAAGCGTTTCTTACATCCAAACTGCCATATCTCGCGAACGGATTGACTAATCCGCAAAATTTCTGGTGCATCTGAAAGTAGAAACTCACCCGATTACAACGGTATGCGTACTTTTCCCCTAGGCCGTTCTAGTTATTCGTTTCGAGCATCAGAACTGCGAAAATTTTGAGTTTCTCAAGCGTTTCTTACCTCCAAACTGCCATATCTCGCGAACGGATTGACCAATCCGCAAAATTTCTGTTGCATCTGAAAGTAGAAACTCGCCCGATTACAACGGTATGCGTACTTTTCCCCTAGGCCGTTCTAGTTATTCGTTTCGAGAATCAGAACTGCGAAAATTTTGAGTTTTTCAAGCGTTTCTTACTTCCAAATTGCCATACCTCGCGAACGGATTGAGCAATCCGCAAAATTTCTGTTGCATCTGAAGGTAGAAACTCGCCCGTTTACAACGGTAAGCGTACTTTTCCCCTAGGCCGTTCTAGTTATGCTTGTCGAGCATCAGAACTGCGAAAATTTTGAGTTTCTCAAGCGTTTCTTACCTCCAAACTGCCATATCTCGCGAACGGATTGACCAATCCGCAAAATTTCTGTTGCATCTGAAAGTAGAATGTCGTCCGATTACAACGGTATGCGTACTTTTCCCCTAGACCGGTCTAGTTATGCTTGTCGAGCATCAGAACTGCGAAAATTTTGAGTTTATCAAGCGTTTCTTACCTCCAAACTGCCATATCTCGCGAACGGATTGACTAATCCGCAAAATTTCTGTTGCATCTGAAAGTAGAAACTCGCCCGATTACAACGGTATGCGTACTTTTCCCCTAGGCCGTTCTAGTTATTCGTTTCGAGCATCAGAACTGCGAAAATTTTGAGTTTCTCAAGCGTTTCTTACCTCCAAACTGCCATATCTCGCGAACGGATTGACCAATCCGCAAAATTTCTGTTGCATCTGAAAGTAGAAACTCGCCCGATTACAACGGTATGCGTACTTTTCCCCTAGGCCGTTCTAGTTATTCGTTTCGAGCATCAGAACTGCGAAAATTTTGAGTTTCTCAAGCGTTTCTTACTTCCAAACCGCCATATCTCGCGAACGGATTGACCAATCCGCAAAATTTCTGTTGCATCTGAAAGTAGAAACTCGCCCGATTACAACGGTAGGTGTAGTTTTCCCCTAGGCCGTTCTAGTTATTCGTTTCGAGCATCAGAACTGCGAAAATGTTGAGTTTCTCAAGCGTTTCTTACCTACAAACTGCCATATCTGGCGAACGGATTGACCAATCCGCAAAATTTCTGTTGCATCTGAAAGTAGAAAGTCGCCCGATTACAACGGTATGCGTACTTTTCCCCTAGACCGTTCTAGCTATGCTTGTCGAGCATCAGAACTGCGAAAATTTTGAGTTTCTCAAGCGTTTCTTACCTCCAAACTGCCATATCTCGCGAACGGATTGACCAATCCGCAAAATTTCTGTTGCATCTGAAAGTAGAAAGTCGCCCGATTACAACGGTATGCGTACTTTTCCCCTAGAACGTTCTGGTTAATCGTTTCGAGCATCAGAACTGCGAAAATTTTGAGTTTCTCAAGCGTTTCTTACTTCCAAACTGCCATATTTCGCGAACGGATTGACCAATCCGCAAAATTTCTGATGCATCTGAAAGTAGAAACTCGCCAGATTACAACGGTATGCGTACTTTTCCCCTAGGCCGTTCTGGTTATTCGTTTCGAGCATCAGAACTGTGTAAATTTTGAGTTTCTCAACCGTTTCTTACCTCCAAACTGCCGTATCTCGCGAACGGATTGACCAATCCACAAAATTTCTGTTGCATCTGAAAGTAGAAAGTCGCCCGATTACAAAGGTATGCGTACTTTTCCCCTAGAACGTTCTAGTTATGCTTTTCGAGCATCAGAACTGCGAAAATTTTGAGTTTCTCAAGCGTTTCTTACCTCCAAACTGCCATATCTCGCAAACGGATTGACCAATCCGTAAAATTTCTGTTGCATCTGAAAGTAGAAACTCGCCCGATTACAACGGTATGCGTACTTTTCCCCTAGGCCGTTCTAGTTATTCGTTTCGAGCATCAGAACTGCGAAAATGTTGAGTTTCTCAAGCGTTTCTTACCTACAAACTGCCATATCTCGCGAACGGATTGACCAATCCGCAAAATTTCTGTTGCATCTGAAAGTGGAAATTCGCCCGATTACAACGGTATGCGTACTTTTCCCCTAGACCGTTCTAGTTATGCTTGTCGAGCATCAGAACTGCGAAAATTTTGAGTTTCTCAAGCGTTTCTTACTTCCAAACTGCCACATCTCGCGAACGTATTGACCAATCCGCAAAATTTCTGTTGCATCTGAAAGTAGAAACTCGCCCGATTACAACGGTATGCGTACTTTTCCCCTAGGCCGTTCTAGTTATTCGTTTCGAGCATCAGAACTGCGAAAATGTTGAGTTTCTCAAGCGTTTCTTACCTACAAACTGCCCTATCTCGCGAACGGATTGACCAATCCGCAAAATTTCTGTTGCATCTGAAAGTAGAAATTCGCCCGATTACAACGGTATGCGTACTTTTCCCCTAGACCGTTCTAGTTATGCTTGTCGAGCATCAGAACTGCGAAAATTTTGAGTTTCTCAAGCGTTTCTTACTTCCAAACTGCCACATCTCGCGAACGGATTGACCAATCCGCAAAATTTCTGTTGCATCTGAAAGTAGAAACTCGCCCGATTACAACGGTATGCGTACTTTTCCCCTAGGCCGTTCTAGTTATTCGTTTCGAGCATCAGAACTGCGAAAATGTTGAGTTTCTCAAGCGTTTCTTACCTACAAACTGCCATATCTCGCGAACGGATTGACCAATCCGCAAAATTTCTGTTGCATCTGAAAGTAGAAATTCGCCCGATTACAACGGTATGCGTACTTTTCCCCTAGACCGTTCTAGTTATGCTTGTCGAGCATCAGAACTGCGAAAATTTTGAGTTTCTCAAGCGTTTCTTACTTCCAAACTGCCACATCTCGCGAACGGATTGACCAATCCGCAAAATTTCTGTTGCATCTGAAAGTAGAAACTCGCCCGATTACAACGGTAGGTGTAGTTTTCCCCTAGGCCGTTCTAGTTATTCGTTTCGAGCATCAGAACTGCGAAAATGTTGAGTTTCTCAAGCGTTTCTTACCTACAAACTGTCATATCTCGCGAACGGATTGACCAATCCGCAAAATTTCTGTTGCATCTGAAAGTAGAAAGTCGCCCGATTACAACGGTATGCGTACTTTTCCCCTAGACCGTTCTAGCTATGCTTGTCGAGCATCAGAACTGCGAAAATTTTGAGTTTCTCAAGCGTTTCTTACCTCCAAACTGCCATATCTCGCGAACGGATTGACCAATCCGCAAAATTTCTGTTGCATCTGAAAGTAGAAAGTCGCCCGATTACAACGGTATGCGTACTTTTCCCCTAGAACGTTCTGGTTAATCGTTTCGAGCATCAGAACTGCGAAAATTTTGAGTTTCTCAAGCGTTTCTTACTTCCAAACTGCCATATTTCGCGAACGGATTGACCAATCCGCAAAATTTCTGATGCATCTGAAAGTAGAAACTCGCCAGATTACAACGGTATGCGTACTTTTCCCCTAGGCCGTTCTGGTTATTCGTTTCGAGCATCAGAACTGTGTAAATTTTGAGTTTCTCAACCGTTTCTTACCTCCAAACTGCCGTATCTCGCGAACGGATTGACCAATCCACAAAATTTCTGTTGCATCTGAAAGTAGAAAGTCGCCCGATTACAACGGTATGCGTACTTCTCCCCTAGAACGTTCTAGTTATGCTTGTCGAGCATCAGAACTGCGAAAATTTTGAGTTTCTCAAGCGTTTCTTACCTCCAAACTGCCATATCTCGCGAACGGATTGACCAATCCGTAAAATTTCTGTTGCATCTGAAAGTAGAAACTCGCCCGATTACAACGGTATGCGTACTTTTCCCCTAGGCCGTTCTAGTTATTCGTTTCGAGCATCAGAACTGCGAAAATGTTGAGTTTCTCAAGCGTTTCTTACCTACAAACTGCCATATCTCGCGAACGGATTGACCAATCCGCAAAATTTCTGTTGCATCTGAAAGTAGAAATTCGCCCGATTACAACGGTATGCGTACTTTTCCCCTAGACCGTTCTAGTTATGCTTGTCGAGCATCAGAACTGCGAAAATTTTGAGTTTCTCAAGCGTTTCTTACTTCCAAACTGCCACATCTCACGAACGGATTGACCAATCCGCAAAATTTCTGTTGCATCTGAAAGTAGAAACTCGCCCGATTACAACGGTAGGTGTAGTTTTCCCCTAGGCCGTTCTAGTTATTCGTTTCGAGCATCAGAACTGCGAAAATGTTGAGTTTCTCAAGCGTTTCTTACCTGCAAACTGCCATATCTCGCGAACGGATTGACCAATCCGCAAAATTTCTGTTGCATCTGAAAGTAGAAACACGCCCGATTACAACGGTATGCGTACTTTTCCCCTAGTCCGTTCTGGTTATTCGTTTCGAGCATCAGAACTGCGAAAATTTTGAGTTTCTCAAGCGTTTCTTACATCCAAACTGCCATATCTCGCGAACGGATTGACTAATCCGCAAAATTTCTGGTGCATCTGAAAGTAGAAACTCACCCGATTACAACGGTATGCGTACTTTTCCCCTAGGCCGTTCTAGTTATTCGTTTCGAGCATCAGAACTGCGAAAATTTTGAGTTTCTCAAGCGTTTCTTACCTCCAAACTGCCATATCTCGCGAACGGATTGACCAATCCGCAAAATTTCTGTTGCATCTGAAAGTAGAAACTCGCCCGATTACAACGGTATGCGTACTTTTCCCCTAGGCCGTTCTAGTTATTCGTTTCGAGAATCAGAACTGCGAAAATTTTGAGTTTTTCAAGCGTTTCTTACTTCCAAATTGCCATACCTCGCGAACGGATTGAGCAATCCGCAAAATTTCTGTTGCATCTGAAGGTAGAAACTCGCCCGTTTACAACGGTAAGCGTACTTTTCCCCTAGGCCGTTCTAGTTATGCTTGTCGAGCATCAGAACTGCGAAAATTTTGAGTTTCTCAAGCGTTTCTTACCTCCAAACTGCCATATCTCGCGAACGGATTGACCAATCCGCAAAATTTCTGTTGCATCTGAAAGTAGAATGTCGTCCGATTACAACAGTATGCGTACTTTTCCCCTAGACCGGTCTAGTTATGCTTGTCGAGCATCAGAACTGCGAAAATTTTGAGTTTCTCAAGCGTTTCTTACATCCAAACTGCCATATCTCGCGAACGGATTGACTAATCCGCAAAATTTCTGTTGCATCTGAAAGTAGAAACTCCCCCGATTACAACGGTATGCGTACTTTTCCCCTAGGCCGTTCTAGTTATTCGTTTCGAGCATCAGAACTGCGAAAATTTTGAGTTTCTCAAGCGTTTCTTACTTCCAAACTGCCATATCTCGCGAACGGATTGACCAATCCGCAAAATTTCTGTTGCATCTGAAAGTAGAAACTCGCCCGATTGCAACGGTATGCCTACTTTTCCCCTAGGCCGTTCTAGTTATTCGTTTCGAGCATCAGAACTGCGAAAATTTTGAGTTCTCAAGCGTTTCTTACATCCAAACTGCCATATCTCGCGAACGGATTGACTAATCCGCAAAATTTCTGGTGCATCTGAAAGTAGAAACTCACCCGATTACAACGGTATGCGTACTTTTCCCCTAGGCCGTTCTAGTTATTCGTTTCGAGCATCAGAACTGCGAAAATTTTGAGTTTCTCAAGCGTTTCTTACCTCCAAACTGCCATATCTCGCGAACGGATTGACCAATCCGCAAAATTTCTGTTGCATCTGAAAGTAGAGACTCGCCCGATTACAACGGTATGCGTACTTTTCCCTAGGCCGTTCTAGTTATTCGATTTCGAGAATCAGAACTGCGAAAATTTTGAGTTTTTCAAGCGTTTCTTACTTCCAAATTGCCATACCTCGCGAACGGATTGAGCAATCCGCAAAATTTCTGTTGCATCTGAAGGTAGAAACTCGCCCGTTTACAACGGTAAGCGTACTTTTCCCTAGGCCGTTCTAGTTATGCTTGTCGAGCATCAGAACTGCGAAAATTTTGAGTTTCTCAAGCGTTTCTTACCTCCAACTGCCATATCTCGCGAACGGATTGACCAATCCGCAAAATTTCTGTTGCATCTGAAAGTTAGAATGTCGTCCGTCGATTACAACAGTATGCGTACTTTTTCCCCTAGACGGTCTAGTTATGCTTGTCGAGCATCAGAACTGCGAAAATTTTGAGTTTCTCAAGCGTTTCTTACATCCAAACTGCCATATCTCGCGAACCGGATTGACTAATCCGCAAAATTTCTGTTGCATCTGAAAGTAGAAACTCCCCGATTACAACGGTATGCGTACTTTTCCCCTAGGCCGTTCTAGTTATTCGTTTCGAGCATCAGAACTGCGAAAATTTTGAGTTTCTCAAGCGTTTCTTACTTCCAAACTGCCATATCTCGCGAACGGATTGACCAATCCGCAAAATTTCTGTTGCATCTGAAAGTAGAAACTCGCCCGATTGCAACGGTATGCCTACTTTTCCCCTAGGCCGTTCTAGTTATTCGTTTCGAGCATCAGAACTGCGAAATGTTGAGTTTCTACAAGCGTTTCCTTACCTGCAAACTGCCATATCTCGCGAACGGATTGACCAATCCGCAAAATTTCTGTTGCATCTGAAAGTAGAAACACGCCCGATTACAACGGTATGCGTACTTTTCCCCTAGTCCGTTCTGGTTATTCGTTTCGAGCATCAGAACTGGCGAAAATTTTGAGTTTCTCAGCGTTTCTTA
The DNA here is from genome assembly GCF_051014685.1 of Ptiloglossa arizonensis. NCBI lineage: Eukaryota > Metazoa > Arthropoda > Insecta > Hymenoptera > Colletidae > Ptiloglossa > Ptiloglossa arizonensis. Next base: position 163,003 of record NW_027478521.1, read on the forward strand.
CATCCAAACTGCATATCTCGCGAACGGATTGACTAATCCGCAAATTTCTGGTGCATCTGAAAGTAGAAACTCACCCGATTACAACGGTATGCGTACTTTTCCCCTAGGCCGTTCTAGTTATTCGTTCGAGCATCAGAACTGCGAAAATTTTGAGTTTCTCAAGCGTTTCTTACCTCCAAACTGCCATATCTCGCGAACGGATTGACCAATCTCGCAAAATTTCTGTTGCATCTGAAAGTAGAAACTCGCCCGATTACAACGGTATGCGTTACTTTTCCCCTAGGCCGTTCTAGTTATTCGTTTCGAGAATCAGAACTGCGAAATTTTGAGTTTTTCAAGCGTTTCTTACTTCCAAATTGCCATACCTCGCGAACGGATTGAGCAATCCGCAAAATTTCTGTTGCATCTGAAGGTAGAAACTCGCCCGTTTACAACGGTAAGCGTACTTTTCCCTAGGCCGTTCTAGTTATGCTTGTCGAGCATCAGAACTGCGAAAATTTTGAGTTTCTCAGCGTTTCTTACCTCCAAACTGCCATATCTCGCGAACGGATTGACCAATCCGCAAAATTTCTGTTGCATCTGAAAGTAGAATGTCGTCCGATTACAACGGTATGCGTACTTTTCCCCTAGACCGGTCTAGTTATGCTTGTCGAGCATCAGAACTGCGAAAATTTTGAGTTTATCAAGCGTTTCTTACCTCCAAACTGCCATATCTCGCGAACGGATTGACTAATCCGCAAATTTCTGTTGCATCTGAAAGTAGAAACTCGCCCGATTACAACGGTATGCGTACTTTTCCCCTAGGCCGTTCTAGTTATTCGTTTCGAGCATCAGAACTGCGAAAATTTTGAGTTTCTCAAGCGTTTCTTACCTCCAAACTGCCATATCTCGCGAACGGATTGACCAATCCGCAAAATTTCTGTTGGCATCTGAAAGTAGAAACTCGCCCGATTACAACGGTAATGCGTACTTTTCCCCTAGGCCGTTCTAGTTATTCGTTTCGAGCATCAGAACTGCGAAAATTTTGAGTTTCTCAAGCGTTTCTTACTTCCAACCGCCATATCTCGCGAACGGATTGACCAATCCGCAAAATTTCTGTTGCATCTGAAAGTAGAAACTCGCCCGATTACAACGGTAGGTGTAGTTTTCCCCTAGGCCGTTCTAGTTATTCGTTTCGAGCATCAGAACTGCGAAAATGTTGAGTTTCTCAAGCGTTTCTTACCTACAAACTTGCCATATCTGGCGAACGGATTGACCAATCCGCAAAATTTCTGTTGCATCTGAAAGTAGAAAGTCGCCCGATTACAACGGTATGCGTACTTTTCCCTAGACCGTTCTAGCTATGCTTGTCGAGCATCAGAACTGCGAAAATTTTGAGTTTCCTCAAAGCGTTTCTTACCTCCAAACTGCCATATCTCGCGAACGGATTGACCAATCCGCAAAATTTCTGTTGCATCTGAAAGTAGAAAGTCGCCCCGATTACAACGGTATGCGTAACTTTTTCCCCTAGAACGTTCTGGTTAATCGTTCGAGCATCAGAACTGCGAAATTTTTGAGGTTCTCAAGCGTTTTCTTACTTCCAAACTGCCATATTTCGCGAACGGATTGACCAATCCGCAAAATTTCTGATGCATCTGAAAGTAGAAACTCGCCAGATTACAACGGTATGCGTACTTTTCCCTAGGCCGTTCTGGTTATTCGTTTCGAGCATCAGAACTGTGTAAATTTTGAGTTTCTCAACCGTTTCTTACCTCCAAACTGCCGTATCTCGCGAACGGATTGACCAATCCCACAAAATTTCTGTTGCATCTGAAAGTAGAAAGTCGCCCGATTACAAAGGTATGCGTACTTTTCCCCTAGAACGTTCTAGTTATGCTTTTCAGAGCATCAGAACTGCGAAAATTTTGAGTTTCTCAAGCGTTTCTTACCTCCAAACTGCCATATCTCGCGAACGGATTGACAATCCGTAAAATTTCTGTTGCATCTGAAAGTAGAAAACTCGCCCGATTGCAAACGGTATGCCCTACTTTTCCCCTAGGCCGTTCTAGTTATTCGTTTCGAGCATCAGAACTGCGAAAATGTTGAGTTTCTCAAGCGTTTCTTACCTGCAAACTGCCATATCTCGCGAACGGATTGACCAATCCGCAAAATTTCTGTTGCATCTGAAAGTAGAAACACGCCCGATTACAACGGTATGCGTACTTTTCCCCTAGTCCGTTCTGGTTATTCGTTTCGAGCATCAGAACTGCGAAAATTTTGAGTTTCTCAAGCGTTTCTTACATCCAAACTGCCATATCTCGCGAACGGATTGACTAATCCGCAAAATTTCTGGTGCATCTGAAGTAGAAACTCACCCGATACAACGGTATGCGTACCTTTTTCCCCTAGGCCGTTCTAGTTATTCGTTTCGAGCATCAGAACTGCGAAAATTTTGAGTTTCTCAAGCGTTTCTTACCTCCAAACTGCCATATCTCGCGAAACGGATTGACCAATCCGCAAAATTTCTGTTGCATCTGAAAGTAGAAACTCGCCCGATTACAACGGTATGCGTACTTTTCCCCTAGGCCGTTCTAGTTATTCGTTTCGAGAATCAGAACTGCGAAAATTTTGAGTTTTTCAAGCGTTTTCTTACTTCCAAATTGCCATACCTCGCGAACGGATTGAGCAATCCGCAAAATTTCTGTTGCATCTGAAAGGTAGAAACTCGCCCGTTTACAACGGTAAGCGTACTTTTCCCCCTAGGCCGTTCTAGTTATGCTTGTCGAGCATCAGAACTGCGAAAATTTTGAGTTTCTCAAGCGTTTCTTACCTCCAAACCTGCCATATCTCGCGAACGGATTGACCAATCCGCAAAATTTCTGTTGCATCTGAAAGTAGAATGTCGTCCGATTACAACGGTATGCGTACTTTTCCCCTAGACCGGTCTAGTTATGCTTGTCGAGCATCAGAACTGCGAAAATTTTGAGTTTATCAAGCGTTTCTTACCTCCAAACTGCCATATCTCGCGAACGGATGACTAATCCGCAAAATTCTGTTGCATCTGAAAGTAGAAACTCGCCCGATTACAACGGTATGCGTACTTTTCCCCTAGGCCGTTCTAGGTATTCGTTTCGAGCATCAGAACTGCGAAAATTTGAGTTTCTCAAGCGTTTTCTTACCCTCCAAACTGCCATATCTCGCGAACGGATTGACCAATCCGCAAAATTTTCTGTTGCATCTGAAAGTAGAAACTCGCCCCGATTACAACGGTATGCGTACTTTTCCCCTAGGCCGTTCTAGTTATTCGTTTCGAGCATCAGAACTGCGAAAATTTTGAGTTTCTCAAGCGTTTCTTACTTCCAAACCGCCATATCTCGCGAACGGATTGACCAATCCGCAAAATTTCTGTTGCATCTGAAAGTAGAAACTCGCCCGATTAAACGGTAGTGTAGTTTTCCCCTAGGCCGTTCTAGTTATTCCGTTTCGAGGCATCAGAACTGCGAAAATGTTGAGTTTCTCAAGCGGTTTCTTACCTACAAACTGCCATATCTGGCGAACGGATTGACCAATCCGCAAAATTTCTGTTGCATCTGAAAGTAGAAAGTCGCCCGATTACAAACGGTATGCGTACTTTTCCCCTAGACCGTTCTAGCTATGCTTGTCGAGCATCAGAACTGCGAAAATTTTGAGTTTCTCAAGCGTTTCTTACCTCCAAAACTGCCATATCTCGCGAACGATTGACCATCCGCAAAATTTCTGTTGCATCTGAAAGTAGAAACGTCGCCCGATTACCAACGGTATGCGTACTTTTTCCCCCTAGAACGTTCTGGTTAATCGTTTTTCGAGCATCAGAAACTGCGAAAATTTTGAGTTTCTCAAGCGTTTCTTACTTCCAACTGCCATATTTCGCGAACGGATTGACCAATCGCAAAATTTCTGATGCATCTGAAAGTAGAAACTCGCCAGATTACAACGGTATGCGTACTTTTCCCCTAGCCGTTCTGTGCTATTCGTTTCGAGCATCAGAACTGTGTAAATTTTGAGTTTCTCAACCGTTTCTTACCTCCAAAACTGCCGTATCTCGCGAACGGATTGACCAATCCACAAAATTTCTGTTGCAATCTGAAAGTAGAAAGTCGCCCGATTACAAAGGTATGCGTACTTTTCCCTAGAACGTTCTAGTTATGCTTTTCGAGCATCGAACTGCGAAAATTTTGAGTTTCTCAAGCGTTTCTTACCTCCAAACTGCCATATCTCGCCGAACGGATTGACCAATCCGTAAAATTTCTGTTGCATCTGAAAGTAGAAACTCGCCCGATTACAACGGTATGCGTACTTTTCCCCTAGGCCGTTCTAGGTTATTCGTTTCGACGCATCAGAACTGCGAAAATGTTGAGTTTCTCCAAGCGTTTCTTACCTACAAACTGCCATATCTCGCGAACGGATTGACCAATCCGCAAAAATTTCTGTTGCATCTGAAAGTGGAAATTCGCCCGATTACAACGGTATGCGTACTTTTCCCCTAGACCGTTCTAGTTATGCTTGTCAGAGCCTCAGAACTGCGAAAATTTGAGTTTCTCAAGCGTTTTCTTACTTCCAAACTGCCACAATCTCGCCGAACGTATTGACCAATCCGCCAAAATTTCTGTTGCATTCTGAAAGTAGAAACTCGCCCGATTACAACGGTATGCGTACTTTTCCCCTAGGCCGTTCTAGTTATTCGTTTCGAGCATCAGAACTGCGAAAATGTTGAGTTTCTCAAGCGTTTCTTACCTACAAACTGCCCTATCTCGCGAACGGATTGACCAATCCGCAAAATTTCTGTTGCATCTGAAAGTAGAAAATTCGCTCCGATTACAACGTATGCGTACTTTTCCCCCTAGTACCGTTCTAGTTATGCTTGTCGAGCATCAGAACTGCGAAAATTTTGAGTTTCTCAAGCGTTTCTTACTTCCAAACTGCCACATCTCGCGAACGGATTGACCAATCCGCAAAATTGCTGTTGCATCTGAAAGTAAAAACTCGCCCGATTACAACGGTATGCCGTACTTTTCCCCTAGGCCGTTCTAGTTATTCGTTTCGAGCATCAGAACTGCGAAAATGTTGAGTTTCTCAAGCGTTTCTTACCTACAAACTGCCATATCTCGCGAACGGATTGACCAATCCGCAAAATTTCTGTTGCATCTGAAAGTAGAAATTCGCCCGATTACAACGGTATGCGTACTTTTCCCCTAGACCGTTCTAGTTATGCTTGTCGAGCATCAGAACTGCGAAAATTTTGAGTTTCTCAAGCGTTTCTTACTTCCAAACTGCCACATCTCGCGAACGGATTGACCAATCCGCAAAATTTCTGTTGCATCTGAAAGTAGAAACTCGCCCGATTACAACGGTAGGTGTAGTTTTCCCCTAGGCCGTTCTAGTTATTCGTTTCGAGCATCAGAACTGCGAAAATGTTGAGTTTCTCAAGCGTTTCTTACCTACAAACTGTCATATCTCGCGAACGGATTGACCAATCCGCAAAATTTCTGTTGCATCTGAAAGTAGAAAGTCGCCCGATTACAACGGTATGCGTACTTTTCCCCTAGACCGTTCTAGCTATGCTTGTCGAGCATCAGAACTGCGAAAATTTTGAGTTTCTCAAGCGTTTCTTACCTCCAAACTGCCATATCTCGCGAACGGATTGACCAATCCGCAAAATTTCTGTTGCATCTGAAAGTAGAAAGTCGCCCGATTACAACGGTATGCGTACTTTTCCCCTAGAACGTTCTGGTTAATCGTTTCGAGCATCAGAACTGCGAAAATTTTGAGTTTCTCAAGCGTTTCTTACTTCCAAACTGCCATATTTCGCGAACGGATTGACCAATCCGCAAAATTTCTGATGCATCTGAAAGTAGAAACTCGCCAGATTACAACGGTATGCGTACTTTTCCCCTAGGCCGTTCTGGTTATTCGTTTCGAGCATCAGAACTGTGTAAATTTTGAGTTTCTCAACCGTTTCTTACCTCCAAACTGCCGTATCTCGCGAACGGATTGACCAATCCACAAAATTTCTGTTGCATCTGAAAGTAGAAAGTCGCCCGATTACAACGGTATGCGTACTTCTCCCCTAGAACGTTCTAGTTATGCTTGTCGAGCATCAGAACTGCGAAAATTTTGAGTTTCTCAAGCGTTTCTTACCTCCAAACTGCCATATCTCGCGAACGGATTGACCAATCCGTAAAATTTCTGTTGCATCTGAAAGTAGAAACTCGCCCGATTACAACGGTATGCGTACTTTTCCCCTAGGCCGTTCTAGTTATTCGTTTCGAGCATCAGAACTGCGAAAATGTTGAGTTTCTCAAGCGTTTCTTACCTACAAACTGCCATATCTCGCGAACGGATTGACCAATCCGCAAAATTTCTGTTGCATCTGAAAGTAGAAATTCGCCCGATTACAACGGTATGCGTACTTTTCCCCTAGACCGTTCTAGTTATGCTTGTCGAGCATCAGAACTGCGAAAATTTTGAGTTTCTCAAGCGTTTCTTACTTCCAAACTGCCACATCTCACGAACGGATTGACCAATCCGCAAAATTTCTGTTGCATCTGAAAGTAGAAACTCGCCCGATTACAACGGTAGGTGTAGTTTTCCCCTAGGCCGTTCTAGTTATTCGTTTCGAGCATCAGAACTGCGAAAATGTTGAGTTTCTCAAGCGTTTCTTACCTACAAACTGCCATATCTCGCGAACGGATTGACCAATCCGCAAAATTTCTGTTGCATCTGAAAGTAGAAAGTCGCCCGATTACAACGGTATGCGTACTTTTCCCCTAGAACGTTCTAGTTATGCTTGTCGAGCATCAGAACTGCGAAAATTTTGAGTTTCTCAAGCGTTTCTTACCTCCAAACTGCCATATCTCGCGAACGGATTGACCAATCCGTAAAATTTCTGTTGCATCTGAAAGTAGAAACTCGCCCGATTACAACGGTATGCGTACTTTTCCCCTAGGCCGTTCTAGTTATTCGTTTCGAGCATCAGAACTGCGAAAATGTTGAGTTTCTCAAGCGTTTCTTACCTACAAACTGCCATATCTCGCGAACGGATTGACCAATCCGCAAAATTTCTGTTGCATCTGAAAGTAGAAATTCGCCCGATTACAACGGTATGCGTACTTTTCCCCTAGACCGTTCTAGTTATGCTTGTCGAGCATCAGAACTGCGAAAATTTTGAGTTTCTCAAGCGTTTCTTACTTCCAAACTGCCACATCTCGCGAACGGATTGACCAATCCGCAAAATTTCTGTTGCATCTGAAAGTAGAAACTCGCCCGATTACAACGGTAGGTGTAGTTTTCCCCTAGGCCGTTCTAGTTATTCGTTTCGAGCATCAGAACTGCGAAAATGTTGAGTTTCTCAAGCGTTTCTTACCTACAAACTGTCATATCTCGCGAACGGATTGACCAATCCGCAAAATTTCTGTTGCATCTGAAAGTAGAAAGTCGCCCGATTACAACGGTATGCGTACTTTTCCCCTAGACCGTTCTAGCTATGCTTGTCGAGCATCAGAACTGCGAAAATTTTGAGTTTCTCAAGCGTTTCTTACCTCCAAACTGCCATATCTCGCGAACGGATTGACCAATCCGCAAAATTTCTGTTGCATCTGAAAGTAGAAAGTCGCCCGATTACAACGGTATGCGTACTTTTCCCCTAGAACGTTCTGGTTAATCGTTTCGAGCATCAGAACTGCGAAAATTTTGAGTTTCTCAAGCGTTTCTTACTTCCAAACTGCCATATTTCGCGAACGGATTGACCAATCCGCAAAATTTCTGATGCATCTGAAAGTAGAAACTCGCCAGATTACAACGGTATGCGTACTTTTCCCCTAGGCCGTTCTGGTTATTCGTTTCGAGCATCAGAACTGTGTAAATTTTGAGTTTCTCAACCGTTTCTTACCTCCAAACTGCCGTATCTCGCGAACGGATTGACCAATCCACAAAATTTCTGTTGCATCTGAAAGTAGAAAGTCGCCCGATTACAACGGTATGCGTACTTCTCCCCTAGAACGTTCTAGTTATGCTTGTCGAGCATCAGAACTGCGAAAATTTTGAGTTTCTCAAGCGTTTCTTACCTCCAAACTGCCATATCTCGCGAACGGATTGACCAATCCGTAAAATTTCTGTTGCATCTGAAAGTAGAAACTCGCCCGATTACAACGGTATGCGTACTTTTCCCCTAGGCCGTTCTAGTTATTCGTTTCGAGCATCAGAACTGCGAAAATGTTGAGTTTCTCAAGCGTTTCTTACCTACAAACTGCCATATCTCGCGAACGGATTGACCAATCCGCAAAATTTCTGTTGCATCTGAAAGTAGAAATTCGCCCGATTACAACGGTATGCGTACTTTTCCCCTAGACCGTTCTAGTTATGCTTGTCGAGCATCAGAACTGCGAAAATTTTGAGTTTCTCAAGCGTTTCTTACTTCCAAACTGCCACATCTCACGAACGGATTGACCAATCCGCAAAATTTCTGTTGCATCTGAAAGTAGAAACTCGCCCGATTACAACGGTAGGTGTAGTTTTCCCCTAGGCCGTTCTAGTTATTCGTTTCGAGCATCAGAACTGCGAAAATGTTGAGTTTCTCAAGCGTTTCTTACCTACAAACTGCCATATCTCGCGAACGCATTGACCAATCCGCAAAATTTCTGTTGCATCTGAAAGTAGAAAGTCGCCCGATTACAACGGTATGCGTACTTTTCCCCTAGAACGTTCTAGTTATGCTTGTCGAGCATCAGAACTGCGAAAATTTTGAGTTTCTCAAGCGTTTCTTACCTCCAAACTGCCATATCTCGCGAACGGATTGACCAATCCGTAAAATTTCTGTTGCATCTGAAAGTAGAAACTCGCCCGATTACAACGGTATGCGTACTTTTCCCCTAGGCCGTTCTAGTTATTCGTTTCGAGCATCAGAACTGCGAAAATGTTGAGTTTCTCAAGCGTTTCTTACCTACAAACTGCCATATCTCGCGAACGGATTGACCAATCCGCAAAATTTCTGTTGCATCTGAAAGTAGAAATTCGCCCGATTACAACGGTATGCGTACTTTTCCCCTAGACCGTTCTAGTTATGCTTGTCGAGCATCAGAACTGCGAAAATTTTGAGTTTCTCAAGCGTTTCTTACTTCCAAACTGCCACATCTCGCGAACGTATTGACCAATCCGCAAAATTTCTGTTGCATCTGAAAGTAGAAACTCGCCCGATTACAACGGTATGCGTACTTTTCCCCTAGGCCGTTCTAGTTATTCGTTTCGAGCATCAGAACTGCGAAAATGTTGAGTTTCTCAAGCGTTTCTTACCTACAAACTGCCCTATCTCGCGAACGGATTGACCAATCCGCAAAATTTCTGTTGCATCTGAAAGTAGAAATTCGCCCGATTACAACGGTATGCGTACTTTTCCCCTAGACCGTTCTAGTTATGCTTGTCGAGCATCAGAACTGCGAAAATTTTGAGTTTCTCAAGCGTTTCTTACTTCCAAACTGCCACATCTCGCGAACGGATTGACCAATCCGCAAAATTTCTGTTGCATCTGAAAGTAGAAACTCGCCCGATTACAACGGTATGCGTACTTTTCCCCTAGGCCGTTCTAGTTATTCGTTTCGAGCATCAGAACTGCGAAAATGTTGAGTTTCTCAAGCGTTTCTTACCTACAAACTGCCATATCTCGCGAACGGATTGACCAATCCGCAAAATTTCTGTTGCATCTGAAAGTAGAAATTCGCCCGATTACAACGGTATGCGTACTTTTCCCCTAGACCGTTCTAGTTATGCTTGTCGAGCATCAGAACTGCGAAAATTTTGAGTTTCTCAAGCGTTTCTTACTTCCAAACTGCCACATCTCGCGAACGGATTGACCAATCCGCAAAATTTCTGTTGCATCTGAAAGTAGAAACTCGCCCGATTACAACGGTAGGTGTAGTTTTCCCCTAGGCCCTTCTAGTTATTCGTTTCGAGCATCAGAACTGCGAAAATGTTGAGTTTCTCAAGCGTTTCTTACCTACAAACTGTCATATCTCGCGAACGGATTGACCAATCCGCAAAATTTCTGTTGCATCTGAAAGTAGAAAGTCGCCCGATTACAACGGTATGCGTACTTTTCCCCTAGACCGTTCTAGCTATGCTTGTCGAGCATCAGAACTGCGAAAATTTTGAGTTTCTCAAGCGTTTCTTACCTCCAAACTGCCATATCTCGCGAACGGATTGACCAATCCGCAAAATTTCTATTGCATCTGAAAGTAGAAAGTCGCCCGATTACAACGGTATGCGTACTTTTCCCCTAGAACGTTCTGGTTAATCGTTTCGAGCATCAGAACTGCGAAAATTTTGAGTTTCTCAAGCGTTTCTTACTTCCAAACTGCCATATTTCGCGAACGGATTGACCAATCCGCAAAATTTCTGATGCATCTGAAAGTAGAAACTCGCCAGATTACAACGGTATGCGTACTTTTCCCCTAGGCCGTTCTGGTTATTCGTTTCGAGCATCAGAACTGTGTAAATTTTGAGTTTCTCAACCGTTTCTTACCTCCAAACTGCCGTATCTCGCGAACGGATTGACCAATCCACAAAATTTCTGTTGCATCTGAAAGTAGAAAGTCGCCCGATTACAACGGTATGCGTACTTCTCCCCTAGAACGTTCTAGTTATGCTTGTCGAGCATCAGAACTGCGAAAATTTTGAGTTTCTCAAGCGTTTCTTACCTCCAAACTGCCATATCTCGCGAACGGATTGACCAATCCGTAAAATTTCTGTTGCATCTGAAAGTAGAAACTCGCCCGATTACAACGGTATGCGTACTTTTCCCCTAGGCCGTTCTAGTTATTCGTTTCGAGCATCAGAACTGCGAAAATGTTGAGTTTCTCAAGCGTTTCTTACCTCCAAACTGCCATATCTCGCGAACGGATTGACCAATCCGCAAAATTTCTGTTGCATCTGAAAGTAGAAAGTCGCCCGATTACAACGGTAGGTGTAGTTTTCCCCTAGGCCGTTCTAGTTATTCGTTTCGAGCATCAGAACTGCGAAAATGTTGAGTTTCTCAAGCGTTTCTTACCTACAAACTGCCATATCTCGCGAACGGATTGACCAATCCGCAAAATTTCTGTTGCATCTGAAAGTAGAAAGTCGCCCGATTACAACGGTATGGGTACTTTTCCCCTAGACCGTTCTAGCTATGCTTGTAGAGCATCAGAACTGCGAAAATTTTGAGCTTCTCAAGCGTTTCTTACCTCCAAACTGCCATATCTCGCGAACGGATTGACCAATCCGCAAAATTTCTGTTGCATCTGAAAGTAGAAAGTCGCCCGATTACAACGGTATGCGTACTTTTCCCCTAGAACGTTCTGGTTATGCTTGTCGAGCATCAGAACTGCGAAAATTTTGAGTTTCTCAAGCGTTTCTTACCTCCAAACTGCCATATCTCGCGAACGGATTGACCAATCCGCAAAATTTCTGTTGCATCTGAAAGTAGAAACTCGCCCGATTACAACGGTAGATGTAGTTTTCCCTTAGGCCGTTCTAGTTATTCGTTTCGAGCATCAGAACTGCGAAAATGTTGAGTTTCTCAAGCGTTTCTTACCTACAAACTGCCATATCTCGCGAACGGATTGACCAATCCGCAAAATTTCTGTTGCATCTGAAAGTAGAAAGTCGCCCGATTACAACGGTATGCGTACTTTTCCCCTAGACCGTTCTAGCTATGCTTGTAGAGCATCAGAACTGCGAAAATTTTGAGTTTCTCAAGCGTTTCTTACCTCCAAACTGCCATATCTCGCGAACGGATTGACCAATCCGCAAAATTTCTGTTGCATCTGAAAGTAGAAATTCGCCGGATTACAACGGTGTGCGTACTTTTCCCCTAGACCGTTCTAGTTATTCGTTTCGAGCATCAGAACTGCGACAATGTTGAGTTTCTCAAGCGTTTCTTACCTCCAAACTGCCATATCTCGCGAACGGATTGACCAATCCGCAAAATTTCTGTTGCATCTGAAAGTAGAAACTCGCCCAATTACAACGGTATGCGTACTGTTCCCCTAGGCCGTACTGGTTATTCGTTTCGAGCATCAGAACTGTGAAAATTTTGAGTTTCTCAACCGTTTCTTACCTCCAAACTGCCATATCTCGCGAACGGATTGACCAATCCGCAAAATTTCTGTTGCGTCTGAAAGTAGAAATTCGCCCGATTACAACGGTATGCGTACTTTTCCCCTAGACCGCTCTAGTTATGCTTGTCGAGCATCAGAACTGCGAAAATTTTGAGTTTCTCAAGCGTTTCTTACCTCCAAACTGCCATATCTCGCGAACGGATTGACCAATCCGCAAAATTTCTGTTGCATCTGAAAGTAGAAATTCGCCGGATTACAACGGTGTGCGTACTTTTCCCCTAGACCGTTCTAGTTATTCGTTTCGAGCATCAGAACTGCGAAAATTTTGAGTTTCTCAAGCGTTTCTTACTTCCAAACTGCCACATCTCGCGAACGGATTGACCAATCCGCAAAATTTCTGTTGCATCTGAAAGTAGAAACTCGCCCGATTACAACGGTAGGTGTAGTTTTCCCCTAGGCCGTTCTAGTTATTCGTTTCGAGCATCAGAACTGCGAAAATGTTGAGTTTCTCAAGCGTTTCTTACCTACAAACTGTCATATCTCGCGAACGGATTGACCAATCCGCAAAATTTCTGTTGCATCTGAAAGTAGAAAGTCGCCCGATTACAACGGTATGCGTACTTTTCCCCTAGACCGTTCTAGCTATGCTTGTCGAGCATCAGAACTGCGAAAATTTTGAGTTTCTCAAGCGTTTCTTACCTCCAAACTGCCATATCTCGCGAACGGATTGACCAATCCGCAAAATTTCTGTTGCATCTGAAAGTAGAAAGTCGCCCGATTACAACGGTATGCGTACTTTTCCCCTAGAACGTTCTGGTTAATCGTTTCGAGCATCAGAACTGCGAAAATTTTGAGTTTCTCAAGCGTTTCTTACTTCCAAACTGCCATATTTCGCGAACGGATTGACCAATCCGCAAAATTTCTGATGCATCTGAAAGTAGAAACTCGCCAGATTACAACGGTATGCGTACTTTTCCCCTAGGCCGTTCTGGTTATTCGTTTCGAGCATCAGAACTGTGTAAATTTTGAGTTTCTCAACCGTTTCTTACCTCCAAACTGCCGTATCTCGCGAACGGATTGACCAATCCACAAAATTTCTGTTGCATCTGAAAGTAGAAAGTCGCCCGATTACAACGGTACGCGTACTTCTCCCCTAGAACGTTCTAGTTATGCTTGTCGAGCATCAGAACTGCGAAAATTTTGAGTTTCTCAAGCGTTTCTTACCTCCAAACTGCCATATCTCGCGAACGGATTGACCAATCCGTAAAATTTCTGTTGCATCTGAAAGTAGAAACTCGCCCGATTACAACGGTATGCGTACTTTTCCCCTAGGCCGTTCTAGTTATTCGTTTCGAGCATCAGAACTGCGAAAATGTTGAGTTTCTCAAGCGTTTCTTACCTACAAACTGCCATATCTCGCGAACGGATTGACCAATCCGCAAAATTTCTGTTGCATCTGAAAGTAGAAATTCGCCCGATTACAACGGTATGCGTACTTTTCCCCTAGACCGTTCTAGTTATGCTTGTCGAGCATCAGAACTGCGAAAATTTTGAGTTTCTCAAGCGTTTCTTACTTCCAAACTGCCACATCTCGCGAACGTATTGACCAATCCGCAAAATTTCTGTTGCATCTGAAAGTAGAAACTCGCCCGATTACAACGGTATGCGTACTTTTCCCCTAGGCCGTTCTAGTTATTCGTTTCGAGCATCAGAACTGCGAAAATGTTGAGTTTCTCAAGCGTTTCTTACCTACAAACTGCCCTATCTCGCGAACGGATTGACCAATCCGCAAAATTTCTGTTGCATCTGAAAGTAGAAATTCGCCCGATTACAACGGTATGCGTACTTTTCCCCAAGACCGTTCTAGTTATGCTTGTCGAGCATCAGAACTGCGAAAATTTTGAGTTTCTCAAGCGTTTCTTACTTCCAAACTGCCACATCTCGCGAACGGATTGACCAATCCGCAAAATTTCTGTTGCATCTGAAAGTAGAAACTCGCCCGATTACAACGGTATGCGTACTTTTCCCCTAGGCCGTTCTAGTTATTCGTTTCGAGCATCAGAACTGCGAAAATGTTGAGTTTCTCAAGCGTTTCTTACCTACAAACTGCCATATCTCGCGAACGGATTGACCAATCCGCAAAATTTCTGTTGCATCTGAAAGTAGAAATTCGCCCGATTACAACGGTATGCGTACTTTTCCCCTAGACCGTTCTAGTTATGCTTGTCGAGCATCAGAACTGCGAAAATTTTGAGTTTCTCAAGCGTTTCTTACTTCCAAACTGCCACATCTCGCGAACGGATTGACCAATCCGCAAAATTTCTGTTGCATCTGAAAGTAGAAACTCGCCCGATTACAACGGTAGGTGTAGTTTTCCCCTAGGCCGTTCTAGTTATTCGTTTCGAGCATCAGAACTGCGAAAATGTTGAGTTTCTCAAGCGTTTCTTACCTACAAACTGTCATATCTCGCGAACGGATTGACCAATCCGCAAAATTTCTGTTGCATCTGAAAGTAGAAAGTCGCCCGATTACAACGGTATGCGTACTTTTCCCCTAGACCGTTCTAGCTATGCTTGTCGAGCATCAGAACTGCGAAAATTTTGAGTTTCTCAAGCGTTTCTTACCTCCAAACTGCCATATCTCGCGAACGGATTGACCAATCCGCAAAATTTCTGTTGCATCTGAAAGTAGAAAGTCGCCCGATTACAACGGTATGCGTACTTTTCCCCTAGAACGTTCTGGTTAATCGTTTCGAGCATCAGAACTGCGAAAATTTTGAGTTTCTCAAGCGTTTCTTACTTCCAAACTGCCATATTTCGCGAACGGATTGACCAATCCGCAAAATTTCTGATGCATCTGAAAGTAGAAACTCGCCAGATTACAACGGTATGCGTACTTTTCCCCTAGGCCGTTCTGGTTATTCGTTTCGAGCATCAGAACTGTGTAAATTTTGAGTTTCTCAACCGTTTCTTACCTCCAAACTGCCGTATCTCGCGAACGGATTGACAAATCCACAAAATTTCTGTTGCATCTGAAAGTAGAAAGTCGCCCGATTACAACGGTATGCGTACTTCTCCCCTAGAACGTTCTAGTTATGCTTGTCGAGCATCAGAACTGCGAAAATTTTGAGTTTCTCAAGCGTTTCTTACCTCCAAACTGCCATATCTCGCGAACGGATTGACCAATCCGTAAAATTTCTGTTGCATCTGAAAGTAGAAACTCGCCCGATTACAACGGTATGCGTACTTTTCCCCTAGGCCGTTCTAGTTATTCGTTTCGAGCATCAGAACTGCGAAAATGTTGAGTTTCTCAAGCGTTTCTTACCTACAAACTGCCATATCTCGCGAACGGATTGACCAATCCGCAAAATTTCTGTTGCATCTGAAAGTAGAAATTCGCCCGATTACAACGGTATGCGTACTTTTCCCCTAGACCGTTCTAGTTATGCTTGTCGAGCATCAGAACTGCGAAAATTTTGAGTTTCTCAAGCGTTTCTTACTTCCAAACTGCCACATCTCACGAACGGATTGACCAATCCGCAAAATTTCTGTTGCATCTGAAAGTAGAAACTCGCCCGATTACAACGGTAGGTGTAGTTTTCCCCTAGGCCGTTCTAGTTATTCGTTTCGAGCATCAGAACTGCGAAAATGTTGAGTTTCTCAAGCGTTTCTTACCTACAAACTGCCATATCTCGCGAACGGATTGACCAATCCGCAAAATTTCTGTTGCATCTGAAAGTAGAAAGTCGCCCGATTACAACGGTATGGGTACTTTTCCCCTAGACCGTTCTAGCTATGCTTGTAGAGCATCAGAACTGCGAAAATTTTGAGCTTCTCAAGCGTTTCTTACCTCCAAACTGCCATATCTCGCGAACGGATTGACCAATCCGCAAAATTTCTGTTGCATCTGAAAGTAGAAAGTCGCCCGATTACAACGGTATGCGTACTTTTCCCCTAGAACGTTCTGGTTATGCTTGTCGAGCATCAGAACTGCGAAAATTTTGAGTTTCTCAAGCGTTTCTTACCTCCAAACTGCCATATCTCGCGAACGGATTGACCAATCCGCAAAATTTCTGTTGCATCTGAAAGTAGAAACTCGCCCGATTACAACGGTAGATGTAGTTTTCCCTTAGGCCGTTCTAGTTATTCGTTTCGAGCATCAGAACTGCGAAAATGTTGAGTTTCTCAAGCGTTTCTTACCTACAAACTGCCATATCTCGCGAACGGATTGACCAATCCGCAAAATTTCTGTTGCATCTGAAAGTAGAAAGTCGCCCGATTACAACGGTATGCGTACTTTTCCCCTAGACCGTTCTAGCTATGCTTGTAGAGCATCAGAACTGCGAAAATTTTGAGTTTCTCAAGCGTTTCTTACCTCCAAACTGCCATATCTCGCGAACGGATTGACCAATCCGCAAAATTTCTGTTGCATCTGAAAGTAGAAATTCGCCGGATTACAACGGTGTGCGTACTTTTCCCCTAGACCGTTCTAGTTATTCGTTTCGAGCATCAGAACTGCGACAATGTTGAGTTTCTCAAGCGTTTCTTACCTCCAAACTGCCATATCTCGCGAACGGATTGACCAATCCGCAAAATTTCTGTTGCATCTGAAAGTAGAAACTCGCCCAATTACAACGGTATGCGTACTGTTCCCCTAGGCCGTACTGGTTATTCGTTTCGAGCATCAGAACTGTGAAAATTTTGAGTTTCTCAACCGTTTCTTACCTCCAAACTGCCATATCTCGCGAACGGATTGACCAATCCGCAAAATTTCTGTTGCGTCTGAAAGTAGAAATTCGCCCGATTACAACGGTATGCGTACTTTTCCCCTAGACCGCTCTAGTTATGCTTGTCGAGCATCAGAACTGCGAAAATTTTGAGTTTCTCAAGCGTTTCTTACCTCCAAACTGCCATATCTCGCGAACGGATTGACCAATCCGCAAAATTTCTGTTGCATCTGAAAGTAGAAAGTCGCCCGATTACAACGGTATGCGTACTTTTCCCCTAGAACGTTCTGGTTAAGCTTGTCGAGCATCAGAACTGCGAAAATTTTGAGTTTCTCAAGCGTTTCTTACCTCCAAACTGCCATATCTCGCGAACGGATTGACCAATCCGTAAAATTTCTGTTGCATCTGAAAGTAGTAACTCGCCCGATTACAACGGTATGCGTACTTTTCCCCTAGGCCGTTCTAGTTATTCGTTTCGAGCATCAGAACTGCGAAAATTTTGAGTTTCTCAAGCGTTTCTTACCTCCAAACTGCCATATCTCGCGAACGGATTGACCAATCCGCAAAATTTCTGTTGCATCTGAAAGTAAAAACTCGCCCGATTACAACGGTATGCGTACTTTTCCCCTAGGCCGTTCTGGTTATTCGTTTCGAGTATCAGAACTGTGATAATTTTGAATTTCTCGACCGTTTCTTGCCTCCAAACTGCCATATCTCGCGAACGGATTGACCAATCCGCAAAATTTCTGTTGCATCTGAAAGTAGAAACTCGCCCGATTACAACGGTATGCGTACGTTTCCCCAAGTCCGTTCTAGTTATTCGTTTCGAGCATCAGAACTGCGAAAATTTTGAGTTTCTCAAGCGTTTCTTACCTCCAAACTGCCATATCTCGCGAAAGGATTGACCAATCCGCAAAATTTCTGTTGCATCTGAAAGTAGAAATTCGCCCGATTACAACGGTATGCGTACGTTTCCCCAAGTCCGTTCTAGTTATTCGTTTCGAGCATCAGAACTGCGAAAATTTTGAGTTTCTCAAGCGTTTCTTACTTCCAAACTGCCATATCTCGCGAACGGATTGACCAATCCGCAAAATTTCTGTTGCATCTGAAAGTAGAAACTCGCCCGATTACAACGGAATGCGTACTTTTCCCCTAGTCCGTTCTAGTTATTCGTTTCGAGTATCAGAACTGCGAAAATTTTGAGTTTTTCAAGCGTTTCTTACTTCCAATTTGCCATACCTCGCGAACGGATTGAGCAATCCGCAAAATTACTGTTGCATCTGAAGGTAGAAACTCGCCCGTTTACAACGGAATGCGTACTTTTCCCCTAGGCCGTTCTAGTTATTCGTTTCGAGCATCAGAACTGCGAAAATTTTGAGTTTCTCAAGCGTTTCTTACTTCCAAACCGCCATATCTCGCGAACGGATTGACCAATCCGCAAAATTTCTGTTGCATCTGAAAGTAGAAACTCGCCCGATTACAACGGTATGCGTGCTTTTCCCCTAGGCCGTTCTAGTTAATCGTTTCGAGCATCAGAACTGCGAAAATTTTGAGTTTCTCTAGCGTTTCTTACTTCCAAACTGCCATATCTCGCGAACGGATTGACCAATCCGCAAAATTTCAGTTGCATCTGAAAGTAGAAAGTCGCCCGATTACAACGGTATGCGTACTTTTCCCCTAGAACGTTCTAGTTATGCTTGTCGAGCTTCAGAACTGCGAAAATTTTGAGTTTCTCAAGCGTTTCTTACCTCCAAACTGCCATATCTCGCGAACGGATTGACCAATCCGTAAAATTTCTGTTGCATCTGAAAGTAGAAACTCGCCCGATTACAACGGTATGCGTACTTTTCCCCTAGGCCGTTCTAGTTATTCGTTTCGAGCATCAGAACTGCGAAAATGTTGAGTTTCTCAAGCGTTTCTTACCTACAAACTGCCATATCTCGCGAACGGATTGACCAATCCGTAAAATTTCTGTTGCATCTGAAAGTAGAAAGTCGCCCGATTACAACGGTATGCGTACTTTTCCCCTAGACCGCTCTAGTTATGCTTGTCGAGCATCAGAACTGCGAAAATTTTGTGTTTCTCAAGCGTTTCTTACCTCCAAACTGCCATATCTCGCGAACGGATTGACCAATCCGTAAAATTTCTGTTGCATCTGAAAGTAGAAACTCGCCCGATTACAACGGTATGCGTACTTTTCCCCTAGGCCGTTCTAGTTATTCGTTTCGAGCATCAGAACTGCGAAAATGTTGAGTTTCTCAAGCGTTTCTTACCTACAAACTGCCATATCTCGCGAACGGATTGACCAATCCGTAAAATTTCTGTTGCATCTGAAAGTAGAAAGTCGCCCGATTACAACGGTATGCGTACTTTTCCCCTAGACCGCTCTAGTTATGCTTGTCGAGCATCAGAACTGCGAAAATTTTGTGTTTCTCAAGCGTTTCTTACCTCCAAACTGCCATATCTCGCGAACGGATTGACCAATCCGCAAAATTTCTGTTGCATCTGAAAGTAGAAAGTCGCCCGATTACAACGGTATGCGTACTTTTCCCCTAGAACGTTCTAGTTATGCTTGTCGAGCATCAGAACTGCGAAAATGTTGAGTTTCTCAAGCGTTTCTTACCTACAAACTGCCATATCTCGCGAACGGATTGACCAATCCGCAAAATTTCTGTTGCATCTGAAAGTAGAAATTCGCCCGATTACAACGGTATGCGCACTTTTCCCCTAGTCGGTTCTAGTTACTCGTTTCGAGCATCAGAACTGCGAAAATTTTGAGTTTCTCAAGCGTTTCTTACCTCCAAACTGCCATATCTCGCGAACGGATTGACCAATCCGCAAAATTTCTGTTGCATCTGAAAGTAGAAACTCGCCCAATTACAACGGTATGCGTACTTTTCCCCTAGGCCGTACTGGTTATTCGTTTCGAGCATCAGAACTGTGAAAATTTTGAGTTTCTCAACCGTTTCTTACCTCCAAACTGCCATATCTCGCGAACGGATTGACCAATCCGCAAAATTTCTGTTGCATCTGAAAGTAGATATTCGCGCGATTACAAGGGTATGCGTACTTTTCCCCTAGACCGCTCTAGTTATGCTTGTCGAGCATCAGAACTGCGAAAATTTTGAGTTTCTCAAGCGTTTCTTACCTCCAAACTGCCATATCTCGCGAACGGATTGACCAATCCGCAAAATTTCTGTTGCATCTGAAAGTAGAAAGTCGCCCGGTTACAACGGTATGCGTACTTTTCCCCTAGAACGTTCTGGTTATGCTTGTCGAGCATCAGAACTGCGAAAATTTTGAGTTTCTCAAGCGTTTCTTACCTCCAAACTGCCATATCTCGCGAACGGATTGACCAATCCGTAAAATTTCTGTTGCATCTGAAAGTAGAAACTCGCCCGATTACAACGGTAGGTGTAGTGTTCCCCTAGGCCGTTCTAGTTATTCGTTTCGAGCATCAGAACTGCGAAAATTTTGAGTTTCTCAAGCGTTTCTTACCTCCAAACTGCCATATCTCGCGAACGGATTGACTAATCCGCAAAATTTCTGTTGCATCTGAAAGTAGAAATTCGCCCGATTACAACGGTATGCGTACTTTTCCCCTAGACCGTTCTAGTTATGCTTGTCGAGCACCAGAACTGCGAAAATTTTGAGTTTCTCAAGAGTTTCTTACCTCCAAACTGCCATATCTCGCGAACGGATTGACCAATCCGCAAAATTTCTGTTGCATCTGAAAGTAGAAACTCGCCCAATTACAACGGTATGCGTACTTTTCCCCTAGGCCGTACTGGTTATTCGTTTCGAGCATCAGAACTGTGAAAATTTTAAGTTTCTCAACCGTTTCTTACCTCCAAACTGCCATATCTCGCGAACGGATTGACCAATCCGCAAAATTTCTGTTGCATCTGAAAGTAGAAATTCGCGCGATTACAAGGGTATGCGTACTTTTCCCCTAGACCGCTCTAGTTATGCTTGTCGAGCATCAGAACTGCGAAAATTTTGAGTTTCTCAAGCGTTTCTTACCTCCAAACTGCCATATCTCGCGAACGGATTGACCAATCCGCAAAATTTCTGTTGCATCTGAAAGTAGAAATTCGCCCGGTTACAACGGTATGCGTACTTTTCCCCTAGAACGTTCTGGTTATGCTTGTCGAGCATCAGAACTGCGAAAATTTTGAGTTTCTCAAGCGTTTCTTACCTCCAAACTGCCATATCTCGCGAACGGATTGACCAATCCGTAAAATTTCTGTTGCATCTGAAAGTAGAAACTCGCCCGATTACAACGGTAGGTGTAGTGTTCCCCTAGGCCGTTCTAGTTATTCGTTTCGAGCATCAGAACTGCGAAAATTTTGAGTTTCTCAAGCGTTTCTTACCTCCAAACTGCCATATCTCGCGAACGGATTGACTAATCCGCAAAATTTCTGTTGCATCTGAAAGTAGAAATTCGCCCGATTACAACGGTATGCGTACTTTTCCCCTAGACCGTTCTAGTTATGCTTGTCGAGCACCAGAACTGCGAAAATTTTGAGTTTCTCAAGAGTTTCTTACCTCCAAACTGCCATATCTCGCGAACGGATTGACCAATCCGCAAAATTTCTGTTGCATCTGAAAGTAGAAACTCGCCCGATTACAACGGTATGCGTACTTTTACCCTAGGCCGTTCTAGTTAATCGTTTCGAGCATCAGAACTGCGAAAATTTTGAGTTTCTCAAGCGTTTCTTACTTCCAAACTGCCATATCTCGCGAACGGATTGACCAATCCGCAAAATTTCTGATGCATCTGAAAGTAGAAACTCGCCCGATTACAACGGTATGCGTACTTTTCCCCTAGGCCGCTCTAGTTATTCGTTTCGAGCATCAGAACTGCGAAAATTTTGTGTTTCTCAAGTGTTTCATACATCCAAACTGCCATATCTCGCGAACGGATTGACCAATCCGCAAAATTTCTGTTGCATCTGAAAGTAGAAACTCGCCCGCTTACAACGGTATGCGTACTTTTCCCCTACGTCGTTCTAGTTATTCGTTTCGAGCATCAGAACTGCGAAAATGTTGAGTTTCTCAAGCGTTTCTTACCTACAAACTGCCATATCTCGCGAACGGATTGACCAATCCGCAAAATTTTGTTGCATCTGAAAGTAGAAACTCGCCCGATTACAGCGGTATGCGTACTTTTACCCTAGACCGTTCTAGTTATGCTTGTCGAGCATCAGAACTGCGAAAATTTTGAGTTTCTCAAGCGTTTCTTACTTCCAAACTGCCATATCTCGCGAACGGATTGACCAATCCGCAAAATTTCTGTTCCATCTGAAAGTAGAAACTCGCCCGATTACAACGGTAGGTGTAGTTTTCCCCTAGGCCGTTCTAGTTATTCGTTTCGAGCATCAGAACTGCGAAAATGTTGAGTTTCTCAAGCGTTTCTTACCTCCAAACTGCCATATCTCGCGAACGGATTGACCAATCCGCAAAATTTCTGTTGCATCTGAAAGTAGAAACTCGCCCGATTACAACGGTATGCGTACTTTTCCCCTAGGCCGTTCGGGTTATTCGTTTCGAGTATCAGAACTGTGATAATTTTGAATTTCTCGACCGTTTCTTGCCTCCAAACTGCCATATCTCGCGAACGGATTGACCAATCCGCAAAATTTCTGTTGCATCTGAAAGTAGAAAGTCGCTCGATTACAACGGTATGCGTACTTTTCCCCTAGACCGTTCTAGTTATGCTTGTCGAGCATCAGAACTGCGAAAATTTTGAGTTTCTCAAGCGTTTCTTACCTCCAAACTGCCATATCTCGCGAACGGATTGACTAATCCGCAAAATTTCTGTTGCATCAGAAAGTAGAAACTCGCCCGCTTACAACGGTATGCGTACTTTTCCCCTAGGCCGTTCTAGTTATTCGTTTCGAGCATCAGAACTGCGAAAATTTTGAGTTTCTCAAGCGTTTCTTACCTCCAAACTGCCATATCTCGCGAACGGATTGACCAATCCGCAAAGTTTCTGTTGCATCTGAAAGTAGAAACTCGCTCGATTACAACGGTATGCGTACGTTTCCCCAAGTCCGTTCTAGTTATTCGTTTCGAGCATTAGAACTGCGAAAATTTTGAGTTTCTCAAGCGTTTCTTACCTCCAAACTGCCATATCTCGCGAACGGATTGACCAATCCGCAAAATTTCTGTTGCATCTGAAAGTAGAAACTCGCCCGATTACAACGGTAGGTGTAGTTTTCCCCTAGGCCGTTCTAGTTATTCGTTTCGAGCATCAGAACTGCGAAAATGTTGAGTTTCTCAAGCGTTTCTTACCTCCAAACTGCCATATCTCGCGAACGGATTGACCAATCCGCAAAATTTCTGTTGCATCTGAAAGTAGAAACTCGCCCGATTACAACGGTATGCGTACTTTTCCCCTAGGCCGTTCGGGTTATTCGTTTCGAGTATCAGAACTGTGATAATTTTGAATTTCTCGACCGTTTCTTGCCTCCAAACTGCCATGTCTCGCGAACGGATTGACCAATCCGCAAAATTTCTGTTGCATCTGAAAGTAGAAAGTCGCCCGATTACAACGGTATGCGTACTTTTCCCCTAGACCGTTCTAGTTATGCTTGTCGAGCATCAGAACTGCGAAAATTTTGAGTTTCTCAAGCGTTTCTTACTTCCAAACTGCCATATCTCGCGAACGGATTGACCAATCCGCAAAATTTCTGTTGCATCTGAAAGTAGAAACTCGCCCGATTACAACGGTAGGTGTAGTTTTCCCCTAGGCCGTTCTAGTTATTCGTTTCGAGCATCAGAACTGCGAAAATGTTGAGTTTCTCAAGCGTTTCTTACCTCCAAACTGCCATATCTCGCGAACGGATTGACCAATCCGCAAAATTTCTGTTGCATCTGAAAGTAGAAACTCGCCCGATTACAGCGGTATGCGTACTTTTCCCCTAGGCCGTCCTGGTTATTCGTTTCGAGTATCAGAACTGTGATAATTTTGAATTTCTCGACCGTTTCTTGCCTCCAAACTGCCATATCTCGCGAACGGATTGACCAATCCGCAAAATTTCTGTTGCATCTGAAAGTAGAAAGTCGCCCGATTACAACGGTATGCGTACTTTTCCCCTAGACCGTTCTAGTTATGCTTGTCGAGCATCAGAACTGCGAAAATTTTGAGTTTCTCAAGCGTTTCTTACTTCCAAACTGCCATATCTCGCGAACGGATTGACCAATCCGCAAAATTTCTGTTGCATCTGAAAGTAGAAACTCGCCCGATTACAACGGTAGGTGTAGTTTTCCCCTAGGCCGTTCTAGTTATTCGTTTCGAGCATCAGAACTGCGAAAATGTTGAGTTTCTCAAGCGTTTCTTACCTCCAAACTGCCATATCTCGCGAACGGATTGACCAATCCGCAAAATTTCTGTTGCATCTGAAAGTAGAAACTCGCCCGATTACAACGGTAGGTGTAGTTTTCCCCTAGGCCGTTCTAGTTATTCGTTTCGAGCATCAGAACTGCGAAAATGTTGAGTTTCTCAAGCGTTTCTTACCTCCAAACTGCCATATCTCGCGAACGGATTGACCAATCCGCAAAATTTCTGTTGCATCTGAAAGTAGAAACTCGCCCGATTACAACGGTATGCGTACTTTTCCCCTAGGCCGTTCGGGTTATTCGTTTCGAGTATCAGAACTGTGATAATTTTGAATTTCTCGACCGTTTCTTGCCTCCAAACTGCCATGTCTCGCGAACGGATTGACCAATCCGCAAAATTTCTGTTGCATCTGAAAGTAGAAAGTCGCCCGATTACAACGGTATGCGTACTTTTCCCCTAGACCGTTCTAGTTATGCTTGTCGAGCATCAGAACTGCGAAAATTTTGAGTTTCTCAAGCGTTTCTTACTTCCAAACTGCCATATCTCGCGAACGGATATACCAATCCGCAAAATTTCTGTTGCATCTGAAAGTAGAAACTCGCCCGATTACAACGGTAGGTGTAGTTTTCCCCTAGGCCGTTCTAGTTATTCGTTTCGAGCATCAGAACTGCGAAAATGTTGAGTTTCTCAAGCGTTTCTTACCTCCAAACTGCCATATCTCGCGAACGGATTGACCAATCCGCAAAATTTCTGTTGCATCTGAAAGTAGAAACTCGCCCGATTACAGCGGTATGCGTACTTTTCCCCTAGGCCGTCCTGGTTATTCGTTTCGAGTATCAGAACTGTGATAATTTTGAATTTCTCGACCGTTTCTTGCCTCCAAACTGCCATATCTCGCGAACGGATTGACCAATCCGCAAAATTTCTGTTGCATCTGAAAGTAGAAAGTCGCCCGATTACAACGGTATGCGTACTTTTCCCCTAGACCGTTCTAGTTATGCTTGTCGAGCATCAGAACTGCGAAAATTTTGAGTTTCTCAAGCGTTTCTTACTTCCAAACTGCCATATCTCGCGAACGGATTGACCAATCCGCAAAATTTCTGTTGCATCTGAAAGTAGAAACTCGCCCGATTACAACGGTAGGTGTAGTTTTCCCCTAGGCCGTTCTAGTTATTCGTTTCGAGCATCAGAACTGCGAAAATGTTGAGTTTCTCAAGCGTTTCTTACCTCCAAACTGCCATATCTCGCGAACGGATTGACCAATCCGCAAAATTTCTGTTGCATCTGAAAGTAGAAACTCGCCCGATTACAACGGTATGCGTACTTTTCCCCTAGGCCGTCCTGGTTATTCGTTTCGAGTATCAGAACTGTGATAATTTTGAATTTCTCGACCGTTTCTTGCCTCCAAACTGCCATATCTCGCGAACGGATTGACCAATCCTCAAAATTTCTGTTGCATCTGAAAGTAGAAAGTCGCCCGATTACAACGGTATGCGTACTTTTCCCCTAGACCGTTCTAGTTATGCTTGTCGAGCATCAGAACTGCGAAAATGTTGAGTTTCTCAAGCGTTTCTTACTTCCAAACTACCATATCTCGCGAACGGATTGACCAATCCGCAAAATTTCTGTTGCATCTGAAAGTAGAAACTCGCCCGATTACAACGGTATGCGTACTTTTCCCCTAGGCCGTCCTGGTTATTCGTTTCGAGTATCAGAACTGTGATAATTTTGAATTTCTCGACCGTTTCTTGCCTCCAAACTGCCATGTCTCGCGAACGGATTGACCAATCCGCAAAATTTCTGTTGCATCTGAAAGTAGAAAGTCGCCCGATTACAACGGTATGCGTACTTTTCCCCTAGACCGTTCTAGTTATGCTTGTCGAGCATCAGAACTGCGAAAATTTTGAGTTTCTCAAGCGTTTCTTACTTCCAAACTGCCATATCTCGCGAACGGATTGACCAATCCGCAAAATTTCTGTTGCATCTGAAAGTAGAAACTCGCCCGATTACAACGGTAGGTGTAGTTTTCCCCTAGGCCGTTCTAGTTATTCGTTTCGAGCATCAGAACTGCGAAAATGTTGAGTTTCTCAAGCGTTTCTTACCTCCAAACTGCCATATCTCGCGAACGGATTGACCAATCCGCAAAATTTCTGTTGCATCTGAAAGTAGAAACTCGCCCGATTACAGCGGTATGCGTACTTTTCCCCTAGGCCGTCCTGGTTATTCGTTTCGAGTATCAGAACTGTGATAATTTTGAATTTCTCGACCGTTTCTTGCCTCCAAACTGCCATATCTCGCGAACGGATTGACCAATCCGCAAAATTTCTGTTGCATCTGAAAGTAGAAAGTCGCCCGATTACAACGGTATGCGTACTTTTCCCCTAGACCGTTCTAGTTATGCTTGTCGAGCATCAGAACTGCGAAAATTTTGAGTTTCTCAAGCGTTTCTTACTTCCAAACTGCCATATCTCGCGAACGGATTGACCAATCCGCAAAATTTCTGTTGCATCTGAAAGTAGAAACTCGCCCGATTACAACGGTAGGTGTAGTTTTCCCCTAGGCCGTTCTAGTTATTCGTTTCGAGCATCAGAACTGCGAAAATGTTGAGTTTCTCAAGCGTTTCTTACCTCCAAACTGCCATATCTCGCGAACGGATTGACCAATCCGCAAAATTTCTGTTGCATCTGAAAGTAGAAACTCGCCCGATTACAACGGTATGCGTACTTTTCCCCTAGGCCGTCCTGGTTATTCGTTTCGAGTATCAGAACTGTGATAATTTTGAATTTCTCGACCGTTTCTTGCCTCCAAACTGCCATATCTCGCGAACGAATTGACCAATCCGCAAAATTTCTGTTGCATCTGAAAGTAGAAACTCGCCCGATTACAACGGTATGCGTACGCTTCCCCAAGTCCGTTCTAGTTATTCGTTTCGAGCATCAGAACTGCGAAAATTTTGAGTTTCTCAAGCGTTTCTTTCCTCCAAACTGCCATATCTCGCGAACGGATTGACCAATCCGCAAAATTTCTGTTGCATCTGAAAGTAGAAACTCGCCCGATTACAACGGTATGCGTAGTTTTCCCCTAGGCCGTTCTAGTTATTCGTTTCGAGCATCAGAACTGCGAAAATGTTGAGTTTCTCAAGCGTTTCTTACCTACAAACTGCCATATCTCGCGAACGGTTTGACCAATCCGCAAAATTTCTGTTGCATCTGAAAGTAGAAACTCGCCCGATTACAGCGGTATGCGTACTTTTCCCCTAGACCGTTCTAGTTATGCTTGTCGAGCATCAGAACTCCGAAAATTTTGAGTTTCTCAAGCGTTTCTTACTTCCAAACTGCCATATCTCGCGAACGGATTCACCAATCCGCAAAATTTCTGTTGCATCTGAAAGTAGAAACTCGCCCGATTACAACGGTAGGTGTAGTTTTCCCCAAGGCCGTTCTAGTTATTCGTTTCGAGCATCAGAACTGCGAAAATGTTGAGTTTCTCAAGCGTTTCTTACCTACAAACTGCCATATCTCGCGAACGGATTGACCAATCCGCAAAATTTCTGTTGCATCTGAAAGTAGATAC
Organism: Ptiloglossa arizonensis; assembly: GCF_051014685.1. Classification (NCBI taxonomy): domain Eukaryota; kingdom Metazoa; phylum Arthropoda; class Insecta; order Hymenoptera; family Colletidae; genus Ptiloglossa; species Ptiloglossa arizonensis. The sequence goes on from NW_027478521.1 coordinate 190,754, forward strand.
TCACCCGATTACAACGGTATGCGTACTTTTCCCCTAGGCCGTTCTAGTTATTCGTTTCGAGCATCAGAACTGCGAAAATTTTGAGTTTCTCAAGCGTTTCTTACCTCCAAACTGCCATATCTCGCGAACGGATTGACCAATCCGCAAAATTTCTGTTGCATCTGAAAGTAGAAACTCGCCCGATTACAACGGTATGCGTACTTTTCCCCTAGTCCGTTCTAGTTATTCGTTTCGAGCATCAGAACTGCGAAAATTTTGAGTTTCTCAAGCGTTTCTTACCTCCAAACTGCCATATCTCGCGATCGGATTGACCAGTCCGCAAAATTTCTGTTGCATCTGAAAGTACAAACTCGCCCGATTACAACGGTATGCCTACTTTTCCCCTAGGCCGTTCTAGTTATTCGTTTCGAGCATCAGAACTGCGAAAATGTTGAGTTTCTCAAGCGTTTCTTACCTCCAAACTGCCATATCTCGCGAACGGATTGACCAATCCGCAAAATTTCTGTTGCATCTGAAAGTAGAAACTCGCCCGATTACAACGGTATGCGTACTTTTCCCCTAGACCGTTCTAGTTATTCGTTTCGAGCATCAGAACTGCGAAAAATTTGAGTTTCTCAAGCGTTTCTTACTTCCAAACTGCCATATCTCGCGAACGGATTGACCAATCCTCAAAATTTCTGTTGCATCTGAAAGTAGAAAGTCGCCCGATTACAACGGTATGCGTACTTTTCCCCTAGACCGTTCTAGTTATGCTTGTCGAGCATCAGAACTGCGAAAATTTTGAGTTTCTCAAGCGTTTCTTACTTCCAAACTGCCATATCTCGCGAACGGATTGACCAATCCACAAAATTTCTGATGCATCTGAAAGTAGAAACTCGCCCGATTACAACGGTATGCGTACTTTTCCCCTAGGGCCGTTCTCGTTATTCGTTTCGAGCATCAGAACTGTGAAAATTTTGAGTTTCTCAACCGTTTCTTACCTCCAAACTGCCATATCTCGCGAACGGATTGACCAATCCGCAAAATTTTAGTTGCATCTGAAAGTAGAAAGTCGCCCGATTACAACGGTTTGCGTACTTTTCCCCTAGACCGTTCTAGTTATGCTTGTCGAGCATCAGAACTGCGAAAATTTTGAGTTTCTCAAGCGTTTCTTACCTTCAAACTGCCATATCTCGCGAACGGATTGAACAATCCGCAAAATTTCTGTTGCATCTGAAGTAGAAACTCGCCGATTACAACGGTATGCGTACTTTTACCCTAGGCCGTTCTAGTTATCGTTTCGAGCATCAGAACTGCGAAATTTTGAGTTTCTCAAGCGTTTTCTTACTTCCAAACTGCATATCTCGCGAACGGATTGACCAATCCGCAAAATTTCTGATGCATCTGAAAGTAGAAACTCGCCCGATTACAACGGTATGCGTACTTTTCCCCTCGGCCGTTCTGGTTATTCGTTCGAGCATCAGAACTGCGAAAATGTTGAGTTTCTCAAGCGTTTCTTACCTACAAACTGCCATATCTCGCGAACGGATTGACCAATCCGCAAAATTTCTGTTGCATCTGAAAGTAGAAAAGTTCGCCGATTACAACGGTATGCGTACTTCTCACCTAGACCGTTCTAGTTATGCTTGTCGAGCATCAGAACTGCGAAAATTTTGAGTTGCTCAAGCGTTCTTTCCTCCAAACTGCCATATCTCGCGAACGGATTGACCAATCCGCAAAATTTCTGTTGCATCTGAAGTAGAAACTCGCCCGATTACAACGGTATGCGTACTTTTCCCGTCGGCCGTTGTAGTTATTCGTTTCGAGCATGAGAACTGCGAAAATTTTGTGTTTTCTCAAGTGTTTCATACTTCCAAACTGCCATATCTCGCGAACGGATTGACCAATCCGCAAAATTTCTGTTGCATCTGAAAGTAGAAACTCGCCCGATTACAACGGTATGCGTACTTTTCCCCTAGCCGTACTGGTTATTCGTTTCGAGCATCAGAACTGTGAAATTTTGAGTTTCTCAACCGTTTCATACCTCCAAACTGCCATATCTCGCGAACGGATTGACCAATCCGCAAAATTTCTGTTGCATCTGAAAGTAGAAAGTCGCCCGATTACAACGGTATGCGTACTTTTCCCCTAGACCGTTCTAGTTATGCTTGTCGAGCATCAGAACTGCGAAAATTTTGAGTTCTCAAGCGTTTCTTACCTTCAAACTGCCATATCTCGCGAACGGATTGAACAATCCGCAAATTTCTGTTGCATCTGAAAGTAGAAACTCGCCCGATTACAACGGTATGCGTACTTTTACCCTAGGCCGTTCTAGTTAATCGTTTCGAGCATCAGAACTGCGAAAATTTTGAGTTTCTCAAGCGTTTCTTACTTCCAAACTGCCATATCTCGCGAACGGATTGACCAATCCGCAAAATTTCTGATGCATCTGAAAGTAGAAACTCGCCCGATTACAACGGTATGCGTACTTTTCCCCTCGGCCGTTCTGGTTATTCGTTTCGAGGCATCAGAACTGCGAAAATGTTTGAGTTCTCAAGCGTTTCTTACCTACAAACTGCCATATCTCGCGAACGGATTGACCAATCCGCAAAATTTCTGTTGCATCTGAAAGTAGAAATTCGCCCGATTACAACGGTATGCGTACTTCTCACCTAGACCGTTCTAGTTATGCTTGTCGAGCATCAGAACTGCGAAAATTTTGAGTTTCTCAAGCGTTCTTTCCTCCAAACTGCCATATCTCGCGAACGGATTGACCAATCCGCCAAATTTCTGTTGCATCTGAAAGTAGAAACTCGCCCGATTACAACGGTATGCGTACTTTTCCGTCGGCCGTTGTAGTTATTCGTTTCGAGCATGAGAACTGCGAAATTTTGTGTTTCTCAAGTGTTTCATCCTTCCAAACTGCCATATCTCGCGAACGGATTGACCAATCCGGCAAAATTTCTGTTGCATCTGAAAGTAGAAACTCGCCCGATTACAACGGTATGCGTACTTTTCCCTAGGCCGTACTGGTTATTCGTTTCGAGCATCAGAACTGTGAAAATTTTGAGTTTCTCAACCGTTTCATACCTCCAAACTGCCATATCTCGCGAACGGATTGACCAATCCGCAAAATTTCTGTTGCATCTGAAAGTAGAAAGTCGCCCGATTACAACGGTATGCGTACTTTTCCCCTAGACCGCTCTAGTTATGCTTGTCGAGCAACAGAACTGCGAAAATTTTGAGTTTCTCAAGCGTTTCTTACTTCCAAACTGCCATATCTCGCGAACGGATTGACCAATCCACAAAAATTTCTGATGCATCTGAAAGTAGAAACTCGCCCGATTACAACGGTATGCGTACTTTTCCCCTAGGCCGTTCTCGTTATTCGTTTCGAGCCATCAGAAACTGAGAAAATTTTGAGTTTCTCAACCGTTTCTTACCTCCAAACTGCCATATCTCGCGAACGGATTGACCAATCCGCAAAATTTTAGTTGCATCTGAAGTAGAAAGTCGCCCGATTACAACGGTTTGCGTACTTTTCCCCTAGACCGTTCTAGTTTATGCTTGTCGAGCATCAGAACTGCGAAAATTTTGAGTTTCTCAAGCGTTCTTACCTTCAAACTGCCATATCTCGCGAACGGATTGAACAATCCGCAAAATTTCTGTTGCATCTGAAAGTAGAAAACTCGCCCGATTACAACGGTATGCGTACTTTTACCCTAGGCCGTTCTAGTTAATCGTTTCGAGCATCAGAACTGCGAAAATTTTGAGATTCTCAAGCGTTTCTTACTTCCAAACTGCCATATCTCGCGAACGGATTGACCAATCCGCAAAATTTCTGATGCATCTGAAAGTAGAAACTCGCCCGATTACAACGGTATGCGTACTTTTCCCCTCGGCCGTTCTGGTTATTCGTTTCGAGCATCAGAACTGCGAAAATGTTGAGTTTCTCAAGCGTTTCTTACCTACAAACTGCCATATCTCGCGAACGGATTGACCAATCCGCAAAAATTTCTGTTGCATCTGAAAGTAGAAATTCGCCCGATTACAACGGTATGCGTACTTCTCACCTAGACCGTTCTAGTTATGCTTGTCGAGCATCAGAACTGCGAAAATTTTGAGTTTCTCAAGCGTTTCTTTCCTCAAACTGCCATATCTCGCGAACGGATTGACCAATCCGCAAAATTTCTGTTGCATCTGAAAGTAGAAACTCGCCCGATTACAACGGTATGCGTACTTTTCCCGTCGGCCGTTGTAGTTTATTCGTTCGAGCATGAGAACTGCGAAAATTTTGTGTTTCTCAAGTGTTTCATACTTCCAAACTGCCATATCTCGCGAACGGATTGACCAATCCCGCAAAATTTCTGTTGCATCTGAAAGTAGACACTCGCCCCGATTACAACGGTATGGCTACTTTTCCCCTAGGCCGTACTGGTTATTCGTTTCGAGCATCAGAACTGTGAAAATTTTGAGTTTCTCAACCGTTTCATACCTCCAAACTGCCATATCTCGCGAACGGATTGACCAATCCGCAAAATTTCTGTTGCATCTGAAAGTAGAAAGTCGCCCGATTACAACGGTATGCGTACTTTTCCCCTAGACCGCTCTAGTTATGCTTGTCGAGCATCAGAACTGCGAAAATTTTGAGTTTCTCAAGCGTTTCTTACCTCCAAACTGCCATATCTCGCGAACGGATTGACTAATCCGCAAAATTTCTGTTGCATCTGAAAGTAGAAACTCGCCCGATTACAACGGTATGCGTACTTTTCCCCTAGGCCGTTCTGGTTATTCGTTTCGAGCATCAGAACTGCGAAAATGTTGAGTTTCTCAAGCGTTTCTTACCTACAAACTGCCATATCTCGCGAACGGATTGACCAATCCGCAAAATTTCTGTTGCATCTGAAAGTAGATACTCACCCGATTACAACGGTATGCGTACTTTTCCCCTAGGCCGTTCTAGTTAATCGTTTCGAGCATCAGAACTGCGAAAATTTTGAGTTTCTCAAGCGTTTCTTACCTCCAAACTGCCATATCTCGCGAACGGATTGACCAATCCGCAAAATTTCTGTTGCATCTGAAAGTAGAAACTCGCCCGATTACAACGGTATGCGTACTTTTCCCCTAGTCCGTTCTAGTTATTCGTTTCGAGCATCAGAACTGCGAAAATTTTGAGTTTCTCAAGCGTTTCTTACCTCCAAACTGCCATATCTCGCGATCGGATTGACCAGTCCGCAAAATTTCTGTTGCATCTGAAAGTACAAACTCGCCCGATTACAACGGTATGCGTACTTTTCCCCTAGACCGTTCTAGTTATGCTTGTCGAGCATCAGAACTGCGAAAATTTTGAGTTTCTCAAGCGTTTCTTACATCCAAACTGCCATATCTCGCGAACGGATTGACCAATCCGCAAAATTTTAGTTGCATCTGAAAGTAGAAAGTCGCCCGATTACAACGGTTTGCGTACTTTTACCCTAGACCGTTCTAGTTATGCTTGTCGAGCATCAGAACTGCGAAAATTTTGAGTTTCTCAAGAGTTTCTTACCTCCAAACTGCCATATCTCGCGAACGGATTGAACAATCCGCAAAATTTCTGTTGCATCTGAAAGTAGAAACTCGCCCGATTACAACGGTATGCGTACTTTTACCCTAGGCCGTTCTAGTTAATCGTTTCGAGCATCAGAACTGCGAAAATTTTGAGTTTCTCAAGCGTTTCTTACTTCCAAACTGCCATATCTCGCGAACGGATTGACCAATCCGCAAAATTTCTGATGCATCTGAAAGTAGAAACTCGCCCGATTACAACGGTATGCGTACTTTTCCCCTCGGCCGTTCTGGTTATTCGTTTCGAGCATCAGAACTGCGAAAATGTTGAGTTTCTCAAGCGTTTCTTACCTACAAACTGCCATATCTCGCGAACGGATTGAACAATCCGCAAAATTTCTGTTGCATCTGAAAGTAGAAACTCGCCCGATTACAACGGTATGCGTACTTTTCCCGTCGGCCGTTGTAGTTATTCGTTTCGAGCATGAGAACTGCGAAAATTTTGTGTTTCTCAAGTGTTTCATACTTCCAAACTGCCATATCTCGCGAACGGATTGACCAATCCGCAAAATTTCTGTTGCATCTGAAAGTAGAAACTCGCCCGATTACAACGGTATGCGTACTTTTCCCCTAGGCCGTACTGGTTATTCGTTTCGAGCATCAGAACTGTGAAAATTTTGAGTTTCTCAACCGTTTCATACCTCCAAACTGCCATATCTCGCGAACGGATTGACCAATCCGCAAAATTTCTGTTGCATCTGAAAGTAGAAGGTCGCCCGATTACAACGGTATGCGTACTTTTCCCCTAGACCGCTCTAGTTATGCTTGTCGAGCATCAGAACTGCGAAAATTTTGAGTTTCTCAAGCGTCTCTTACCTCCAAACTGCCATATCTCGCGAACGGATTGACTAATCCGCAAAATTTCTGTTGCATCTGAAAGTAGAAACTCGCCCGATTACAACGGTATGCGTACTTTTCCCCTAGGCCGTTCTAGTTAATCGTTTCGAGCATCAGAACTGCGAAAATTTTGAGTTTCTCAAGCGTTTCTTACTTCCAAACTGCCATATCTCGCGAACGGATTGACCAATCCGCAAAATTTCTGATGCATCTGAAAGTAGAAACTCGCCCGATTACAACGGTATGCCTACTTTCCCCTTCGGCCGTTCTGGTTATTCGTTTCGAGCATCAGAACTGCGAAAATTTTGAGTTTCTCAAGCGTTTCTTACTTCCAAACTGCCATATCTCGCGAACGGATTGACCAATCCGCAAAATTTCTGATGCATCTGAAAGTAGAAACTCGCCCGATTACAACGGTATGCGTACTTTTCCCCTCGGCCGTTCTGGTTATTCGTTTCGAGCATCAGAACTGCGAAAATGTTGAGTTTCTCAAGCGTTTCTTACCTACAAACTGCCATATCTCGCGAACGGATTGACCAATCCGCAAAATTTCTGTTGCATCTGAAAGTAGAAATTCGCCCGATTAGAACGGTATGCGTACTTCTCACCTAGACCGTTCTAGTTATGCTTGTCGAGCATCAGAACTGCGAAAATTTTGAGTTTCTCAAGCGTTTCTTACCTCCAAACTGCCATATCTCGCGAACGGATTGACCAATCCGCAAAATTTCTGTTGCATCTGAAAGTAGAAAGTCGCCCGATTACAACGGTATGCGTACTTTTCCCCTAGACCGCTCTAGTTATGCTTGTCGAGCATCAGAACTGCCAAAATTTTGAGTTTCTCAAGCGTTTCTTACCTCCAAACTGCCATATCTCGCGAACGGATTGACCAATCCGCAAAATTTCTGTTGCATCTGAAAGTAGAAACTCGCCCGATTACAACGGTATGCGTACTTTTCCCGTAGGCCGTTGTAGTTATTCGTTTCGAGCATGAGAACTGCGAAAATTTTGGGTTTCTCAAGCGTTGCTTACCTCCAAACTGCCATATCTCGCGAACGGATTGACCAATCCGCAAAATTTCTGTTGCATCTGAAAGTAGAAACTCGCCCGATTACAACGGTATGCGTACTTTTCCCCTGGGCCGTTCTGGTTATTCGTTTCGAGTATCAGAACTGTGATAATTTTGAGTTTCTCGACCGTTTCTTACCTCCAAACTGCCATATCTCGCGAACGGATTGACCAATCCGCAAAATTTCTGTTGCATCTGAAAGTAGAAAGTCGCCCGATTACAACGGTATGCGTACTTTTCCCCTAGACCGTTCTAGTTATGCTTGCCGAGCATCAGAACTGCGAAAATTTTGAGTTTCTCAAGCGTTTCTTACCTCCAAACTGCCATATCTCGCGAACGGATTGACTAATCCGCAAAATTTCTGTTGCATCTGAAAGTAGAAACTCGCCCGATTACAACGGTGTGCGTACTTTTCCCCTAGGCCGCTCTAGTTATTCGTTGCGAGCATCAGAACTGCGAAAATTTTGAGTTTCTCAAGCGTTTCTTACCTCCAAACTGCCATATCACGCGAACGGATTGACCAATCCGCAAAATTTCTGTTGCATCTGAAAGTAGAAACTCGCCCGATTACAACGGTATGCGTACTTTTCCCCTAGTCCGTTCTAGTTATTCGTTTCGAGCATCAGAACTGCGAAAATTTTGAGTTTCTCAAGCGTTTCTTTCCTCCAAACTGCCATATCTCGCGAACGGATTGACCAATCCGCAAAATTTCTGTTGCATCTGAAAGTAGAAACTCGCCCGATTACAACGGTATGCGTACTTTTCCCCTAGGCCGTTCTAGTTATTCGTTTCGAGCATCAGAACTGCGAAAATTTTGAGTTTCTCAAGCGTTTCTTACTTCCAAACCGCCATATCTCGCGAACGGATTGACCAATCCGCCAAATTTCTGTTGCATCTGAAAGTAGAAACGCGCCCGATTACAACGGTATGCGTACTTTTCCCCTAGGCCGTTCTAGTTAATCGTTTCGAGCATCAGAACTGCGAAAATTTTGAGATTCTCAAGCGTTTCTTACTTCCAAACTGCCATATCTCGCGAACGGATTGACCAATCCGCAAAATTTCTGATGCATCTGAAAGTAGAAAGTCGCCCGATTACAACGGTATGCGTACTTTTCCCCTAGAACGTTCTAGTTATGCTTGTCGAGCATCAGAACTGCGAAAATTTTGAGTTTCTCAAGCGTTTCTTACCTCCAAACTGCCATATCTCGTGAACGGAATGACCAATCCGCAAAATTTCTGTTGCATCTTAAAGTAGAAACTCGCCCGATTACAACGGTATGCGTACTTTTCCCCTAGTCCGTTCTAGTTATTCGTTTCGAGCATCAGAACTGCGAAAATTTTGAGTTTTTCAAGCGTTTCTTACTTCCAAATTGCCATACCTCGCGAACGGATTGAGCAATCCGCAAAATTTCCGTTGCATCTGAAGGTAGAAACTCGCCCGTTTACAACGGTATGCGTACTTTTCCCCTAGGCCGTTCTAGTTATTCGTTTCGAGCATCAGAACTGCGAAAATTTTGAGTTTCTCAAGCGTTTCTTACTTCCAAACCGCCATATCTCGCGAACGGATTGACCAATCCGCAAAATTTCTGTTGCATCTGAAAGTAGAAACTCGCCCGATTACAACGGTATGCGTACTTTTCCCCTAGGCCGTTCTGGTTATTCGTTTCGAGCATCAGAACTGTGAAAATTTTGAGTTTCTCAACCGTTTCTTACCTCCAAACTGCCGTATCTCGCGAACGGATTGACCAATCCGCAAAATTTCTGTTGCATCTGAAAGTAGAAAGTCGCCCGATTACAACGGTATGCGTACTTTTCCCCTAGAACGTTCTAGTTATGCTTGTCGAGCATCAGAACTGCGAAAATTTTGAGTTTCTCAAGCGTTTCTTACCTCCAAACTGCCATATCTCGCGAACGGATTGACCAATCCGTAAAATTTCTGTTGCATCTGAAAGTAGCAACTCGCCCGATTACAACGGTATGCGTACTTTTCCCCTAGGCCGTTCTAGTTATTCGTTTCGAGCATCAGAACTGCGAAAATGTTGAGTTTCTCAAGCGTTTCTTACCTACAAACTGCCATATCTCGCGAACGGATTGACCAATCCGCAAAATTTCTGTTGCATCTGAAAGTAGAAACTCGCCCGATTACAACGGTATGCGTACTTTTCCCCTGGGCCGTTCTGGTTATTCGTTTCGAGTATCAGAACTGTGATAATTTTGAGTTTCTCGACCGTTTCTTACCTCCAAACTGCCATATCTCGCGAACGGATTGACCAATCCGCAAAATTTCTGTTGCATCTGAAAGTAGAAAGTCGCCCGATTACAACGGTATGCGTACTTTTCCCCTAGACCGTTCTAGTTATGCTTGTCGAGCATCAGAACTGCGAAAATTTTGAGTTTCTCAAGCGTTTCTTACCTCCAAACTGCCATATCTCGCGAACGGATTGACTAATCCGCAAAATTTCTGTTGCATCTGAAAGTAGAAACTCGCCCGATTACAACGGTGTGCGTACTTTTCCCCTAGGCCGTTCTAGTTATTCGTTGCGAGCATCAGAACTGCGAAAATTTTGAGTTTCTCAAGCGTTTCTTACCTCCAAACTGCCATATCACGCGAACGGATTGACCAATCCGCAAAATTTCTGTTGCATCTGAAAGTAGAAACTCGCCCGATTACAAAGGTATGCGTACTTTTCCCCTAGTCCGTTCTAGTTATTCGTTTCGAGCATCAGAACTGCGAAAATTTTGAGTTTCTCAAGCGTTTCTTTCCTCCAAACTGCCATATCTCGCGAACGGATTGACCAATCCGCAAAATTTCTGTTGCATCTGAAAGTAGAAACTCGCCCGATTACAACGGTATGCGTACTTTTCCCCTAGAACGTTCTAGTTATGCTTGTCGAGCATCAGAACTGCGAAAATTTTGAGTTTCTCAAGCGTTTCTTACCTCCAAACTGCCATATCTCGTGAACGGAATGACCAATCCGCAAAATTTCTGTTGCATCTTAAAGTAGAAGCTCGCCCGATTACAACGGTATGCGTACTTTTCCCCTAGTCCGTTCTAGTTATTCGTTTCGAGCATCAGAACTGCGAAAATTTTGAGTTTTTCAAGCGTTTCTTACTTCCAAATTGCCATACCTCGCGAACGGATTGAGCAATCCGCAAAATTTCTGTTGCATCTGAAGGTAGAAACTCGCCCGTTTACAACGGTATGCGTACTTTTCCCCTAGGCCGTTCTAGTTATTCGTTTCGAGCATCAGAACTGCGAAAATTCTGAGTTTCTCAAGCGTTTCTTACTTCCAAACCGCCATATCTCGCGAACGGATTGACCAATCCGCAAAATTTCTGTTGCATCTGAAAGTAGAAACTCGCCCGATTACAACGGTATGCGTACTTTTCCCCTAGGCCGTTCTGGTTATTCGTTTCGAGCATCAGAACTGTGAAAATTTTGGTTTCTCAACCGTTTCTTACCTCCAAACTGCCGTATCTCGCGAACGGATTGACCAATCCGCAAAATTTCTGTTGCATCTGAAAGTAGAAAGTCGCCCGATTACAACGGTATGCGTACTTTTCCCCTAGACCGTTCTAGTTATGCTTGCCGAGCATCAGAACTGCGAAAATTTTGAGTTTCTCAAGCGTTTCTTACCTCCAAACTGCCATATCTCGCGAACGGATTGACTAATCCGCAAAATTTCTGTTGCATCTGAAAGTAGAAACTCGCCCGATTACAACGGTGTGCGTACTTTTCCCCTAGGCCGCTCTAGTTATTCGTTGCGAGCATCAGAACTGCGAAAATTTTGAGTTTCTCAAGCGTTTCTTACCTCCAAACTGCCATATCACGCGAACGGATTGACCAATCCGCAAAATTTCTGTTGCATCTGAAAGTAGAAACTCGCCCGATTACAACGGTATGCGTACTTTTCCCCTAGTCCGTTCTAGTTATTCGTTTCGAGCATCAGAACTGCGAAAATTTTGAGTTTCTCAAGCGTTTCTTTCCTCCAAACTGCCATATCTCGCGAACGGATTGACCAATCCGCAAAATTTCTGTTGCATCTGAAAGTAGAAACTCGCCCGATTACAACGGTATGCGTACTTTTCCCCTAGGCCGTTCTAGTTATTCGTTTCGAGCATCAGAACTGCGAAAATTTTGAGTTTCTCAAGCGTTTCTTACTTCCAAACCGCCATATCTCGCGAACGGATTGACCAATCCGCCAAATTTCTGTTGCATCTGAAAGTAGAAACGCGCCCGATTACAACGGTATGCGTACTTTTCCCCTAGGCCGTTCTAGTTAATCGTTTCGAGCATCAGAACTGCGAAAATTTTGAGATTCTCAAGCGTTTCTTACTTCCAAACTGCCATATCTCGCGAACGGATTGACCAATCCGCAAAATTTCTGATGCATCTGAAAGTAGAAAGTCGCCCGATTACAACGGTATGCGTACTTTTCCCCTAGAACGTTCTAGTTATGCTTGTCGAGCATCAGAACTGCGAAAATTTTGAGTTTCTCAAGCGTTTCTTACCTCCAAACTGCCATATCTCGTGAACGGAATGACCAATCCGCAAAATTTCTGTTGCATCTTAAAGTAGAAACTCGCCCGATTACAACGGTATGCGTACTTTTCCCCTAGTCCGTTCTAGTTATTCGTTTCGAGCATCAGAACTGCGAAAATTTTGAGTTTTTCAAGCGTTTCTTACTTCCAAATTGCCATACCTCGCGAACGGATTGAGCAATCCGCAAAATTTCCGTTGCATCTGAAGGTAGAAACTCGCCCGTTTACAACGGTATGCGTACTTTTCCCCTAGGCCGTTCTAGTTATTCGTTTCGAGCATCAGAACTGCGAAAATTTTGAGTTTCTCAAGCGTTTCTTACTTCCAAACCGCCATATCTCGCGAACGGATTGACCAATCCGCAAAATTTCTGTTGCATCTGAAAGTAGAAACTCGCCCGATTACAACGGTATGCGTACTTTTCCCCTAGGCCGTTCTGGTTATTCGTTTCGAGCATCAGAACTGTGAAAATTTTGAGTTTCTCAACCGTTTCTTACCTCCAAACTGCCGTATCTCGCGAACGGATTGACCAATCCGCAAAATTTCTGTTGCATCTGAAAGTAGAAAGTCGCCCGATTACAACGGTATGCGTACTTTTCCCCTAGAACGTTCTAGTTATGCTTGTCGAGCATCAGAACTGCGAAAATTTTGAGTTTCTCAAGCGTTTCTTACCTCCAAACTGCCATATCTCGCGAACGGATTGACCAATCCGTAAAATTTCTGTTGCATCTGAAAGTAGCAACTCGCCCGATTACAACGGTATGCGTACTTTTCCCCTAGGCCGTTCTAGTTATTCGTTTCGAGCATCAGAACTGCGAAAATGTTGAGTATCTCAAGCGTTTCTTACCTACAAACTGCCATATCTCGCGAACGGATTGACCAATCCGCAAAATTTCTGTTGCATCTGAAAGTAGAAACTCGCCCGATTACAACGGTATGCGTACTTTTCCCCTGGGCCGTTCTGGTTATTCGTTTCGAGTATCAGAACTGTGATAATTTTGAGTTTCTCGACCGTTTCTTACCTCCAAACTGCCATATCTCGCGAACGGATTGACCAATCCGCAAAATTTCTGTTGCATCTGAAAGTAGAAAGTCGCCCGATTACAACGGTATGCGTACTTTTCCCCTAGACCGTTCTAGTTATGCTTGTCGAGCATCAGAACTGCGAAAATTTTGAGTTTCTCAAGCGTTTCTTACCTCCAAACTGCCATATCTCGCGAACGGATTGACTAATCCGCAAAATTTCTGTTGCATCTGAAAGTAGAAACTCGCCCGATTACAACGGTGTGCGTACTTTTCCCCTAGGCCGTTCTAGTTATTCGTTGCGAGCATCAGAACTGCGAAAATTTTGAGTTTCTCAAGCGTTTCTTACCTCCAAACTGCCATATCACGCGAACGGATTGACCAATCCGCAAAATTTCTGTTGCATCTGAAAGTAGAAACTCGCCCGATTACAAAGGTATGCGTACTTTTCCCCTAGTCCGTTCTAGTTATTCGTTTCGAGCATCAGAACTGCGAAAATTTTGAGTTTCTCAAGCGTTTCTTTCCTCCAAACTGCCATATCTCGCGAACGGATTGACCAATCCGCAAAATTTCTGTTGCATCTGAAAGTAGAAACTCGCCCGATTACAACGGTATGCGTACTTTTCCCCTAGAACGTTCTAGTTATGCTTGTCGAGCATCAGAACTGCGAAAATTTTGAGTTTCTCAAGCGTTTCTTACCTCCAAACTGCCATATCTCGTGAACGGAATGACCAATCCGCAAAATTTCTGTTGCATCTTAAAGTAGAAACTCGCCCGATTACAACGGTATGCGTACTTTTCCCCTAGTCCGTTCTAGTTATTCGTTTCGAGCATCAGAACTGCGAAAATTTTGAGTTTTTCAAGCGTTTCTTACTTCCAAATTGCCATACCTCGCGAACGGATTGAGCAATCCGCAAAATTTCTGTTGCATCTGAAGGTAGAAACTCGCCCGTTTACAACGGTATGCGTACTTTTCCCCTAGGCCGTTCTAGTTATTCGTTTCGAGCATCAGAACTGCGAAAATTCTGAGTTTCTCAAGCGTTTCTTACTTCCAAACCGCCATATCTCGCGAACGGATTGACCAATCCGCAAAATTTCTGTTGCATCTGAAAGTAGAAACTCGCCCGATTACAACGGTATGCGTACTTTTCCCCTAGACCGTTCTAGTTATGCTTGTCGAGCATCAGAACTGCGAAAATTTTGAGTTTCTCAAGCGTTTCTTACCTCCAAACTGCCATATCTCGCGAACGGATTGACCAATCCGTAAAATTTCTGTTGCATCTGAAAGTAGAAACTCGCCCGATTACAACGGTATGCGTACTTTTCCCCTAGGCCGTTCTAGTTATTCGTTTCGAGCATCAGAACTGCGAAAATGTTGAGTTTCTCAAGCGTTTCTTACCTACAAACTGCCATATCTCGCGAACGGATTGACCAATCCGCAAAATTTCTGTTGCATCTGAAAGTAGAAATTGGCCCGATTACAACGGTATGCGTACTTTTCCCCTAGACCGTTCTAGTTATGCTTGTCGAGCATCAGAACTGCGAAAATTTTGAGTTTCTCAAGCGTTTCTTACTTCCAAACTGCCATATCTCGCGAACGGATTGACCAATCCGCAAAATTTCTGTTGCATCTGAAAGTAGAAATTCGCCCGATTACAACGGTATGCGTACTTTTCCCCTAGACCGCTCTAGTTATGCTTGTCGAGCACCAGAACTGCGAAAATTTTGAGTTTCTCAAGCGTTTCTTACCTCCAAACTGCCATACCTCGCGAACGGACGACCAATCCGCAAAATTTCTGTTGCATCTGAAGGTAGAAACTCGCCCGATTACAACGGTATGCGTACTTTTCCCCTAGAACGTTCTGGTTATGCTTGTCGAGCATCAGAACTGCGAAAATTTTGAGTTTCTCAAGCGTTTCTTACCTCCAAACTGCCATATCTCGCGAACGGATTGACCAATCCGTAAAATTTCTGTTGCATCTGAAAGTAGAAACTCGCCCGATTACAACGGTTTGCGTACTTTTCCCCTAGGCCGTTCTAGTTATTCGTTTCGAGCATCAGAACTGCGAAAATGTTGAGTTTCTCAAGCGTTTCTTACCTACAAACTGCCATATCTCGCGAACGGATTGACCAATCCTCAAAATTTCTGTTGCATCTGAAAGTAGAAATTCGCCCGATTACAACGGTATGCGTACTTTTCCCCTAGACCGTTCTAGTTATGCTTGTCGAGCATCAGAACTGCGAAAATTTTGAGTTTCTCAAGCGTTTCTTACCTCCAAACTGCCATATCTCGCGAACGGATAGACCAATCCGCAAAATTTCTGTTGCATCTGAAAGTAGAAACTCGCCCGATTACAACGGTAGATGTAGTTTTTCCCTAGTCCGTTCTAGTTATTCGTTTCGAGCATCAGAACTGTGAAAATTTTGAGTTTTTCAAGCGTTTCTTACTTCCAAATTGCCATACCTCGCGAACGGATTGAGCAATCCGCAAAATTTCTGTTGCATCTGAAGGTAGAAACTCGCCCGTTTACAACGGTATGCGTACTTTTCCCCTAGGCCGTTCTAGTTATTCGTTTCGAGCATCAGAACTGCGAAAATTTTGAGTTTCTCAAGCGTTTCTTACTTCCAAACCGCCATATCTCGCGAACGGATTGACCAATCCGCAAAATTTCTGTTGCATCTGAAAGTAGAAACTCGCCCGATTACAACGGTATGCGTACTCTTCCCCTAGGCCGTTCTGGTTATTCGTTTCGAGCATCAGAACTGTGAAAATTTTGAGTTTCTCAACGGTTTCTTACCTCCAAACTGCCGTATCTCGCGAACGGATTGACCAATCCGCAAAATTTCTGTTGCATCTGAAAGTAGAAAGTCGCCCGATTACAACGGTATGCGTACTTTTCCCCTAGAACGTTCTAGTTATGCTTGTCGAGCATCAGAACTGCGAAAATTTTGAGTTTCTCAAGCGTTTCTTACCTCCAAACTGCCATATCTCGCGAACGGATTGACCAATCCGTAAAATTTCTGTTGCATCTGAAAGTAGAAACTCGCCCGATTACAACGGTATGCGTACTTTTCCCCTAGGCCGTTCTAGTTATTCGTTTCGAGCATCAGAACTGCGAAAATGTTGAGTTTCTCAAGCGTTTCTTACCTACAAACTGCCATATCTCGCGAACGGATTGACCAATCCGCAAAATTTCTGTTGCATCTGAAAGTAGAAATTGGCCCGATTACAACGGTATGCGTACTTTTCCCCTAGACCGTTCTAGTTATGCTTGTCGAGCATCAGAACTGCGAAAATTTTGAGTTTCTCAAGCGTTTCTTACTTCCAAACTGCCATATCTCGCGAACGGATTGACCAATCCGCAAAATTTCTGTTGCATCTGAAAGTAGAAACTCGCCCGATTACAACGGTAGGTGTAGTTTTCCCCTAGGCCGTTCTAGTTATTCGTTTCGAGCATCAGAACTGCGAAAATGTTGAGTTTCTCAAGCGTTTCTTACATACAAACTGCCATATCTCGCGAACGGATTGACCAATCCGCAAAATTTCTGTTGCATCTGAAAGTAGAAACTCGCCCGATTACAACGGTATGCGTACTTTTCCCCTAGGCCGTACTGGTTATTCGTTTCGAGCATCAGAACTGTGAAAATTTTGAGTTTCTCAACCGTTTCTTACCTCCAAACTGCCATATCTCGCGAACGGATTGACCAATCCGCAAAATTTCTGTTGCATCTGAAAGTAGAAATTCGCCCGATTACAACGGTATGCGTACTTTCCCCTAGACCGCTCTAGTTATGCTTGTCGAGCACCAGAACTGCGAAAATTTTGAGTTTCTCAAGCGTTTCTTACCTCCAAACTGCCATACCTCGCGAACGGATTGACCAATCCGCAAAATTTCTGTTGCATCTGAAGGTAGAAACTCGCCCGATTACAACGGTATGCGTACTTTTCCCCTAGAACGTTCTGGTTATGCTTGTCGAGCATCAGAACTGCGAAAATTTTGAGTTTCTCAAGCGTTTCTTACCTCCAAACTGCCATATCTCGCGAACGGATTGACTAATCCGCAAAATTTCTGTTGCATCTGAAAGTAGAAACTCGCCCGATTACAACGGTGTGCGTACTTTTCCCCTAGGCCGTTCTAGTTATTCGTTGCGAGCATCAGAACTGCGAAAATTTTGAGTTTCTCAAGCGTTTCTTACCTCCAAACTGCCATATCACGCGAACGGATTGACCAATCCGCAAAATTTCTGTTGCATCTGAAAGTAGAAACTCGCCCGATTACAACGGTATGCGTACTTTTCCCCTAGTCCGTTCTAGTTATTCGTTTCGAGCATCAGAACTGCGAAAATTTTGAGTTTCTCAAGCGTTTCTTTCCTCCAAACTGCCATATCTCGCGAACGGATTGACCAATCCGCAAAATTTCTGTTGCATCTGAAAGTAGAAACTCGCCCGATTACAACGGTATGCGTACTTTTCCCCTAGAACGTTCTAGTTATGCTTGTCGAGCATCAGAACTGCGAAAATTTTGAGTTTCTCAAGCGTTTCTTACCTCCAAACTGCCATATCTCGTGAACGGAATGACCAATCCGCAAAATTTCTGTTGCATCTTAAAGTAGAAACTCGCCCGATTACAACGGTATGCGTACTTTTCCCCTAGTCCGTTCTAGTTATTCGTTTCGAGCATCAGAACTGCGAAAATTTTGAGTTTTTCAAGCGTTTCTTACTTCCAAATTGCCATACCTCGCGAACGGATTGAGCAATCCGCAAAATTTCTGTTGCATCTGAAGGTAGAAACTCGCCCGTTTACAACGGTATGCGTACTTTTCCCCTAGGCCGTTCTAGTTATTCGTTTCGAGCATCAGAACTGCGAAAATTCTGAGTTTCTCAAGCGTTTCTTACTTCCAAACCGCCATATCTCGCGAACGGATTGACCAATCCGCAAAATTTCTGTTGCATCTGAAAGTAGAAACTCGCCCGATTACAACGGTATGCGTACTTTTCCCCTAGGCCGTTCTGGTTATTCGTTTCGAGCATCAGAACTGTGAAAATTTTGAGTTTCTCAACCGTTTCTTACCTCCAAACTGCCGTATCTCGCGAACGGATTGACCAATCCGCAAAATTTCTGTTGCATCTGAAAGTAGAAAGTCGCCCGATTACAACGGTATGCGTACTTTTCCCCTAGAACGTTCTAGTTATGCTTGTCGAGCATCAGAACTGCGAAAATTTTGAGTTTCTCAAGCGTTTCTTACCTCCAAACTGCCATATCTCGCGAACGGATTGACCAATCCGTAAAATTTCTGTTGCATCTGAAAGTAGAAACTCGCCCGATTACAACGGTATGCGTACTTTTCCCCTAGGCCGTTCTAGTTATTCGTTTCGAGCATCAGAACTGCGAAAATGTTGAGTTTCTCAAGCGTTTCTTACCTACAAACTGCCATATCTCGCGAACGGATTGACCAATCCGCAAAATTTCTGTTGCATCTGAAAGTAGAAATTGGCCCGATTACAACGGTATGCGTACTTTTCCCCTAGACCGTTCTAGTTATGCTTGTCGAGCATCAGAACTGCGAAAATTTTGAGTTTCTCAAGCGTTTCTTACTTCCAAACTGCCATATCTCGCGAACGGATTGACCAATCCGCAAAATTTCTGTTGCATCTGAAAGTAGAAATTCGCCCGATTACAACGGTATGCGTACTTTTCCCCTAGACCGCTCTAGTTATGCTTGTCGAGCACCAGAACTGCGAAAATTTTGAGTTTCTCAAGCGTTTCTTACCTCCAAACTGCCATACCTCGCGAACGGACGACCAATCCGCAAAATTTCTGTTGCATCTGAAGGTAGAAACTCGCCCGATTACAACGGTATGCGTACTTTTCCCCTAGAACGTTCTGGTTATGCTTGTCGAGCATCAGAACTGCGAAAATTTTGAGTTTCTCAAGCGTTTCTTACCTCCAAACTGCCATATCTCGCGAACGGATTGACCAATCCGTAAAATTTCTGTTGCATCTGAAAGTAGAAACTCGCCCGATTACAACGGTTTGCGTACTTTTCCCCTAGGCCGTTCTAGTTATTCGTTTCGAGCATCAGAACTGCGAAAATGTTGAGTTTCTCAAGCGTTTCTTACCTACAAACTGCCATATCTCGCGAACGGATTGACCAATCCTCAAAATTTCTGTTGCATCTGAAAGTAGAAATTCGCCCGATTACAACGGTATGCGTACTTTTCCCCTAGACCGTTCTAGTTATGCTTGTCGAGCATCAGAACTGCGAAAATTTTGAGTTTCTCAAGCGTTTCTTACCTCCAAACTGCCATATCTCGCGAACGGATAGACCAATCCGCAAAATTTCTGTTGCATCTGAAAGTAGAAACTCGCCCGATTACAACGGTAGATGTAGTTTTTCCCTAGTCCGTTCTAGTTATTCGTTTCGAGCATCAGAACTGTGAAAATTTTGAGTTTTTCAAGCGTTTCTTACTTCCAAATTGCCATACCTCGCGAACGGATTGAGCAATCCGCAAAATTTCTGTTGCATCTGAAGGTAGAAACTCGCCCGTTTACAACGGTATGCGTACTTTTCCCCTAGGCCGTTCTAGTTATTTGTTTCGAGCATCAGAACTGCGAAAATTTTGAGTTTCTCAAGCGTTTCTTACTTCCAAACTGCCATATCTCGCGAACGGATTGACCAATCCGCAAAATTTCTGTTGCATCTGAAAGTAGAAACTCGCCCGATTACAACGGTATGCGTACTCTTCCCCTAGGCCGTTCTGGTTATTCGTTTCGAGCATCAGAACTGTGAAAATTTTGAGTTTCTCAACGGTTTCTTACCTCCAAACTGCCGTATCTCGCGAACGGATTGACCAATCCGCAAAATTTCTGTTGCATCTGAAAGTAGAAAGTCGCCCGATTACAACGGTATGCGTACTTTTCCCCTAGAACGTTCTAGTTATGCTTGTCGAGCATCAGAACTGCGAAAATTTTGAGTTTCTCAAGCGTTTCTTACCTCCAAACTGCCATATCTCGCGAACGGATTGACCAATCCGTAAAATTTCTGTTGCATCTGAAAGTAGAAACTCGCCCGATTACAACGGTATGCGTACTTTTCCCCTAGGCCGTTCTAGTTATTCGTTTCGAGCATCAGAACTGCGAAAATGTTGAGTTTCTCAAGCGTTTCTTACCTACAAACTGCCATATCTCGCGAACGGATTGACCAATCCGCAAAATTTCTGTTGCATCTGAAAGTAGAAATTGGCCCGATTACAACGGTATGCGTACTTTTCCCCTAGACCGTTCTAGTTATGCTTGTCGAGCATCAGAACTGCGAAAATTTTGAGTTTCTCAAGCGTTTCTTACTTCCAAACTGCCATATCTCGCGAACGGATTGACCAATCCGCAAAATTTCTGTTGCATCTGAAAGTAGAAACTCGCCCGATTACAACGGTAGGTGTAGTTTTCCCCTAGGCCGTTCTAGTTATTCGTTTCGAGCATCAGAACTGCGAAAATGTTGAGTTTCTCAAGCGTTTCTTACCTACAAACTGCCATATCTCGCGAACGGATTGACCAATCCGCAAAATTTCTGTTGCATCTGAAAGTAGAAACTCGCCCGATTACAACGGTATGCGTACTTTTACCCTAGGCCGTACTGGTTATTCGTTTCGAGCATCAGAACTGTGAAAATTTTGAGTTTCTCAACCGTTTCTTACCTCCAAACTGCCATATCTCGCGAACGGATTGACCAATCCGCAAAATTTCTGTTGCATCTGAAAGTAGAAATTCGCCCGATTACAACGGTATGCGTACTTTCCCCTAGACCGCTCTAGTTATGCTTGTCGAGCACCAGAACTGCGAAAATTTTGAGTTTCTCAAGCGTTTCTTACCTCCAAACTGCCATACCTCGCGAACGGATTGACCAATCCGCAAAATTTCTGTTGCATCTGAAGGTAGAAACTCGCCCGATTACAACGGTATGCGTACTTTTCCCCTAGAACGTTCTGGTTATGCTTGTCGAGCATCAGAACTGCGAAAATTTTGAGTTTCTCAAGCGTTTCTTACCTCCAAACTGCCATATCTCGCGAACGGATTGACCAATCCGTAAAATTTCTGTTGCATCTGAAAGTAGAAACTCGCCCGATTACAACGGTTTGCGTACTTTTCCCCTAGGCCGTTCTAGTTATTCGTTTCGAGCATCAGAACTGCGAAAATGTTGAGTTTCTCAAGCGTTTCTTACCTACAAACTGCCATATCTCGCGAACGGATTGACCAATCCTCAAAATTTCTGTTGCATCTGAAAGTAGAAATTCGCCCGATTACAACGGTATGCGTACTTTTCCCCTAGACCGTTCTAGTTATGCTTGTCGAGCATCAGAACTGCGAAAATTTTGAGTTTCTCAAGCGTTTCTTACCTCCAAACTGCCATATCTCGCGAACGGATAGACCAATCCGCAAAATTTCTGTTGCATCTGAAAGTAGAAACTCGCCCGATTACAACGGTAGATGTAGTTTTTCCCGAGGCCGTTCTAGTTATTCGTTTCGAGCATCAGAACTGCGAAAATGTTGAGTTTCTCAAGCGTTTCTTACCTCCAAACTGCCATATCTCGCGAACGGATTGACCAATCCGTAAAATTTCTGTTGCATCTGAAAGTAGAAACTCGCCTGATTACAACGGTATGCGTACTTTTCCCCTAGGCCGTTCTAGTTATTCGTTTCGAGCATCAGAACTGCGAAAATTTTGAGTTTCTCAAGCGTTTCTTACTTCCAAACTGCCATATCTCGCGAACGGATTGACCAATCCGCAAAATTTCTGTTGCATCTGAAAGTAGAAACTCGCCCGATTACAACGGTATGCGTACTTTTCCCCTAGACCGTTCTAGTTATGCTTGTCGAGCATCAGAACTGCGAAAATTTTGAGTTTCTCAAGCGTTTCTTACCTCCAAACTGCCATATCTCGCGAACGGATTGACCAATCCGTAAAATTTCTGTTGCATCTGAAAGTAGAAACTCGCCCGATTACAACGGTATGCGTACTTTTCCCCTAGGCCGTTCTAGTTATTCGTTTCGAGCATCAGAACTGCGAAAATGTTGAGTTTCTCAAGCGTTTCTTACCTACAAACTGCCATATCTCGCGAACGGATTGACCAATCCGCAAAATTTCTGTTGCATCTGAAAGTAGAAATTGGCCCGATTACAACGGTATGCGTACTTTTCCCCTAGACCGTTCTAGTTATGCTTGTCGAGCATCAGAACTGCGAAAATTTTGAGTTTCTCAAGCGTTTCTTACTTCCAAACTGCCATATCTCGCGAACGGATTGACCAATCCGCAAAATTTCTGTTGCATCTGAAAGTAGAAATTCGCCCGATTACAACGGTATGCGTACTTTTCCCCTAGACCGCTCTAGTTATGCTTGTCGAGCACCAGAACTGCGAAAATTTTGAGTTTCTCAAGCGTTTCTTACCTCCAAACTGCCATACCTCGCGAACGGACGACCAATCCGCAAAATTTCTGTTGCATCTGAAGGTAGAAACTCGCCCGATTACAACGGTATGCGTACTTTTCCCCTAGAACGTTCTGGTTATGCTTGTCGAGCATCAGAACTGCGAAAATTTTGAGTTTCTCAAGCGTTTCTTACCTCCAAACTGCCATATCTCGCGAACGGATTGACCAATCCGTAAAATTTCTGTTGCATCTGAAAGTAGAAACTCGCCCGATTACAACGGTTTGCGTACTTTTCCCCTAGGCCGTTCTAGTTATTCGTTTCGAGCATCAGAACTGCGAAAATGTTGAGTTTCTCAAGCGTTTCTTACCTACAAACTGCCATATCTCGCGAACGGATTGACCAATCCTCAAAATTTCTGTTGCATCTGAAAGTAGAAATTCGCCCGATTACAACGGTATGCGTACTTTTCCCCTAGACCGTTCTAGTTATGCTTGTCGAGCATCAGAACTGCGAAAATTTTGAGTTTCTCAAGCGTTTCTTACCTCCAAACTGCCATATCTCGCGAACGGATAGACCAATCCGCAAAATTTCTGTTGCATCTGAAAGTAGAAACTCGCCCGATTACAACGGTAGATGTAGTTTTTCCCTAGTCCGTTCTAGTTATTCGTTTCGAGCATCAGAACTGTGAAAATTTTGAGTTTTTCAAGCGTTTCTTACTTCCAAATTGCCATACCTCGCGAACGGATTGAGCAATCCGCAAAATTTCTGTTGCATCTGAAGGTAGAAACTCGCCCGTTTACAACGGTATGCGTACTTTTCCCCTAGGCCGTTCTAGTTATTCGTTTCGAGCATCAGAACTGCGAAAATTTTGAGTTTCTCAAGCGTTTCTTACTTCCAAACCGCCATATCTCGCGAACGGATTGACCAATCCGCAAAATTTCTGTTGCATCTGAAAGTAGAAACTCGCCCGATTACAACGGTATGCGTACTCTTCCCCTAGGCCGTTCTGGTTATTCGTTTCGAGCATCAGAACTGTGAAAATTTTGAGTTTCTCAACGGTTTCTTACCTCCAAACTGCCGTATCTCGCGAACGGATTGACCAATCCGCAAAATTTCTGTTGCATCTGAAAGTAGAAAGTCGCCCGATTACAACGGTATGCGTACTTTTCCCCTAGAACGTTCTAGTTATGCTTGTCGAGCATCAGAACTGCGAAAATTTTGAGTTTCTCAAGCGTTTCTTACCTCCAAACTGCCATATCTCGCGAACGGATTGACCAATCCGTAAAATTTCTGTTGCATCTGAAAGTAGAAACTCGCCCGATTACAACGGTATGCGTACTTTTCCCCTAGGCCGTTCTAGTTATTCGTTTCGAGCATCAGAACTGCGAAAATGTTGAGTTTCTCAAGCGTTTCTTACCTACAAACTGCCATATCTCGCGAACGGATTGACCAATCCGCAAAATTTCTGTTGCATCTGAAAGTAGAAATTGGCCCGATTACAACGGTATGCGTACTTTTCCCCTAGACCGTTCTAGTTATGCTTGTCGAGCATCAGAACTGCGAAAATTTTGAGTTTCTCAAGCGTTTCTTACTTCCAAACTGCCATATCTCGCGAACGGATTGACCAATCCGCAAAATTTCTGTTGCATCTGAAAGTAGAAACTCGCCCGATTACAACGGTAGGTGTAGTTTTCCCCTAGGCCGTTCTAGTTATTCGTTTCGAGCATCAGAACTGCGAAAATGTTGAGTTTCTCAAGCGTTTCTTACATACAAACTGCCATATCTCGCGAACGGATTGACCAATCCGCAAAATTTCTGTTGCATCTGAAAGTAGAAACTCGCCCGATTACAACGGTATGCGTACTTTTCCCCTAGGCCGTACTGGTTATTCGTTTCGAGCATCAGAACTGTGAAAATTTTGAGTTTCTCAACCGTTTCTTACCTCCAAACTGCCATATCTCGCGAACGGATTGACCAATCCGCAAAATTTCTGTTGCATCTGAAAGTAGAAATTCGCCCGATTACAACGGTATGCGTACTTTCCCCTAGACCGCTCTAGTTATGCTTGTCGAGCACCAGAACTGCGAAAATTTTGAGTTTCTCAAGCGTTTCTTACCTCCAAACTGCCATACCTCGCGAACGGATTGACCAATCCGCAAAATTTCTGTTGCATCTGAAGGTAGAAACTCGCCCGATTACAACGGTATGCGTACTTTTCCCCTAGAACGTTCTGGTTATGCTTGTCGAGCATCAGAACTGCGAAAATTTTGAGTTTCTCAAGCGTTTCTTACCTCCAAACTGCCATATCTCGCGAACGGATTGACTAATCCGCAAAATTTCTGTTGCATCTGAAAGTAGAAACTCGCCCGATTACAACGGTGTGCGTACTTTTCCCCTAGGCCGTTCTAGTTATTCGTTGCGAGCATCAGAACTGCGAAAATTTTGAGTTTCTCAAGCGTTTCTTACCTCCAAACTGCCATATCACGCGAACGGATTGACCAATCCGCAAAATTTCTGTTGCATCTGAAAGTAGAAACTCGCCCGATTACAACGGTATGCGTACTTTTCCCCTAGTCCGTTCTAGTTATTCGTTTCGAGCATCAGAACTGCGAAAATTTTGAGTTTCTCAAGCGTTTCTTTCCTCCAAACTGCCATATCTCGCGAACGGATTGACCAATCCGCAAAATTTCTGTTGCATCTGAAAGTAGAAACTCGCCCGATTACAACGGTATGCGTACTTTTCCCCTAGAACGTTCTAGTTATGCTTGTCGAGCATCAGAACTGCGAAAATTTTGAGTTTCTCAAGCGTTTCTTACCTCCAAACTGCCATATCTCGTGAACGGAATGACCAATCCGCAAAATTTCTGTTGCATCTTAAAGTAGAAACTCGCCCGATTACAACGGTATGCGTACTTTTCCCCTAGTCCGTTCTAGTTATTCGTTTCGAGCATCAGAACTGCGAAAATTTTGAGTTTTTCAAGCGTTTCTTACTTCCAAATTGCCATACCTCGCGAACGGATTGAGCAATCCGCAAAATTTCTGTTGCATCTGAAGGTAGAAACTCGCCCGTTTACAACGGTATGCGTACTTTTCCCCTAGGCCGTTCTAGTTATTCGTTTCGAGCATCAGAACTGCGAAAATTCTGAGTTTCTCAAGCGTTTCTTACTTCCAAACCGCCATATCTCGCGAACGGATTGACCAATCCGCAAAATTTCTGTTGCATCTGAAAGTAGAAACTCGCCCGATTACAACGGTATGCGTACTTTTCCCCTAGGCCGTTCTGGTTATTCGTTTCGAGCATCAGAACTGTGAAAATTTTGAGTTTCTCAACCGTTTCTTACCTCCAAACTGCCGTATCTCGCGAACGGATTGACCAATCCGCAAAATTTCTGTTGCATCTGAAAGTAGAAAGTCGCCCGATTACAACGGTATGCGTACTTTTCCCCTAGAACGTTCTAGTTATGCTTGTCGAGCATCAGAACTGCGAAAATTTTGAGTTTCTCAAGCGTTTCTTACCTCCAAACTGCCATATCTCGCGAACGGATTGACCAATCCGTAAAATTTCTGTTGCATCTGAAAGTAGAAACTCGCCCGATTACAACGGTATGCGTACTTTTCCCCTAGGCCGTTCTAGTTATTCGTTTCGAGCATCAGAACTGCGAAAATGTTGAGTTTCTCAAGCGTTTCTTACCTACAAACTGCCATATCTCGCGAACGGATTGACCAATCCGCAAAATTTCTGTTGCATCTGAAAGTAGAAATTGGCCCGATTACAACGGTATGCGTACTTTTCCCCTAGACCGTTCTAGTTATGCTTGTCGACATCAGAACTGTGAAAATTTTGAGTTTCTCAACCGTTTCTTACCTCCAAACTGCCATATCTCGCGAACGGATTGACCAATCCGCAAAATTTCTGTTGCATCTGAAAGTAGAAATTCGCCCGATTACAACGGTATGCGTACTTTTCCCCTAGACCGCTCTAGTTATGCTTGTCGAGCACCAGAACTGCGAAAATTTTGAGTTTCTCAAGCGTTTCTTACCTCCAAACTGCCATACCTCGCGAACGGATTGACCAATCCGCAAAATTTCTGTTGCATCTGAAGGTAGAAACTCGCCCGATTACAACGGTATGCGTACTTTTCCCCTAGAACGTTCTGGTTATGCTTGTCGAGCATCAGAACTGCGAAAATTTTGAGTTTCTCAAGCGTTTCTTACCTCCAAACTGCCATATCTCGCGAACGGATTGACCAATCCGTAAAATTTCTGTTGCATCTGAAAGTAGAAACTCGCCCGATTACAACGGTTTGCGTACTTTTCCCCTAGGCCGTTCTAGTTATTCGTTTCGAGCATCAGAACTGCGAAAATGTTGAGTTTCTCAAGCGTTTCTTACCTACAAACTGCCATATCTCGCGAACGGATTGACCAATCCTCAAAATTTCTGTTGCATCTGAAAGTAGAAATTCGCCCGATTACAACGGTATGCGTACTTTTCCCCTAGACCGTTCTAGTTATGCTTGTCGAGCATCAGAACTGCGAAAATTTTGAGTTTCTCAAGCGTTTCTTACTTCCAAACTGCCATATCTCGCGAACGGATAGACCAATCCGCAAAATTTCTGTTGCATCTGAAAGTAGAAACTCGCCCGATTACAACGGTAGATGTAGTTTTTCCCTAGTCCGTTCTAGTTATTCGTTTCGAGCATCAGAACTGCGAAAATTTTGAGTTTTTCAAGCGTTTCTTACTTCCAAATTGCCATACCTCGCGAACGGATTGAGCAATCCGCAAAATTTCTGTTGCATCTGAAGGTAGAAACTCGCCCGTTTACAACGGTATGCGTACTTTTCCCCTAGGCCGTTCTAGTTATTCGTTTCGAGCATCAGAACTGCGAAAATTTTGAGTTTCTCAAGCGTTTCTTACTTCCAAACCGCCATATCTCGCGAACGGATTGACCAATCCGCAAAATTTCTGTTGCATCTGAAAGTAGAAACTCGCCCGATTACAACGGTATGCGTACTTTTCCCCTAGGCCGTTCTGGTTATTCGTTTCGAGCATCAGAACTGTGAAAATTTTGAGTTTCTCAACCGTTTCTTACCTCCAAACTGCCGTATCTCGCGAACGGATTGACCAATCCGCAAAATTTCTGTTGCATCTGAAAGTAGAAAGTCGCCCGATTACAACGGTATGCGTACTTTTCCCCTAGAACGTTCTAGTTATGCTTGTCGAGCATCAGAACTGCGAAAATTTTGAGTTTCTCAAGCGTTTCTTACCTCCAAACTGCCATATCTCGCGAACGGATTGACCAATCCGTAAAATTTCTGTTGCATCTGAAAGTAGAAACTCGCCCGATTACAACGGTATGCGTACTTTTCCCCTAGGCCGTTCTAGTTATTCGTTTCGAGCATCAGAACTGCGAAAATGTTGAGTTTCTCAAGCGTTTCTTACCTACAAACTGCCATATCTCGCGAACGGATTGACCAATCCGCAAAATTTCTGTTGCATCTGAAAGTAGAAATTGGCCCGATTACAACGGTATGCGTACTTTTCCCCTAGACCGTTCTAGTTATGCTTGTCGAGCATCAGAACTGCGAAAATTTTGAGTTTCTCAAGCGTTTCTTACTTCCAAACTGCCATATCTCGCGAACGGATTGACCAATCCGCAAAATTTCTGTTGCATCTGAAAGTAGAAACTCGCCCGATTACAACGGTAGGTGTAGTTTTCCCCTAGGCCGTTCTAGTTATTCGTTTCGAGCATCAGAACTGCGAAAATGTTGAGTTTCTCAAGCGTTTCTTACCTACAAACTGCCATATCTCGCGAACGGATTGACCAATCCGCAAAATTTCTGTTGCATCTGAAAGTAGAAACTCGCCCGATTACAACGGTATGCGTACTTTTCCCCTAGGCCGTACTGGTTATTCGTTTCGAGCATCAGAACTGTGAAAATTTTGAGTTTCTCAACCGTTTCTTACCTCCAAACTGCCATATCTCGCGAACGGATTGACAAATCCGCAAAATTTCTGTTGCATCTGAAAGTAGAAATTCGCCCGATTACAACGGTATGCGTACTTTTCCCCTAGACCGCTCTAGTTATGCTTGTCGAGCACCAGAACTGCGAAAATTTTGAGTTTCTCAAGCGTTTCTTACCTCCAAACTGCCATACCTCGCGAACGGATTGACCAATCCGCAAAATTTCTGTTGCATCTGAAGGTAGAAACTCGCCCGATTACAACGGTATGCGTACTTTTCCCCTAGAACGTTCTGGTTATGCTTGTCGAGCATCAGAACTGCGAAAATTTTGAGTTTCTCAAGCGTTTCTTACCTCCAAACTGCCATATCTCGCGAACGGATTGACCAATCCGTAAAATTTCTGTTGCATCTGAAAGTAGAAACTCGCCCGATTACAACGCTTTGCGTACTTTTCCCCTAGGCCGTTCTAGTTATTCGTTTCGAGCATCAGAACTGCGAAAATGTTGAGTTTCTCAAGCGTTTCTTACCTACAAACTGCCATATCTCGCGAACGGATTGACCAATCCTCAAAATTTCTGTTGCATCTGAAAGTAGAAATTCGCCCGATTACAACGGTATGCGTACTTTTCCCCTAGACCGTTCTAGTTATGCTTGTCAAGCATCAGAACTGCGAAAATTTTGAGTTTCTCAAGCGTTTCTTACCTCCAAACTGCCATATCTCGCGAACGGATAGACCAATCCGCAAAATTTCTGTTGCATCTGAAAGTAGAAACTCGCCCGATTACAACGGTAGATGTAGTTTTTCCCTAGGCCGTTCTAGTTATTCGTTTCGAGCATCAGAACTGCGAAAATGTTGAGTTTCTCAAGCGTTTCTTACCTACAAACTGCCATATCTCGCGAACGGATTGACCAATCCGCAAAATTTCTGTTGCATCTGAAAGTAGAAATTCGCCCGATTACAACGGTATGCGCACTTTTCCCCTAGTCGGTTCTAGTTACTCGTTTCGAGCATCAGAACTGCGAAAATTTTGAGTTTCTCAACCGTTTCTTACCTCCAAACTGCCATATCTCGCGAACGGATTGACCAATCCGCAAAATTTCTGTTGCATCTGAAAGTAGAAAGTCGCCCGATTACAACGGTATGCGTACTTTTCCCCTAGACCGCTCTAGTTATGCTTGTCGAGCATCAGAACTGCGAAAATTTTGAGTTTCTCAAGCGTTTCTTACCTCCAAACTGCCATATCTCGCGAACGGATTGACCAATCCGTAAAATTTCTGTTGCATCTGAAAGTAGAAACTCGCCCGATTACAACGGTATGCGTACTTTTCCCCTAGGCCGTTCTAGTTATTCGTTTCGAGCATCAGAACTGCGAAAATGTTGAGTTTCTCAAGCGTTTCTTACCTACAAACTGCCATATCTCGCGAACGGATTGACCAATCCTCAAAATTTCTGTTGCATCTGAAAGTAGAAATTCGCCCGATTACAACGGTATGCGTACTTTTCCCCTAGACCGTTCTAGTTATGCTTGTCGAGCATCAGAACTGCGAAAATTTTGAGTTTCTCAAGCGTTTCTTACCTCCAAACTGCCATATATCGCGAACGGATTGACCAATCCGCAAAATTTCTGTTGCATCTGAAAGTAGAAACTCGCCCGATTACAACGGTAGATGTAGTTTTTCCCTAGGCCGTTCTAGTTATTCGTTTCGAGCATCAGAACTGCGAAAATGTTGAGTTTCTCAAGCGTTTCTTACCTACAAACTGCCATATCTCGCGAACGGATTGACCAATCCGTAAAATTTCTGTTGCATCTGAAAGTAGAAACTCGCCCGATTACAACGGTATGCGTACTTTTCCCCTAGGCCGTTCTAGTTATTCGTTTCGAGCATCAGAACTGCGAAAATGTTGAGTTTCTCAAGCGTTTCTTACCTACAAACTGCCATATCTCGCGAACGGATTGACCAATCCTCAAAATTTCTGTTGCATCTGAAAGTAGAAATTCGCCCGATTACAACGGTATGCGTACTTTTCCCCTAGACCGTTCTAGTTATGCTTGTCGAGCATCAGAACTGCGAAAATTTTGAGTTTCTCAAGCGTTTCTTACCTCCAAACTGCCATATCTCGCGAACGGATTGACCAGTCCGCAAAATTTCTGTTGCATCTGAAAGTAGAAACTCGCCCGATTACAACGGTAGATGTAGTTTTTCCCTAGGCCGTTCTAGTTATTCGTTTCGAGCATCAGAACTGCGAAAATGTTGAGTTTCTCAAGCGTTTCTTACCTACTAACTGCCATATCTCGCGAACGGATTGACCAATCCGCAAAATTTCTGTTGCATCTGAAAGTAGAAATTCGCCCGATTACAACGGTATGCGCACTTTTCCCCTAGTCGGTTCTAGTTACTCGTTTCGAGCATCAGAACTGCGAAAATTTTGAGTTTCTCAACCGTTTCTTACCTCCAAACTGCCATATCTCGCGAACGGATTGACCAATCCGCAAAATTTCTGTCGCATCTGAAAGTAGAAAGTCGCCCGATTACAACGGTATGCGTACTTTTCCCCTAGAACGTTCTAGTTATGCTTGTCGAGCATCAGAACTGCGAAAATTTTGAGTTTCTCAAGCGTTTCTTACCTCCAAACTGCCATATCTCGCGAACGGATTGACCAATCCGTAAAATTTCTGTTGCATCTGAAAGTAGAAACTCGCCCGATTACAACGGTATGCGTACTTTTCCCCTAGGCCGTTCTAGTTATTCGTTTCGAGCATCAGAACTGCGAAAATGTTGAGTTTCTCAAGCGTTCCTTACCTACAAAATGCCATATCTCGCGAACGGATTGACCAATCCGCAAAATTTCTGTTGCATCTGAAAGTAGAAAGTCGCCCGATTACAACGGTAGGTGTAGTTTTCCCCTAGGCCGTTCTAGTTATTCGTTTCGAGCATCAGAACTGCGAAAATGTTGAGTTTCTCAAGCGTTTCTTACCTACAAACTGCCATATCTCGCGAACGGATTGACCAATCCGCAAAATTTCTGTTGCATCTGAAAGTAGAAATTCGCCCAATTACAAGGGTATGCACACTTTTCCCCTAGTCGGTTCTAGTTACTCGTTTCGAGCATCAGAACTGCGAAAATTTTGAGTTTCTCAAGCGTTTCTTACCTCCAAACTGCCATATCTCGCGAACGGATTGACCAATCCGCAAAATTTCTGTTGCATCTGAAAGTAGAAACTCGCCCAATTACAACGGTATGCGTACTTTTCCCCTAGGCCGTACTGGTTATTCGTTTCGAGCATCAGAACTGTGAAAATTTTGAGTTTCTCAACCGTTTCTTACTTCCAAACTGCCATATCTCGCGAACGGATTGACCAATCCGCAAAATTTCTGTTGCATCTGAAAGTAGAATGTCGTCCGATTAGAACGGTATGCGTACTATTCCCCTAGACCGTTCTAGTTATGCTTGTCGAGCATCAGAACTGCGAAAATTTTGAGTTTCTCAAGCGTTTCTTACCTCCAAACTGCCATATCTCGCGAACGGATTGACTAATCAGCAAAATTTCTGTTGCATCTGAAAGTAGAAACTCGCCCGATTACAACGGTATGCGTACTTTTCCCCTAGGCCGTTCTAGTTATTCGTTTCGAGCATCAGAACTGCGAAAATTTTGAGTTTCTCAAGCGTTTCTTACCTCCAAACTGCCATATCTCGCGAACGGATTGACAAATCCGCAAAATTTCTGTTGCATCTGAAAGTAGAAACTCGCCCGATTACAACGTTATGCGTACTTTTCCCCTAGTCCGTTCTAGTTATTCGTTTCGAGCATCAGAACTGCGAAAATTTTGAGTTTCTCAAGCGTTTCTTACCTCCAAACTGCCATATCTCGCGAACGGATTGACGAATCCGCAAAATTTCTGTTGCATCTGAAAGTAGAAACTCGCCCGATTACAACGGTATGCGTACTTTTCCCCTAGTCCGTTCTAGTTATTCGTTTCGAGCATCAGAACTGAGAAAATTTTGAGTTTTTCAAGCGTTTCTTACTTCCAAATTGCCATACCTCGCGAACGGATTGAGCAATCCGCAAAATTTCTGTTGCATCTGAAGGTAGAAACTCGCCCGTTTACAACGGTATGCGTACTTTTCCCCTAGGCCGTTCTAGTTATGCTTGTCGAGCATCAGAACTGCGAAAATGTTGAGTTTCTCAAGCGTTTCTTACCTACAAACTGCCATATCTCGCGAACGGATTGACCAATCCGCAAAATTTCTGTTGCATCTGAAAGTAGAAATTCGCCCAATTACAAGGGTATGCGCACTTTTCCCCTAGTCGGTTCTAGTTACTCGTTTCGAGCATCAGAACTGCGAAAATTTTGAGTTTCTCAAGCGTTTCTTACCTCCAAACTGCCATATCTCGCGAACGGATTGACCAATCCGCAAAATTTCTGTTGCATCTGAAAGTAGAAACTCGCCCAATTACAACGGTATGCGTACTTTTCCCCTAGGCGTACTGGTTATTCGTTTCGAGCATCAGAACTGTGAAAATTTTGAGTTTCTCAACCGTTTCTTACCTCCAAACTGCCATATCTCGCGAACGGATTGAACAATCCGCAAAATTTCTGTTGCATCTGAAAGTAGAATGTCGTCCGATTAGAAAGGTATGCGTACTATTCCCCTAGACCGTTCTAGTTATGCTTGTCGAGCATCAGAACTGCGAAAATGTTGAGTTTCTCAAGCGTTTCTTACCTCCAAACTGCCATATCTCGCGAACGGATTGACTAATCAGCAAAATTTCTGTTGCATCTGAAAGTAGAAACTCGCCCGATTACAACGGTATGCGTACTTTTCCCCTAGGCCGTTCTAGTTATTCGTTTCGAGCATCAGAACTGCGAAAATTTTGAGTTTCTCAAGCGTTTCTTACCTCCAAACTGCCATATCTCGCGAACGGATTGACAAATCCGCAAAATTTCTGTTGCATCTGAAAGTAGAAATTCGCCCGATTACAACGGTATGCGCACTTTTCCCCTAGTCGGTTCTAGTTACTCGTTTCGAGCATCAGAACTGCGAAAATTTTGAGTTTCTCAACCGTTTCTTACCTCCAAACTGCCATATCTCGCGAACGGATTGACCAATCCGCAAAATTTCTGTTGCATCTGAAAGTAGAAAGTCGCCCGATTACAACGGTATGCGTACTTTTCCCCTAGACCGCTCTAGTTATGCTTGTCGAGCATCAGAACTGCGAAAATTTTGAGTTTCTCAAGCGTTTCTTACCTCCAAACTGCCATATCTCGCGAACGGATTGACCAATCCGTAAAATTTCTGTTGCATCTGAAAGTAGAAACTCGCCCGATTACAACGGTATGCGTACTTTTCCCCTAGGCCGTTCTAGTTATTCGTTTCGAGCATCAGAACTGCGAAAATGTTGAGTTTCTCAAGCGTTTCTTACCTACAAACTGCCATATCTCGCGAACGGATTGACCAATCCTCAAAATTTCTGTTGCATCTGAAAGTAGAAATTCGCCCGATTACAACGGTATGCGTACTTTTCCCCTAGACCGTTCTAGTTATGCTTGTCGAGCATCAGAACTGCGAAAATTTTGTGTTTCTCAAGCGTTTCTTACCTCCAAACTGCCATATCTCGCGAACGGATTGACCAATCCGCAAAATTTCTGTTGCATCTGAAAGTAGAAACTCGCCCGATTACAACGGTAGATGTAGTTTTTCCCTAGGCCGTTCTAGTTATTCGTTTCGAGCATCAGAACTGCGAAAATGTTGAGTTTCTCAAGCGTTTCTTACCTACAAACTGCCATATCTCGCGAACGGATTGACCAATCCGTAAAATTTCTGTTGCATCTGAAAGTAGAAACTCGCCCGATTACAACGGTATGCGTACTTTTCCCCTAGGCCGTTCTAGTTATTCGTTTCGAGCATCAGAACTGCGAAAATGTTGAGTTTCTCAAGCGTTTCTTACCTACAAACTGCCATATCTCGCGAACGGATTGACCAATCCTCAAAATTTCTGTTGCATCTGAAAGTAGAAATTCGCCCGATTACAACGGTATGCGTACTTTTCCCCTAGACCGTTCTAGTTATGCTTGTCGAGCATCAGAACTGCGAAAATTTTGAGTTTCTCAAGCGTTTCTTACCTCCAAACTGCCATATCTCGCGAACGGATTGACCAGTCCGCAAAATTTCTGTTGCATCTGAAAGTAGAAACTCGCCCGATTACAACGGTAGATGTAGTTTTTCCCTAGGCCGTTCTAGTTATTCGTTTCGAGCATCAGAACTGCGAAAATGTTGAGTTTCTCAAGCGTTTCTTACCTACTAACTGCCATATCTCGCGAACGGATTGACCAATCCGCAAAATTTCTGTTGCATCTGAAAGTAGAAATTCGCCCGATTACAACGGTATGCGCACTTTTCCCCTAGTCGGTTCTAGTTACTCGTTTCGAGCATCAGAACTGCGAAAATTTTGAGTTTCTCAACCGTTTCTTACCTCCAAACTGCCATATCTCGCGAACGGATTGACCAATCCGCAAAATTTCTGTCGCATCTGAAAGTAGAAAGTCGCCCGATTACAACGGTATGCGTACTTTTCCCCTAGAACGTTCTAGTTATGCTTGTCGAGCATCAGAACTGCGAAAATTTTGAGTTTCTCAAGCGTTTCTTACCTCCAAACTGCCATATCTCGCGAACGGATTGACCAATCCGTAAAATTTCTGTTGCATCTGAAAGTAGAAACTCGCCCGATTACAACGGTATGCGTACTTTTCCCCTAGGCCGTTCTAGTTATTCGTTTCGAGCATCAGAACTGCGAAAATGTTGAGTTTCTCAAGCGTTCCTTACCTACAAAATGCCATATCTCGCGAACGGATTGACCAATCCGCAAAATTTCTGTTGCATCTGAAAGTAGAAAGTCGCCCGATTACAACGGTAGGTGTAGTTTTCCCCTAGGCCGTTCTAGTTATTCGTTTCGAGCATCAGAACTGCGAAAATGTTGAGTTTCTCAAGCGTTTCTTACCTACAAACTGCCATATCTCGCGAACGGATTGACCAATCCGCAAAATTTCTGTTGCATCTGAAAGTAGAAATTCGCCCAATTACAAGGGTATGCACACTTTTCCCCTAGTCGGTTCTAGTTACTCGTTTCGAGCATCAGAACTGCGAAAATTTTGAGTTTCTCAAGCGTTTCTTACCTCCAAACTGCCATATCTCGCGAACGGATTGACCAATCCGCAAAATTTCTGTTGCATCTGAAAGTAGAAACTCGCCCAATTACAACGGTATGCGTACTTTTCCCCTAGGCCGTACTGGTTATTCGTTTCGAGCATCAGAACTGTGAAAATTTTGAGTTTCTCAACCGTTTCTTACCTCCAAACTGCCATATCTCGCGAACGGATTGACCAATCCGCAAAATTTCTGTTGCATCTGAAAGTAGAATGTCGTCCGATTAGAACGGTATGCGTACTATTCCCCTAGACCGTTCTAGTTATGCTTGTCGAGCATCAGAACTGCGAAAATTTTGAGTTTCTCAAGCGTTTCTTACCTCCAAACTGCCATATCTCGCGAACGGATTGACTAATCAGCAAAATTTCTGTTGCATCTGAAAGTAGAAACTCGCCCGATTACAACGGTATGCGTACTTTTCCCCTAGGCCGTTCTAGTTATTCGTTTCGAGCATCAGAACTGCGAAAATTTTGAGTTTCTCAAGCGTTTCTTACCTCCAAACTGCCATATCTCGCGAACGGATTGACAAATCCGCAAAATTTCTGTTGCATC
The DNA here is from genome assembly GCF_051014685.1 of Ptiloglossa arizonensis. NCBI lineage: Eukaryota > Metazoa > Arthropoda > Insecta > Hymenoptera > Colletidae > Ptiloglossa > Ptiloglossa arizonensis. The sequence goes on from NW_027478521.1 coordinate 226,952, forward strand.
TGAAAGTAGAAACTCGCCCGATTACAACGTTATGCGTACTTTTCCCCTAGTCCGTTCTAGTTATTCGTTTCGAGCATCAGAACTGCGAAAATTTTGAGTTTCTCAAGCGTTTCTTACCTCCAAACTGCCATATCTCGCGAACGGATTGACGAATCCGCAAAATTTCTGTTGCATCTGAAAGTAGAAACTCGCCCGATTACAACGGTATGCGTACTTTTCCCCTAGTCCGTTCTAGTTATTCGTTTCGAGCATCAGAACTGAGAAAATTTTGAGTTTTTCAAGCGTTTCTTACTTCCAAATTGCCATACCTCGCGAACGGATTGAGCAATCCGCAAAATTTCTGTTGCATCTGAAGGTAGAAACTCGCCCGTTTACAACGGTATGCGTACTTTTCCCCTAGGCCGTTCTAGTTATGCTTGTCGAGCATCAGAACTGCGAAAATGTTGAGTTTCTCAAGCGTTTCTTACCTACAAACTGCCATATCTCGCGAACGGATTGACCAATCCGCAAAATTTCTGTTGCATCTGAAAGTAGAAATTCGCCCAATTACAAGGGTATGCGCACTTTTCCCCTAGTCGGTTCTAGTTACTCGTTTCGAGCATCAGAACTGCGAAAATTTTGAGTTTCTCAAGCGTTTCTTACCTCCAAACTGCCATATCTCGCGAACGGATTGACCAATCCGCAAAATTTCTGTTGCATCTGAAAGTAGAAACTCGCCCAATTACAACGGTATGCGTACTTTTCCCCTAGGCGTACTGGTTATTCGTTTCGAGCATCAGAACTGTGAAAATTTTGAGTTTCTCAACCGTTTCTTACCTCCAAACTGCCATATCTCGCGAACGGATTGAACAATCCGCAAAATTTCTGTTGCATCTGAAAGTAGAATGTCGTCCGATTAGAAAGGTATGCGTACTATTCCCCTAGACCGTTCTAGTTATGCTTGTCGAGCATCAGAACTGCGAAAATGTTGAGTTTCTCAAGCGTTTCTTACCTCCAAACTGCCATATCTCGCGAACGGATTGACTAATCAGCAAAATTTCTGTTGCATCTGAAAGTAGAAACTCGCCCGATTACAACGGTATGCGTACTTTTCCCCTAGGCCGTTCTAGTTATTCGTTTCGAGCATCAGAACTGCGAAAATTTTGAGTTTCTCAAGCGTTTCTTACCTCCAAACTGCCATATCTCGCGAACGGATTGACAAATCCGCAAAATTTCTGTTGCATCTGAAAGTAGAAACTCGCCCGATTACAACGTTATGCGTACTTTTCCCCTAGTCCGTTCTAGTTATTCGTTTCGAGCATCAGAACTGCGAAAATTTTGAGTTTCTCAAGCGTTTCTTACCTCCAAACTGCCATATCTCGCGAACGGATTGACGAATCCGCAAAATTTCTGTTGCATCTGAAAGTAGAAACTCGCCCGATTACAACGGTATGCGTACTTTTCCCCTAGTCCGTTCTAGTTATTCGTTTCGAGCATCAGAACTGCGAAAATTTTGAGTTTTTCAAGCGTTTCTTACTTCCAAATTGTCATACCTCGCGAACGGATTGAGCAATCCGCAAAATTTCTGTTGCATCTGAAGGTAGAAACTCGCCCGTTTACAACGGTATGCGTACTTTTCCCCTAGGCCGTTCTAGTTATGCTTGTCGAGCATCAGAACTGCGAAAATTTTGAGTTTCTCAAGCGTTTCTTACCTCCAAACTGCCATATCTCGCGAACGGATTGACCAATCCGCAAAATTTCTGTTGCATCTGAAAGTAGAAATTCGCCCGATTACAACGGTATGCGTACTTTTCCCCTAGACCGCTCTAGTTATGCTTGTCGAGCACCAGAACTGCGAAAATTTTGAGTTTCTCAAGCGTTTCTTACCTCCAAACTGCCATACCTCGCGAACGGATTGACCAATCCGCAAAATTTCTGTTGCATCTGAAGGTAGAAACTCGCCCGATTACAACGGTATGCGTACTTTTCCCCTAGAACGTTCTGGTTATGCTTGTCGAGCATCAGAACTGCGAAAATTTTGAGTTTCTCAAGCGTTTTTTACCTCCAAACTGCCATATCTCGCGAACGGATTGACCAATCCGTAAAATTTCTGTTGCATCTGAAAGTAGAAACTCGCCCGATTACAACGGTTTGCGTACTTTTCCCCTAGGCCGTTCTAGTTATTCGTTTCGAGCATCAGAACTGCGAAAATGTTGAGTTTCTCAAGCGTTTCTTACCTACAAACTGCCATATCTCGCGAACGGATTGACCAATCCTCAAAATTTCTGTTGCATCTGAAAGTAGAAACTCGCCCGATTACAACGGTATGCGTACTTTTCCCCTAGGCCGTTCTGGTTATTCGTTTCGAGCATCAGAACTGTGAAAATTTTGAGTTTCTCAACCGTTTCTTACCTCCAAACTGCCGTATCTCGCGAACGGATTGACCAATCCGCAAAATTTCTGTTGCATCTGAAAGTAGAAAGTCGCCCGATTACAACGGTATGCGTACTTTTCCCCTAGAACGTTCTAGTTATGCTTGTCGAGCATCAGAACTGCGAAAATTTTGAGTTTCTCAAGCGTTTCTTACCTCCAAACTGCCATATCTCGCGAACGGATTGACCAATCCGTAAAATTTCTGTTGCATCTGAAAGTAGAAACTCGCCCGATTACAACGGTATGCGTACTTTTGCCCTAGGCCGTTCTAGTTATTCGTTTCGAGCATCAGAACTGCGAAAATGTTGAGTTTCTCAAGCGTTTCTTACCTACAAACTGCCATATCTCGCGAACGGATTGACCAATCCGCAAAATTTCTGTTGCATCTGAAAGTAGAAATTGGCCCGATTACAACGGTATGCGTACTTTTCCCCTAGACCGTTCTAGTTATGCTTGTCGAGCATCAGAACTGCGAAAATTTTGAGTTTCTCAAGCGTTTCTTACTTCCAAACTGCCATATCTCGCGAACGGATTGACCAATCCGCAAAATTTCTGTTGCATCTGAAAGTAGAAACTCGCCCGATTACAACGGTACGTGTAGTTTTCCCCTAGGCCGTTCTAGTTATTCGTTTCGAGCATCAGAACTGCGAAAATGTTGAGTTTCTCAAGCGTTTCTTACCTACAAACTGCCATATCTCGCGAACGGATTGACCAATCCGCAAAATTTCTGTTGCATCTGAAAGTAGAAACTCGCCCGATTACAACGGTATGCGTACTTTTCCCCTAGGCCGTACTGGTTATTCGTTTCGAGCATCAGAACTGTGAAAATTTTGAGTTTCTCAACCGTTTCTTACCTCCAAACTGCCATATCTCGCGAACGGATTGACCAATCCGCAAAATTTCTGTTGCATCTGAAAGTAGAAATTCGCCCGATTACAACGGTATGCGTACTTTTCCCCTAGACCGCTCTAGTTATGCTTGTCGAGCACCAGAACTGCGAAAATTTTGAGTTTCTCAAGCGTTTCTTACCTCCAAACTGCCATACCTCGCGAACGGATTGACCAATCCGCAAAATTTCTGTTGCATCTGAAGGTAGAAACTCGCCCGATTACAACGGTATGCGTACTTTTCCCCTAGAACGTTCTGGTTATGCTTGTCGAGCATCAGAACTGCGAAAATTTTGAGTTTCTCAAGCGTTTCTTACCTCCAAACTGCCATATCTCGCGAACGGATTGACCAATCCGTAAAATTTCTGTTGCATCTGAAAGTAGAAACTCGCCCGATTACAACGGTATGCGTACTTTTCCCCTAGGCCGTTCTAGTTATTCGTTTCGAGCATCAGAACTGCGAAAATGTTGAGTTTCTCAAGCGTTTCTTACCTACAAACTGCCATACCTCGCGAACGGATTGACCAATCCGCAAAATTTCTGTTGCATCTGAAAGTAGAAATTGGCCCGATTACAACGGTATGCGTACTTTTCCCCTAGACCGTTCTAGTTATGCTTGTCGAGCATCAGAACTGCGAAAATTTTGAGTTTCTCAAGCGTTTCTTACTTCCAAACTGCCATATCTCGCGAACGGATTGACCAATCCGCAAAATTTCTGTTGCATCTGAAAGTAGAAACTCGCCCGATTACAACGGTAGGTGTAGTTTTCCCCCTAGGCCGTTCTAGTTATTCGTTTCGAGCATCAGAACTGCGAAAATGTTGAGTTTCTCAAGCGTTTCTTACCTACAAACTGCCATATCTCGCGAACGGATTGACCAATCCGCAAAATTTCTGTTGCATCTGAAAGTAGAAACTCGCCCGATTACAACGGTATGCGTACTTTTCCCCTAGGCCGTACTGGTTATTCGTTTCGAGCATCAGAACTGTGAAAATTTTGAGTTTCTCAACCGTTTCTTACCTCCAAACTGCCATATCTCGCGAACGGATTGACCAATCCGCAAAATTTCTGTTGCATCTGAAAGTAGAAATTCGCCCGATTACAACGGTATGCGTACTTTTCCCCTAGACCGCTCTAGTTATGCTTGTCGAGCACCAGAACTGCGAAAATTTTGAGTTTCTCAAGCGTTTCTTACCTCCAAACTGCCATACCTCGCGAACGGATTGACCAATCCGCAAAATTTCTGTTGCATCTGAAGGTAGAAACTCGCCCGATTACAACGGTATGCGTACTTTTCCCCTAGAACGTTCTGGTTATGCTTGTCGAGCATCAGAACTGCGAAAATTTTGAGTTTCTCAAGCGTTTCTTACCTACAAACTGCCATATCTCGCGAACGGATTGACCAATCCGCAAAATTTCTGTTGCATCTGAAAGTAGAAATTCGCCCGATTACAACGGTATGCGCACTTTTCCCCTAGTCGGTTCTAGTTACTCGTTTCGAGCATCAGAACTGCGAAAATTTGAGTTTCTCAACCGTTTCTTACCTCCAAACTGCCATATCTCGCGAACGGATTGACCAATCCGCAAAATTTCTGTTGCATCTGAAAGTAGAAAGTCGCCCGATTACAACGGTATGCGTACTTTTCCGCTAGACCGCTCTAGTTATGCTTGTCGAGCATCAGAACTGCGAAAATTTTGAGTTTCTCAAGCGTTTCTTACCTCCAAACTGCCATATCTCGCGAACGGATTGACCAATCCGTAAAATTTCTGTTGCATCTGAAAGTAGAAACTCGCCCGATTACAACGGTATGCGTACTATTCCCCTAGGCCGTTCTAGTTATTCGTTTCGAGCATCAGAACTGCGAAAATGTTGAGTTTCTCAAGCGTTTCTTACCTACAAACTGCCATATCTCGCGAACGGATTGACCAATCCTCAAAATTTCTGTTGCATCTGAAAGTAGAAATTCGCCCGATTACAACGGTATGCGTACTTTTCCCCTAGACCGTTCTAGTTATGCTTGTCGAGCATCAGAACTGCGAAAATTTTGAGTTTCTCAAGCGTTTCTTACCTCCAAACTGCCATATCTCGCGAACGGATTGACCAATCCGCAAAATTTCTGTTGCATCTGAAAGTAGAAACTCGCCCGATTACAACGGTAGATGTAGTTTTTCCCTAGGCCGTTCTAGTTATTCGTTTCGAGCATCAGAACTGCGAAAATGTTGAGTTTCTCAAGCGTTTCTTACCTACAAACTGCCATATCTCGCGAACGGATTGACCAATCCGCAAAATTTCTGTTGCATCTGAAAGTAGAAATTCGCCCGATTACAACGGTATGCGCACTTTTCCCCTAGTCGGTTCTAGTTACTCGTTTCGAGCATCAGAACTGCGAAAATTTTGAGTTTCTCAACCGTTTCTTACCTCCAAACTGCCATATCTCGCGAACGGATTGACCAATCCGCAAAATTTCTGTTGCATCTGAAAGTAGAAAGTCGCCCGATTACAACGGTATGCGTACTTTTCCCCTAGACCGTTCTAGTTATGCTTGTCGAGCATCAGAACTGCGAAAATTTTGAGTTTCTCAAGCGTTTCTTACCTCCAAACTGCCATATCTCGCGAACGGATTGACCAATCCGCAAAATTTCTGTTGCATCTGAAAGTAGAAACTCGCCCGATTACAACGGTAGATGTAGTTTTTCCCTAGGCCGTTCTAGTTATTCGTTTCGAGCATCAGAACTGCGAAAATGTTGAGTTTCTCAAGCGTTTCTTACCTACAAACTGCCATATCTCGCGAACGGATTGACCAATCCGCAAAATTTCTGTTGCATCTGAAAGTAGAAATTCGCCCGATTACAACGGTATGCGCACTTTTCCCCTAGTCGGTTCTAGTTACTCGTTTCGAGCATCAGAACTGCGAAAATTTTGAGTTTCTCAACCGTTTCTTACCTCCAAACTGCCATATCTCGCGAACGGATTGACCAATCCGCAAAATTTCTGTTGCATCTGAAAGTAGAAAGTCGCCCGATTACAACGGTATGCGTACTTTTCCGCTAGACCGCTCTAGTTATGCTTGTCGAGCATCAGAACTGCGAAAATTTTGAGTTTCTCAAGCGTTTCTTACCTCCAAACTGCCATATCTCGCGAACGGATTGACCAATCCGTAAAATTTCTGTTGCATCTGAAAGTAGAAACTCGCCCGATTACAACGGTATGCGTACTATTCCCCTAGGCCGTTCTAGTTATTCGTTTCGAGCATCAGAACTGCGAAAATGTTGAGTTTCTCAAGCGTTTCTTACCTACAAACTGCCATATCTCGCGAACGGATTGACCAATCCTCAAAATTTCTGTTGCATCTGAAAGTAGAAATTCGCCCGATTACAACGGTATGCGTACTTTTCCCCTAGACCGTTCTAGTTATGCTTGTCGAGCATCAGAACTGCGAAAATTTTGAGTTTCTCAAGCGTTTCTTACCTCCAAACTGCCATATCTCGCGAACGGATTGACCAATCCGCAAAATTTTCTGTTGCATCTGAAAGTAGAAACTCGCCCGATTACAACGGTAGATGTAGTTTTTCCATAGCCGTTCTAGTTATTCGTTTCGAGCATCAGAACTGCGAAAATGTTGAGTTTCTCAAGCGTTTCTTACTACAAACTGCCATATCTCGCGAACGGATTGACCAATCCGCAAAATTTCTGTTGCATCTGAAAGTAGAAATTCGCCCGATTACAACGGTATGCGCACTTTTCCCCTAGTCGGTTCTAGTTACTCGTTTCGAGCATCAGAACTGCGAAAATTTTGAGTTTCTCAACCGTTTCTTACCTCCAAACTGCCATATCTCGCGAACGGATTGACCAATCCGCAAAATTTCTGTTGCATCTGAAAGTAGAAAGTCGCCCGATTACAACGGTATGCGTACTTTTCCCCTAGACCGTTCTAGTTATGCTTGTCGAGCATCAGAACTGCGAAAATTTTGAGTTTCTCAAGCGTTTCTTACCTCCAAACTGCCATATCTCGCGAACGGATTGACCAATCCGCAAAATTTCTGTTGCATCTGAAAGTAGGAAACTCGCCCGATTACAACGGTAGATGTAGTTTTTCCCTAGGCCGTTCTAGTTATTCGTTTCGAGCATCAGAACTGCGAAAATGTTGAGTTTCTCAAGCGTTTCTTACCTACAAACTGCCATATCTCGCGAACGGATTGACCAATCCGCAAAATTTCTGTTGCATCTGAAAGTAGAAATTCGCCCGATTACAACGGTATGCGCACTTTTCCCCTAGTCGGTTCTAGTTACTCGTTTCGAGCATCAGAACTGCGAAAATTTTGAGTTTCTCAACCGTTTCTTACCTCCAAACTGCCATATCTCGCGAACGGATTGACCAATCCGCAAAATTTCTGTTGCATCTGAAAGTAGAAAGTCGCCCGATTACAACGGTATGCGTACTTTTCCCCTAGACCGTTCTAGTTATGCTTGTCGAGCATCAGAACTGCGAAAATTTTGAGTTTCTCAAGCGTTTTTTACCTCCAAACTGCCATATCTCGCGAACGGATTGACCAATCCGCAAAATTTCTGTTGCATCTGAAAGTAGAAAGTCGCCCGATTACAACGGTATGCGTACTTTTCCCCTAGAACGTTCTGGTTATGCTTGTCGAGCATCAGAACTGCGAAAAATTTTGAGTTTCTCAAGCGTTTCTTACCTCCAAACTGCCATATCTCGCGAACGGATTGACCAATCCGTAAAATTTCTGTTGCATCTGAAAGTAGAAACTCGCCCGATTACAACGGTATGCGTACTTTTCCCCTAGGCCGTTCTAGTTATTCGTTTCGAGCATCAGAACTGCGAAAATGTTGAGTTTCTCAAGCGTTCCTTACCTACAAAATGCCATATCTCGCGAACGGATTGACCAATCCGCAAAATTTCTGTTGCATCTGAAAGTAGAAAGTCGGCCCGATTACAACGGTAGTTGTAGTTTTCCCCTAGGCCGTTCTAGTTATTCGTTTCGAGCATCAGAACTGCGAAATGTTGAGTTTCTCAAGCGTTTCTTACCTACAAACTGCCATATCTCGCGAACGGATTGACCAATCCGCAAAATTTCTGTTGCATCTGAAAGTAGAAATTCGCCCGATTACAACGGTATGCGCACTTTTCCCCTAGTCGGTTCTAGTTACTCGTTTCGAGCATCAGAACTGCGAAAATTTTTGAGTTTCTCAACCGTTTTCTTACCTCCAAACTGCCATATCTCGCGAACGGATTGACCAATCCGCAAAATTTCTGTTGCATCTGAAAGTAGAAAGTCGCCCGATTTACAACGGTATGCGTACTTTTCCCCTAGACCGCTCTAGTTATGCTTGTCGAGCATCAGAACTGCGAAAATTTTGAGTTTCTCAAGCGTTTCTTACCTCCAAACTGCCATATCTCGCGAACGGATTGACCAATCCGCAAAATTTCTGTTGCATCTGAAAGTAGAAACTCGCCCGATTACAACGGTAGATGTAGTTTTTCCCTAGGCCGTTCTAGTTATTCGTTTCGAGCATCAGAACTGCGAAAATGTTGAGTTTCTCAAGCGTTTCTTACCTACAAACTGCCATATCTCGCGAACGGATTGACCAATCCGCAAAATTTCTGTTGCAATCTGAAAGTAGAAATTCGCCCGATTACAACGGTATGCGCACTTTTCCCCTAGTCGGTTCTAGTTACTCGTTTCGAGCATCAGAACTGCGAAAATTTTGAGTTTTCTCAACCGTTTCTTACCTCCCAAACTGCCATATCTCGCGAACGGATTGACCAATCCGCAAAATTTCTGTTGCATCTGAAAGTAGAAAGTCGCCCGATTACAACGGTATGCGTACTTTTCCCCTAGACCGCTCTAGTTATGCTTGTCGAGCATCAGAACTGCGAAAATTTTGAGTTTCTCAAGCGTTTTTTACCTCCAAACTGCCATATCTCGCGAACGGATTGACCAATCCGCAAAATTTCTGTTGCATCTGAAAGTAGAAAGTCGCCCGATTACAACGGTATGCGTACTTTTCCCCTAGAACGTTCTAGTTATGCTTGTCGAGCATCAGAACTGCGAAAATTTTGAGTTTCTCAAGCGTTTTTTACATCCAAACTGCCATATCTCGCGAACGGATTGACCAATCCGCAAAATTTCTGTTGCATCTGAAAGTAGAAAGTCGCCCGATTACAACGGTATGCGTACTTTTCCCCTAGAACGTTCTGGTTATGCTTGTCGAGCATCAGAACTGCGAAAATTTTGAGTTTCTCAAGCGTTTCTTACCTCCAAACTGCCATATCTCGCGAACGGATTGACCAATCCGTAAAATTTCTGTTGCATCTGAAAGTAGAAACTCGCCCGATTACAACGGTATGCGTACTTTTCCCCTAGGCCGTTCTAGTTATTCGTTTCGAGCATCAGAACTGCGAAAATGTTGAGTTTCTCAAGCGTTCCTTACCTACAAAATGCCATATCTCGCGAACGGATTGACCAATCCGCAAAATTTCTGTTGCATCTGAAAGTAGAAAGTCGCCCGATTACAACGGTAGTTGTAGTTTTCCCCTAGGCCGTTCTAGTTATTCGTTTCGAGCATCAGAACTGCGAAAATGTTGAGTTTCTCAAGCGTTTCTTACCTACAAACTGCCATATCTCGCGAACGGATTGACCAATCCGCAAAATTTCTGTTGCATCTGAAAGTAGAAATTCGCCCGATTACAACGGTATGCGCACTTTTCCCCTAGTCGGTTCTAGTTACTCGTTTCGAGCATCAGAACTGCGAAAATTTTGAGTTTCTCAACCGTTTCTTACCTCCAAACTGCCATATCTCGCGAACGGATTGACCAATCCGCAAAATTTCTGTTGCATCTGAAAGTAGAAAGTCGCCCGATTACAACGGTATGCGTACTTTTCCCCTAGACCGCTCTAGTTATGCTTGTCGAGCATCAGAACTGCGAAAATTTTGAGTTTCTCAAGCGTTTCTTACCTCCAAACTGCCATATCTCGCGAACGGATTGACCAATCCGCAAAATTTCTGTTGCATCTGAAAGTAGAAACTCGCCCGATTACAACGGTAGATGTAGTTTTTCCCTAGGCCGTTCTAGTTATTCGTTTCGAGCATCAGAACTGCGAAAATGTTGAGTTTCTCAAGCGTTTCTTACCTACAAACTGCCATATCTCGCGAACGGATTGACCAATCCGCAAAATTTCTGTTGCATCTGAAAGTAGAAATTCGCCCGATTACAACGGTATGCGCACTTTTCCCCTAGTCGGTTCTAGTTACTCGTTTCGAGCATCAGAACTGCGAAAATTTTGAGTTTCTCAACCGTTTCTTACCTCCAAACTGCCATATCTCGCGAACGGATTGACCAATCCGCAAAATTTCTGTTGCATCTGAAAGTAGAAAGTCGCCCGATTACAACGGTATGCGTACTTTTCCCCTAGACCGCTCTAGTTATGCTTGTCGAGCATCAGAACTGCGAAAATTTTGAGTTTCTCAAGCGTTTTTTACCTCCAAACTGCCATATCTCGCGAACGGATTGACCAATCCGCAAAATTTCTGTTGCATCTGAAAGTAGAAAGTCGCCCGATTACAACGGTATGCGTACTTTTCCCCTAGAACGTTCTAGTTATGCTTGTCGAGCATCAGAACTGCGAAAATTTTGAGTTTCTCAAGCGTTTCTTACCTCCAAACTGCCATATCTCGCGAACGGATTGACCAATCCGTAAAATTTCTGTTGCATCTGAAAGTAGAAACTCGCCCGATTACAACGGTATGCGTACTTTTCCCCTAGGCCGTTCTAGTTATTCGTTTCGAGCATCAGAACTGCGAAAATGTTGAGTTTCTCAAGCGTTCCTTACCTACAAAATGCCATATCTCGCGAACGGATTGACCAATCCGCAAAATTTCTGTTGCATCTGAAAGTAGAAAGTCGCCCGATTACAACGGTAGGTGTAGTTTTCCCCTAGGCCGTTCTAGTTATTCGTTTCGAGCATCAGAACTGCGAAAATGTTGAGTTTCTCAAGCGTTTCTTACCTACAAACTGCCATATCTCGCGAACGGATTGACCAATCCACAAAATTTCTGTTGCATCTGAAAGTAGAAATTCGCCCAATTACAAGGGTATGCACACTTTTCCCCTAGTCGGTTCTAGTTACTCGTTTCGAGCATCAGAACTGCGAAAATTTTGAGTTTCTCAAGCGTTTCTTACCTCCAAACTGCCATATCTCGCGAACGGATTGACCAATCCGCAAAATTTCTGTTGCATCTGAAAGTAGAAACTCGCCCAATTACAACGGTATGCGTACTTTTCCCCTGGGCCGTACTGGTTATTCGTTTCGAGCATCAGAACTGTGAAAATTTTGAGTTTCTCAACCGTTTCTTACCTCCAAACTGCCATATCTCGCGAACCGATTGACCAATCCGCAAAATTTCTGTTGCATCTGAAAGTAGAATGTCGTCCGATTAGAACGGTATGCGTACTATTCCCCTAGACCGTTCTAGTTATGCTTGTCGAGCATCAGAACTGCGAAAATTTTGAGTTTCTCAAGCGTTTCTTACCTCCAAACTGCCATATCTCGCGAACGGATTGACTAATCAGCAAAATTTCTGTTGCATCTGAAAGTAGAAACTCGCCCGATTACAACGGTATGCGTACTTTTCCCCTAGGCCGTTCTAGTTATTCGTTTCGAGCATCAGAACTGCGAAAATTTTGAGTTTCTCAAGCGTTTCTTACCTCCAAACTGCCATATCTCGCGAACGGATTGACAAATCCGCAAAATTTCTGTTGCATCTGAAAGTAGAAACTCGCCCGATTACAACGTTATGCGTACTTTTCCCCTAGTCCGTTCTAGTTATTCGTTTCGAGCATCAGAACTGCGAAAATTTTGAGTTTCTCAAGCGTTTCTTACCTCCAAACTGCCATATCTCGCGAACGGATTGACGAATCCGCAAAATTTCTGTTGCATCTGAAAGTAGAAACTCGCCCGATTACAACGGTATGCGTACTTTTCCCCTAGTCCGTTCTAGTTATTCGTTTCGAGCATCAGAACTGCGAAAATTTTGAGTTTTTCAAGCGTTTCTTACTTCCAAATTGCCATACCTCGCGAACGGATTGAGCAATCCGCAAAATTTCTGTTGCATCTGAAGGTAGAAACTCGCCCGTTTACAACGGTATGCGTACTTTTCCCCTAGGCCGTTCTAGTTATGCTTGTCGAGCATCAGAACTGCGAAAATTTTGAGTTTCTCAAGCGTTTCTTACCTCCAAACTGCCATATCTCGCGAACGGATTGACCAATCCGCAAAATTTCTGTTGCATCTGAAAGTAGAATGTCGTCCGATTACAACGGTATGCGTACTTTTCCCCTAGACCGGTCTAGTTATGCTTGTCGAGCATCAGAACTGCGAAAATTTTGAGTTTCTCAAGCGTTTCTTACCTCCAAACTGCCATATCTCGCGAACGGATTGACTAATCCGCAAAATTTCTGTTGCATCTGAAAGTAGAAACTCGCCCGATTACAACGGTATGCGTCCTTTTCCCCTAGGCCGTTCTAGTTATTCGTTTCGAGCATCAGAACTGCGAAAATTTTGAGTTTCTCAAGCGTTTCTTACCTCCAAACTGCCATATCTCGCGAACGGATTGACTAATCCGCAAAATTTCTGTTGCATCTGAAAGTAGAAACTCACCCGATTACAACGGTATGCGTACTTTTCCCCTAGGCCGTTCAAGTTATTCGTTTCGAGCATCAGAACTGCGAAAATTTTGAGTTTCTCAAGCGTTTCTTACCTCCAAACTGCCATATCTCGCGAACGGATTGACGAATCCGCAAAATTTCTGTTGCATCTGAAAGTAGAAACTCGCCCGATTACAACGGTATGCGTACTTTTCCCCTAGTCCGTTCTAGTTATTCGTTTCGAGCATCAGAACTGCGAAAATTTTGAGTTTTTCAAGCGTTTCTTACTTCCAAATTGCCATACCTCGCGAACGGATTGAGCAATCCGCAAAATTTCTGTTGCATCTGAAGGTAGAAACTCGCCCGTTTACAACGGTATGCGTACTTTTCCCCTAGGCCGTTCTAGTTATGCTTGTCGAGCATCAGAACTGCGAAAATTTTGAGTTTCTCAAGCGTTTCTTACCTCCAAACTGCCATATCTCGCGAACGGATTGACCAATCCGCAAAATTTCTGCTGCATCTGAAAGTAGAATGTCGTCCGATTACAACGGTATGCGTACTTTTCCCCTAGGCCGTTCTAGTTATTCGTTTCGAGCATCAGAACTGCGAAAATTTTGAGTTTCTCAAGCGTTTCTTACCTCCAAACTGCCATATCTCGCGAACGGATTGACCAATCCGCAAAATTTCTGTTGCATCTGAAAGTAGAAACTCGCCCGATTACAACGGTATGCCTACTTTTCCCCTAGGCCGTTCTAGTTATTCGTTTCGAGCATCAGAACTGCGAAAATTTTGAGTTTCTCAAGCGTTTATTACCTCCAAACTGCCATATCTCGCGAACGGATTGACCAATCCGCAAAATTTCTGTTGCTTCTGAAAGTAGAAACTCGCCCGATTACAACGGTATGCCTACTTTTCCCCTAGGCCGTTCTAGTTATTCGTTTCGAGCATCAGAACTGCGAAAATGTTGAGTTTCTCAAGCGTTTCTTACCTACAAACTGCCATATCTCGCGAACGGATTGACCAATCCGCAAAATTTCTGTTGCATCTGAAGGTAGAAACTCGCCCGTTTACAACGGTATGCGTACTTTTCCCCTAGGCCGTTCTAGTTATGCTTGTCGAGCATCAGAACTGCGAAAATTTTGAGTTTCTCAAGCGTTTCTTACCTCCAAACTGCCATATCTCGCGAACGGATTGACCAATCCGCAAAATTTCTGTTGCATCTGAAAGTAGAATGTCGTCCGATTACAACGGTATGCGTACTTTTCCCCTAGACCGGTCTAGTTATGCTTGTCGAGCATCAGAACTGCGAAAATTTTGAGTTTCTCAAGCGTTTCTTACCTCCAAACTGCCATATCTCGCGAACGGATTGACTAATCCGCAAAATTTCTGTTGCATCTGAAAGTAGAAACTCACCCGATTACAACGGTATGCGTACTTTTCCCCTAGGCCGTTCTAGTTATTCGTTTCGAGCATCAGAACTGCGAAAATTTTGAGTTTCTCAAGCGTTTCTTACCTCCAAACTGCCATATCTCGCGAACGGATTGACCAATCCGCAAAATTTCTGTTGCATCTGAAAGTAGAATGTCGTCCGATTACAACGGTATGCGTACTTTACCCCTAGACCGGTCTAGTTATGCTTGTCGAGCATCAGAACTGCGAAAATTTTGAGTTTATCAAGCGTTTCTTACCTCCAAACTGCCATATCTCGCGAACGGATTGACTAATCCGCAAAATTTCTGTTGCATCTGAAAGTAGAAACTCGCCCGATTACAACGGTATGCGTACTTTTCCCCTAGGCCGTTCTAGTTATTCGTTTCGAGCATCAGAACTGCGAAAATTTTGAGTTTCTCAAGCGTTTCTTACCTCCAAACTGCCATATCTCGCGAACGGATTGACCAATCCGCAAAATTTCTGTTGCATCTGAAAGTAGAAACTCGCCCGATTACAACGGTATGCGTACTTTTCCCCTAGTCCGTTCTAGTTATTCGTTTCGAGCATCAGAACTGCGAAAATTTTGAGTTTTTCAAGCGTTTCTTACTTCCAAATTGCCATACCTCGCGAACGGATTGAGCAATCCGCAAAATTTCTGTTGCATCTGAAGGTAGAAACTCGCCCGTTTACAACGGTATGCGTACTTTTCCCCTAGGCCGTTCTAGTTATTCGTTTCGAGCATCAGAACTTGCGAAAATTTTGAGTTTCTCAAGCGTTTCTTACTTCCAAACCGCCATATCTCGCGAACGGATTGACCAATCCGCAAAATTTCTGTTGCATCTGAAAGTAGAAACTCGCCCGATTACAACGGTATGCGTACTTTTCCCCTAGGCCGTTCTAGTTATTCGTTTCGAGCATCAGAACTGCGAAAATGTTGAGTTTCTCAAGCGTTTCTTACCTACAAACTGCCATATCTCGCGAACGGATTGACCAATCCGCAAAATTTCTGTTGCATCTGAAAGTAGAAACTCGCCCGATTACAACGGTATGCGTACTTTTCCCCTAGGCCGTTCTAGTTATTCGTTTCGAGCATCAGAACTGCGAAAATTTTGAGTTTCTCAAGCGTTTCTTACCTCCAAACTGCCATATCTCGCGAACGGATTGACGAATCCGCAAAATTTCTGTTGCATCTGAAAGTAGAATGTCGTCCGATTACAACGGTATGCGTACTTTTCCCCTAGACCGGTCTAGTTATGCTTGTCGAGCATCAGAACTGCGAAAATTTTGAGTTTCTCAAGCGTTTCTTACCTCCAAACTGCCATATCTCGCGAACGGATTGACTAATCCGCAAAATTTCTGTTGCATCTGAAAGTAGAAACTCGCCCGATTACAACGGTATGCGTCCTTTTCCCCTAGGCCGTTCTAGTTATTCGTTTCGAGCATCAGAACTGCGAAAATGTTGAGTTTCTCAAGCGTTTCTTACCTCCAAACTGCCATATCTCGCGAACGGATTGACCAATCCGCAAAATTTCTGTTGCATCTGAAAGTAGAATGTCGTCCGATTACAACGGTATGCGTACTTTTCCCCTAGACCGGTCTAGTTATGCTTGTCGAGCATCAGAACTGCGAAAATTTTGAGTTTCTCAAGCGTTTCTTACCTCCAAACTGCCATATCTCGCGAACGGATTGACTAATCCGCAAAATTTCTGTTGCATCTGAAAGTAGAAACTCGCCCGATTACAACGGTATGCGTCCTTTTCCCCTAGGCCGTTCTAGTTATTCGTTTCGAGCATCAGAACTGCGAAAATTTTGAGTTTCTCAAGCGTTTCTTACCTCCAAACTGCCATATCTCGCGAACGGATTGACTAATCCGCAAAATTTCTGTTGCATCTGAAAGTAGAAACTCACCCGATTACAACGGTATGCGTACTTTTCCCCTAGGCCGTTCAAGTTATTCGTTTCGAGCATCAGAACTGCGAAAATTTTGAGTTTCTCAAGCGTTTCTTACCTCCAAACTGCCATATCTCGCGAACGGATTGACGAATCCGCAAAATTTCTGTTGCATCTGAAAGTAGAAACTCGCCCGATTACAACGGTATGCGTACTTTTCCCCTAGTCCGTTCTAGTTATTCGTTTCGAGCATCAGAACTGCGAAAATTTTGAGTTTTTCAAGCGTTTCTTACTTCCAAATTGCCATACCTCGCGAACGGATTGAGCAATCCGCAAAATTTCTGTTGCATCTGAAGGTAGAAACTCGCCCGTTTACAACGGTATGCGTACTTTTCCCCTAGGCCGTTCTAGTTATGCTTGTCGAGCATCAGAACTGCGAAAATTTTGAGTTTCTCAAGCGTTTCTTACCTCCAAACTGCCATATCTCGCGAACGGATTGACCAATCCGCAAAATTTCTGCTGCATCTGAAAGTAGAATGTCGTCCGATTACAACGGTATGCGTACTTTTCCCCTAGGCCGTTCTAGTTATTCGTTTCGAGCATCAGAACTGCGAAAATTTTGAGTTTCTCAAGCGTTTCTTACCTCCAAACTGCCATATCTCGCGAACGGATTGACCAATCCGCAAAATTTCTGTTGCATCTGAAAGTAGAAACTCGCCCGATTACAACGGTATGCCTACTTTTCCCCTAGGCCGTTCTAGTTATTCGTTTCGAGCATCAGAACTGCGAAAATTTTGAGTTTCTCAAGCGTTTATTACCTCCAAACTGCCATATCTCGCGAACGGATTGACCAATCCGCAAAATTTCTGTTGCTTCTGAAAGTAGAAACTCGCCCGATTACAACGGTATGCCTACTTTTCCCCTAGGCCGTTCTAGTTATTCGTTTCGAGCATCAGAACTGCGAAAATGTTGAGTTTCTCAAGCGTTTCTTACCTACAAACTGCCATATCTCGCGAACGGATTGACCAATCCGCAAAATTTCTGTTGCATCTGAAGGTAGAAACTCGCCCGTTTACAACGGTATGCGTACTTTTCCCCTAGGCCGTTCTAGTTATGCTTGTCGAGCATCAGAACTGCGAAAATTTTGAGTTTCTCAAGCGTTTCTTACCTCCAAACTGCCATATCTCGCGAACGGATTGACCAATCCGCAAAATTTCTGTTGCATCTGAAAGTAGAATGTCGTCCGATTACAACGGTATGCGTACTTTTCCCCTAGACCGGTCTAGTTATGCTTGTCGAGCATCAGAACTGCGAAAATTTTGAGTTTCTCAAGCGTTTCTTACCTCCAAACTGCCATATCTCGCGAACGGATTGACTAATCCGCAAAATTTCTGTTGCATCTGAAAGTAGAAACTCACCCGATTACAACGGTATGCGTACTTTTCCCCTAGGCCGTTCTAGTTATTCGTTTCGAGCATCAGAACTGCGAAAATTTTGAGTTTCTCAAGCGTTTCTTACCTCCAAACTGCCATATCTCGCGAACGGATTGACCAATCCGCAAAATTTCTGTTGCATCTGAAAGTAGAATGTCGTCCGATTACAACGGTATGCGTAGTTTACCCCTAGACCGGTCTAGTTATGCTTGTCGAGCATCAGAACTGCGAAAATTTTGAGTTTATCAAGCGTTTCTTACCTCCAAACTGCCATATCTCGCGAACGGATTGACTAATCCGCAAAATTTCTGTTGCATCTGAAAGTAGAAACTCGCCCGATTACAACGGTATGCGTACTTTTCCCCTAGGCCGTTCTAGTTATTCGTTTCGAGCATCAGAACTGCGAAAATTTTGAGTTTCTCAAGCGTTTCTTACCTCCAAACTGCCATATCTCGCGAACGGATTGACCAATCCGCAAAATTTCTGTTGCATCTGAAAGTAGAAACTCGCCCGATTACAACGGTATGCGTACTTTTCCCCTAGTCCGTTCTAGTTATTCGTTTCGAGCATCAGAACTGCGAAAATTTTGAGTTTTTCAAGCGTTTCTTACTTCCAAATTGCCATACCTCGCGAACGGATTGAGCAATCCGCAAAAATTTCTGTTGCATCTGAAGGTAGAAACTCGCCCGTTTACAACGGTATGCGTACTTTTCCCCTAGGCCGTTCTAGTTATGCTTGTCGAGCATCAGAACTGCGAAAATTTTGAGTTTCTCAAGC
The DNA here is from genome assembly GCF_051014685.1 of Ptiloglossa arizonensis. Classification (NCBI taxonomy): domain Eukaryota; kingdom Metazoa; phylum Arthropoda; class Insecta; order Hymenoptera; family Colletidae; genus Ptiloglossa; species Ptiloglossa arizonensis. Next base: position 245,443 of record NW_027478521.1, read on the forward strand.
GTTTCTTACATCCAAACTGCCATATCTCGCGAACGGATTGACCAATCCGCAAAATTTCTGTTGCATCTGAAAGTAGAATGTCGTCCGATTACAACGGTATGCGTACTTTTCCCCTAGACCGGTCTAGTTATGCTTGTCGAGCATCAGAACTGCGAAAATTTTGAGTTTCTCAAGCGTTTCTTACCTCCAAACTGCCATATCTCGCGAACGGATTGACTAATCCGCAAAATTTCTGTTGCATCTGAAAGTAGAAACTCGCCCGATTACAACGGTATGCGTACTTTTCCCCTAGGCCGTTCTAGTTATTCGTTTCGAGCATCAGAACTGCGAAAATTTTGAGTTTCTCAAGCGTTTCTTACCTCCAAACTGCCATATCTCGCGAACGGATTGACCAATCCGCAAAATTTCTGTTGCATCTGAAAGTAGAAACTCGCCCGATTACAACGGTATGCGTACTTTTCCCGTAGGCCGTTGTAGTTATTCGTTTCGAGCATGAGAACTGCGAAAATTTTGTGTTTCTCAAGTGTTTCATACTTCCAAACTGCCATATCTCGCGAACGGATTGACCAATCCGCAAAATTTCTGTTGCATCTGAAAGTAGAAACCCGCCCGATTACAACGGTATGAGTACTTTTCCCCTAGGCCGTTCTAGTTATTCGTTTCGAGCATCAGAACTGCGAAAATTTTGAGTTTCTCAAGCGTTTCTTACTTCCAAACTGCCATATCTCGCGAACGGATTGACCAATCCGCAAAATTTCTGTTGCATCTGAAAGTAGAAACTCGCCCGATTACAACGGTATGCGTACTTTTCCCCTAGTCCGTTCTGGTTATTCGTTTCGAGCATCAGAACTGCGAAAATTTTGTGTTTCTCAAGTGTTTCATACTTCCAAACTGCCATATCTCGCGAACGGATTGACCAATCCGCAAAATTTCTGTTGCATCTGAAAGTAGAAACCCGCCCGATTACAACGGTATGAGTACTTTTCCCCTAGGCCGTTCTAGTTATTCGTTTCGAGCATCAGAACTGCGAAAATTTTGAGTTTCTCAAGCGTTTCTTACTTCCAAACTGCCATATCTCGCGAACGGATTGACCAATCCGCAAAATTTCTGTTGCATCTGAAAGTAGAAACTCGCCCGATTACAACGGTATGCGTACTTTTCCCCTAGTCCGTTCTGGTTATTCGTTTCGAGCATCAGAACTGCGAAAATTTTGAGTTTCTCAAGCGTTTCTTACCTCCAAACTGCCATATCTCGCGAACGGATTGACTAATCCGCAAAATTTCTGTTGCATCTGAAAGTAGAAACTCACCCGATTACAACGGTATGCGTACTTTTCCCCTAGGCCGTTCTAGTTATTCGTTTCGAGCATCAGAACTGCGAAAATTTTGAGTTTCTCAAGCGTTTCTTACCTCCAAACTGCCATATCTCGCGAACGGATTGACCAATCCGCAAAATTTCTGTTGCATCTGAAAGTAGAAACTCGCCCGATTACAACGGTATACCTACTTTTCCCCTAGGCCGTTCTAGTTATTCGTTTCGAGCATCAGAACTGCGAAAATGTTGAGTTTCTCAAGCGTTTCTTACCTACAAACTGCCATATCTCGCGAACGGATTGACCAATCCGCAAAATTTCTGTTGCATCTGAAAGTAGAAACACGCCCGATTACAACGGTACGCGTACTTTTCCCCTAGTCCGTTCTGGTTATTCGTTTCGAGCATCAGAACTGCGAAAATTTTGAGTTTCTCAAGCGTTTCTTACCTCCAAACTGCCATATCTCGCGAACGGATTGACTAATCCGCAAAATTTCTGTTGCATCTGAAAGTAGAAACTCAACCGATTACAACGGTATTCGTACTTTTCCCCTAGGCCGTTCTAGTTATTCGTTTCGAGCATCAGAACTGCGAAAATTTTGAGTTTCTCAAGCGTTTCTTACCTCCAAACTGCCATATCTCGCGAACGGATTGACCAATCCGCAAAATTTCTGTTGCATCTGAAAGTAGATACTCGCCCGATTACAACGGTATGCGTACTTTTCCCCTAGGCCGTTCTAGTTATTCGTTTCGAGCATCAGAACTGCGAAAATTTTGAGTTTTTCAAGCGTTTCTTACTTCCAAATTGCCATACCTCGCGAACGGATTGAGCAATCCGCAAAATTTCTGTTGCATCTGAAGGTAGAAACTCGCCCGTTTACAACGGTATGCGTACTTTTCCCCTAGGCCGTTCTGGTTATTCGTTTCGAGCATCAGAACTGTGAAAATTTTGAGTTTCTCAACCGTTTCTTACCTCCAAACTGCCGTATCTCGCGAACGGATTGACCAATCCGCAAAATTTCTGTTGCATCTGAAAGTAGAATGTCGTCCGATTATAACGGTATGCGTACTTTTCCCCTAGACCGGTCTAGTTATGCTTGTCGAGCATCAGAACTGCGAAAATTTTGAGTTTCTCAAGCGTTTCTTACCTCCAAACTGCCATATCTCGCGAACGGATTGACTAATCCGCAAAATTTCTGTTGCATCTGAAAGTAGAAACTCGCCCGATTACAACGGTATGCGTACTTTTCCCCTAGGCCGTTCTAGTTATTCGTTTCGAGCATCAGAACTGCGAAAATTTTGAGTTTCTCAAGCGTTTCTTACCTCCAAACTGCCATATCTCGCGAACGGATTGACCAATCCGCAAAATTTCTGTTGCATCTGAAAGTAGAAACTCGCCCGATTACAACGGTATGCGTACTTTTCCCCTAGTCCGTTCTAGTTATTCGTTTCGAGCATCAGAACTGCGAAAATTTTGAGTTTCTCAAGCGTTTCTTACCTCCAAACTGCCATATCTCGCGAACGGATTGACCAATCCGCAAAATTTCTGTTGCATCTGAAAGTAGAAACTCGCCCGATTACAACGGTATGCGTACTTTTCCCCTAGTCCGTTCTAGTTATTCGTTTCGAGCATCAGAACTGCGAAAATTTTGAGTTTTTCAAGCGTTTCTTACATCCAAACTGCCATATCTCGCGAACGGATTGACCAATCCGCAAAATTTCTGTTGCATCTGAAAGTAGAATGTCGTCCGATTACAACGGTATGCGTACTTTTCCCCTAGACCGGTCTAGTTATGCTTGTCGAGCATCAGAACTGCGAAAATTTTGAGTTTCTCAAGCGTTTCTTACCTCCAAACTGCCATATCTCGCGAACGGATTGACTAATCCGCAAAATTTCTGTTGCATCTGAAAGTAGAAACTCGCCCGATTACAACGGTATGCGTACTTTTCCCCTAGGCCGTTCTAGTTATTCGTTTCGAGCATCAGAACTGCGAAAATTTTGAGTTTCTCAAGCGTTTCTTACCTCCAAACTGCCATATCTCGCGAACGGATTGACCAATCCGCAAAATTTCTGTTGCATCTGAAAGTAGAAACTCGCCCGATTACAACGGTATGCGTACTTTTCCCCTAGTCCGTTCTAGTTATTCGTTTCGAGCATCAGAACTGCGAAAATTTTGAGTTTCTCAAGCGTTTCTTACCTCCAAACTGCCATATCTCGCGAACGGATTGACCAATCCGCAAAATTTCTGTTGCATCTGAAAGTAGAAACTCGCCCGATTACAACGGTATGCGTACTTTTCCCCTAGTCCGTTCTAGTTATTCGTTTCGAGCATCAGAACTGCGAAAATTTTGAGTTTTTCAAGCGTTTCTTACATCCAAACTGCCATATCTCGCGAACGGATTGACCAATCCGCAAAATTTCTGTTGCATCTGAAAGTAGAATGTCGTCCGATTACAACGGTATGCGTACTTTTCCCCTAGACCGGTCTAGTTATGCTTGTCGAGCATCAGAACTGCGAAAATTTTGAGTTTCTCAAGCGTTTCTTACCTCCAAACTGCCATATCTCGCGAACGGATTGACTAATCCGCAAAATTTCTGTTGCATCTGAAAGTAGAAACTAGCCCGATTACAACGGTATGCGTACTTTTCCCCTAGGCCGTTCTAGTTATTCGTTTCGAGCATCAGAACTGCGAAAATTTTGAGTTTCTCAAGCGTTTCTTACCTCCAAACTGCCATATCTCGCGAACGGATTGACCAATCCGCAAAATTTCTGTTGCATCTGAAAGTAGAAACTCGCCCGATTACAACGGTATGCGTACTTTTCCCCTAGTCCGTTCTAGTTATTCGTTTCGAGCATCAGAACTGCGAAAATTTTGAGTTTTTCAAGCGTTTCTTACATCCAAACTGCCATATCTCGCGAACGGATTGACCAATCCGCAAAATTTCTGTTGCATCTGAAAGTAGAATGTCGTCCGATTACAACGGTATGCGTACTTTTCCCCTAGACCGGTCTAGTTATGCTTGTCGAGCATCAGAACTGCGAAAATTTTGAGTTTCTCAAGCGTTTCTTACCTCCAAACTGCCATATCTCGCGAACGGATTGACTAATCCGCAAAATTTCTGTTGCATCTGAAAGTAGAAACTCGCCCGATTACAACGGTATGCGTACTTTTCCCCTAGGCCGTTCTAGTTATTCGTTTCGAGCATCAGAACTGCGAAAATTTTGAGTTTCTCAAGCGTTTCTTACCTCCAAACTGCCATATCTCGCGAACGGATTGACCAATCCGCAAAATTTCTGTTGCATCTGAAAGTAGAAACTCGCCCGATTACAACGGTATGCGTACTTTTCCCCTAGTCCGTTCTAGTTATTCGTTTCGAGCATCAGAACTGCGAAAATTTTGAGTTTCTCAAGCGTTTCTTACCTCCAAACTGCCATATCTCGCGAACGGATTGACCAATCCGCAAAATTTCTGTTGCATCTGAAAGTAGAAACTCGCCCGATTACAACGGTATGCGTACTTTTCCCCTAGTCCGTTCTAGTTATTCGTTTCGAGCATCAGAACTGCGAAAATTTTGAGTTTTTCAAGCGTTTCTTACATCCAAACTGCCATATCTCGCGAACGGATTGACCAATCCGCAAAATTTCTGTTGCATCTGAAAGTAGAATGTCGTCCGATTACAACGGTATGCGTACTTTTCCCCTAGACCGGTCTAGTTATGCTTGTCGAGCATCAGAACTGCGAAAATTTTGAGTTTCTCAAGCGTTTCTTACCTCCAAACTGCCATATCTCGCGAACGGATTGACTAATCCGCAAAATTTCTGTTGCATCTGAAAGTAGAAACTAGCCCGATTACAACGGTATGCGTACTTTTCCCCTAGGCCGTTCTAGTTATTCGTTTCGAGCATCAGAACTGCGAAAATTTTGAGTTTCTCAAGCGTTTCTTACCTCCAAACTGCCATATCTCGCGAACGGATTGACCAATCCGCAAAATTTCTGTTGCATCTGAAAGTAGAAACTCGCCCGATTACAACGGTATGCGTACTTTTCCCCTAGTCCGTTCTAGTTATTCGTTTCGAGCATCAGAACTGCGAAAATTTTGAGTTTCTCAAGCGTTTCTTACCTCCAAACTGCCATATCTCGCGAACGGATTGACCAATCCGCAAAATTTCTGTTGCATCTGAAAGTAGAAACTCGCCCGATTACAACGGTATGCGTACTTTTCCCCTAGTCCGTTCTAGTTATTCGTTTCGAGCATCAGAACTGCGAAAATTTTGAGTTTTTCAAGCGTTTCTTACTTCCAAATTGCCATACCTCGCGAACGGATTGAGCAATCCGCAAAATTTCTGTTGCATCTGAAGGTAGAAACTCGCCCGTTTACAACGGTATGCGTACTTTTCCCCTAGGCCGTTCTAGTTATTCGTTTCGAGCATCAGAACTGCGAAAATTTTGAGTTTCTCAAGCGTTTCTTACTTCCAAACCGCCATATCTCGCGAACGGATTGACCAATCCGCAAAATTTCTGTTGCATCTGAAAGTAGAAACTCGCCCGATTACAACGGTATGCGTACTTTTCCCCTAGGCCGTTCTAGTTCATCGTTTCGAGCATCAGAACTGCGAAAATTTTGAGTTTCTCAAGCGTTTCTTACCTCCAAACTGCCATATCTCGCGAACGGATTGACCAATCCGCAAAATTTCTGTTGCATCTGAAAGTAGAAACTCGCCCGATTACAACGGTATGCGTACTTTTCCCCTAGGCCGTTCTAGTTATTCGTTTCGAGCATCAGAACTGCGAAAATTTTGAGTTTCTCAAGCGTTTCTTACTTCCAAACCGCCATATCTCGCGAACGGATTGACCAATCCGCAAAATTTCTGTTGCATCTGAAAGTAGAAACTCGCCCGATTACAACGGTATGCGTACTTTTCCCTTAGGCCGTTCTAGTTATTCGTTTCGAGCATCAGAACTGCGAAAATGTTGAGTTTCTCAAGCGTTTCTTACCTACAAACTGACATATCTCGCGAACGGATTGACCAATCCGCAAAATTTCTGTTGCATCTGAAAGTAGAAATTCGCCGGATTACAACGGTGTGCGTACTTTTCCCCTAGACCGTTCTAGTTATTCGTTTCGAGCATCAGAACTGCGAAAATGTTGAGTTTCTCAAGCGTTTCTTACCTCCAAACTGCCATATCTCGCGAACGGATTGACCATTCCGCAAAATTTCTGTTGCATCTGAAAGTAGAAACTCGCCCAATTACAACGGTATGCGTACTGTTCCCCTAGGCCGTACTGGTTATTCGTTTCGAGCATCAGAACTGTGAAAATTTTGAGTTTCTCAACCGTTTCTTACCTCCAAACTGCCATATCTCGCGAACGGATTGACCAATCCGTAAAATTTCTGTTGCATCTGAAAGTAGAAATTCGCCCGATTACAACGGTATGCGTACTTTTCCCCTAGACCGCTCTAGTTATGCTTGTCGAGCATCAGAACTGCGAAAATTTTGAGTTTCTCAAGCGTTTCTTACCTCCAAACTGCCATATCTCGCGAACGGATTGACCAATCCGCAAAATTTCTGTTGCATCTGAAAGTAGAAAGTCGCCCGATTACAACGGTATGCGTACTTTTCCCCTAGAACGTTCTGGTTATGCTTGTCGAGCATCAGAACTGCGAAAATTTTGAGTTTCTCAAGCGTTTCTTACCTCCAAACTGCCATATCTCGCGAACGGATTGACCAATCCGTAAAATTTCTGTTGCATCTGAAAGTAGTAACTCGCCCGATTACAACGGTATGCGTACTTTTCCCCTAGGCCGTTCTAGTTATTCGTTTCGAGCATCAGAACTGCGAAAATTTTGAGTTTCTCAAGCGTTTCTTACCTCCAAACTGCCATATCTCGCGAACGGATTGACCAATCCGCAAAATTTCTGTTGCATCTGAAAGTAGAAACTCGCCCGATTACAACGGTATGCGTACTTTTCCCCTAGGCCGTTCTGGTTATTCGTTTCGAGTATCAGAACTGTGATAATTTTGAATTTCTCGACCGTTTCTTGCCTCCAAACTGCCATATCTCGCGAACGGATTGACCAATCCGCAAAATTTCTGTTGCATCTGAAAGTAGAAACTCGCCCGATTACAACGGTATGCGTACGTTTCCCCAAGTCCGTTCTAGTTATTCGTTTCGAGCATCAGAACTGCGAAAATTTTGAGTTTCTCAAGCGTTTCTTACCTCCAAACTGCCATATCTCGCGAAAGGATTGACCAATCCGCAAAATTTCTGTTGCATCTGAAAGTAGAAATTCGCCCGATTACAACGGTATGCGTACTTTTCCCCTAGTCCGTTCTAGTTATTCGTTTCGAGCATCAGAACTGCGAAAATTTTGAGTTTTTCAAGCGTTTCTTACATCCAAATTGCCATACCTCGCGAACGGATTGAGCAATTCGCAAAATTTCTGTTGCATCTGAAGGTAGAAACTCGCCCGTTTACAACGGTATGCGTACTTTTCCCCTAGGCCGTTCTAGTTATTCGTTTCGAGCATCAGAACTGCGAAAATTTTGAGTTTCTCAAGCGTTTCTTACATCCAAACCGCCATATCTCGCGAACGGATTGACCAATCCGCAAAATTTCTGTTGCATCTGAAAGTAGAAACTCGCCCGATTACAACGGTATGCGTACTTTTCCCCTAGGCCGTTCTAGTTAATCGTTTCGAGCATCAGAACTGCGAAAATTTTGAGTTTCTCAAGCGTTTCTTACTTCCAAACTGCCATATCTCGCGAACGGATTGACCAATCCGCAAAATTTCTGTTGCATCTGAAAGTAGAAACTCGCCCGATTACAACGGTATGCGTACTTTTCCCGTAGGCCGTTGTAGTTATTCGTTTCGAGCATGAGAACTGCGAAAATTTTGTGTTTCTCAAGTGTTTCATACTTCCAAACTGCCATATCTCACGAACGGATTGACCAATCCGCAAAATTTCTGTTGCATCTGAAAGTAGAAACTCGCCCGATTACAACGGTATGCGTACTTTTCCCCTAGTCCGTTCTAGTTATTCGTTTCGAGCATCAGAACTGCGAAAATTTTGAGTTTTTCAAGCGTTCCTTACTTCCAAATTGCCATACCTCGCGAACGGATTGAGCAATCCGCAAAATTTCTGTTGCTTCTGAAGGTAGAAACTCGCCCGTTTACAACAGTATGCGTACTTTTCCCCTAGGCCGTTCTAGTTATTCGTTTCGAGCATCAGAACTGCGAAAATTTTGAGTTTCTCAAGCGTTTCTTACTTCCAAACCGCCATACCTCGCGAACGGATTGACCAATTCGCAAAATTTCTGTTGCATCTGAAAGTAGAAACTCGCCCGATTACAACGGTATGCGTACTTTTCCCCTAGGCCGTTCTAGTTATTCGTTTCGAGCATCAGAACTGCGAAAATTTTGAGTTTCTCAAGCGTTTCTTACCTCCAAACTGCCATATCTCGCGAACGGATTGACCAATCCGCAAAATTTCTGTTGCATCTGAAAGTAGAAACTCGCCCGATTACAACGGTATGCGTACTTTTCCCCTAGTCCGTTCTAGTTATTCGTTTCGAGCATCAGAACTGCGAAAATTTTGAGTTTCTCAAGCGTTTCTTACCTCCAAACTGCCATATCTCGCGAACGGATTGACCAATCCGCAAAATTTCTGTTGCATCTGAAAGTAGAAACTCGCCCGATTACAACGGTATGCGTACTTTTCCCCTAGTCCGTTCTAGTTATTCGTTTCGAGAATCAGAACTGCGAAAATTTTGTGTTTTTCAAGCGTTTCTTACCTCCAAACTGCCATATCTCGCGAACGGATTGACCAATCCGCAAAATTTCTGTTGCATCTGAAAGTAGAAACTCGCCCGATTACAACGGTATGCGTACTTTTCCCCTAGGCCGTTCTAGTTATTCGTTTCGAGCATCAGAACTGCGAAAATTTTGAGTTTCTCAAGCGTTTCTTACTTCCAAACCGCCATATCTCGCGAACGGATTGACCAATCCGCAAAATTTCTGTTGCATCTGAAAGTAGAAACTCGCCCGATTACAACGGTATGCGTACTTTTCCCCTAGGCCGTTCTAGTTAATCGTTTCGAGCATCAGAACTGCGAAAATTTTGAGATTCTCAAGCGTTTCTTACTTCCAAACCGCCATATCTCGCGAACGGATTGACCAATCCGCAAAATTTCTGTTGCATCTGAAAGTAGAAACTCGCCCGATTACAACGGTATGCGTACTTTTCCCCTAGCCCGTTCTAGTTAATCGTTTCGAGCATCAGAACTGCGAAAATTTTGAGTTTCTCAAGCGTTTCTTACTTCCAAACTGCCATATTTCGCGAACGGATTGACCAATCCGCAAAATTTCTGATGCATCTGAAAGTAGAAACTCGCCAGATTACAACGGTATGCGTACTTTTCCCCTAGGCCGTTCTGGTTATTCGTTTCGAGCATCAGAACTGCGAAAATTTTGAGTTTCTCAAGCGTTTCTTACTTCCAAACTGCCATATTTCGCGAACGGATTGACCAATCCGCAAAATTTCTGATGCATCTGAAAGTAGAAACTCGCCAGATTACAACGGTATGCGTACTTTTCCCCTAGGCCGTTCTGGTTATTCGTTTCGAGCATCAGAACTGTGTAAATTTTGAGTTTCTCAACCGTTTCTTACCTCCAAACTGCCGTATCTCGCGAACGGATTGACCAATCCGCAAAATTTCTGTTGCATCTGAAAGTAGAAAGTCGCCCGATTACAACGGTATGCGTACTTTTCCCCTAGAACGTTCTAGTTATGCTTGTCGAGCATCAGAACTGCGAAAATTTTGAGTTTCTCAAGCGTTTCTTACCTCCAAACTGCCATATCTCGCGAACGGATTGACCAATCCGTAAAATTTCTGTTGCATCTGAAAGTAGAAACTCGCCCGATTACAACGGTATGCGTACTTTTCCCCTAGGCCGTTCTAGTTATTCGTTTCGAGCATCAGAACTGCGAAAATGTTGAGTTTCTCAAGCGTTTCTTACCTACAAACTGCCATATCTCGCGAACGGATTGACCAATCCGCAAAATTTCTGTTGCATCTGAAAGTAGAAATTCGCCCGATTACAACGGTATGCGTACTTTTCCCCTAGACCGTTCTAGTTATGCTTGTCGAGCATCAGAACTGCGAAAATTTTGAGTTTCTCAAGCGTTTCTTACTTCCAAACTGCCACATCTCGCGAACGGATTGACCAATCCGCAAAATTTCTGTTGCATCTGAAAGTAGAAACTCGCCCGATTACAACGGTAGGTGTAGTTTTCCCCTAGGCCGTTCTAGTTAATCGTTTCGAGCATCAGAACTGCGAAAATTTTGAGTTTCTCAAGCGTTTCTTACTTCCAAACTGCCATATTTCGCGAACGGATTGACCAATCCGCAAAATTTCTGATGCATCTGAAAGTAGAAACTCGCCAGATTACAACGGTATGCGTACTTTTCCCCTAGGCCGTTCTGGTTATTCGTTTCGAGCATCAGAACTGCGAAAATTTTGAGTTTCTCAAGCGTTTCTTACTTCCAAACTGCCATATTTCGCGAACGGATTGACCAATCCGCAAAATTTCTGATGCATCTGAAAGTAGAAACTCGCCAGATTACAACGGTATGCGTACTTTTCCCCTAGGCCGTTCTGGTTATTCGTTTCGAGCATCAGAACTGTGTAAATTTTGAGTTTCTCAACCGTTTCTTACCTCCAAACTGCCGTATCTCGCGAACGGATTGACCAATCCGCAAAATTTCTGTTGCATCTGAAAGTAGAAAGTCGCCCGATTACAACGGTATGCGTACTTTTCCCCTAGAACGTTCTAGTTATGCTTGTCGAGCATCAGAACTGCGAAAATTTTGAGTTTCTCAAGCGTTTCTTACCTCCAAACTGCCATATCTCGCGAACGGATTGACCAATCCGTAAAATTTCTGTTGCATCTGAAAGTAGAAACTCGCCCGATTACAACGGTATGCGTACTTTTCCCCTAGGCCGTTCTAGTTATTCGTTTCGAGCATCAGAACTGCGAAAATGTTGAGTTTCTCAAGCGTTTCTTACCTACAAACTGCCATATCTCGCGAACGGATTGACCAATCCGCAAAATTTCTGTTGCATCTGAAAGTAGAAATTCGCCCGATTACAACGGTATGCGTACTTTTCCCCTAGACCGTTCTAGTTATGCTTGTCGAGCATCAGAACTGCGAAAATTTTGAGTTTCTCAAGCGTTTCTTACTTCCAAACTGCCACATCTCGCGAACGGATTGACCAATCCGCAAAATTTCTGTTGCATCTGAAAGTAGAAACTCGCCCGATTACAACGGTAGGTGTAGTTTTCCCCTAGGCCGTTCTATTTATTCGTTTCGAGCATCAGAACTGCGAAAATGTTGAGTTTCTCAAGCGTTTCTTACCTACAAACGGCCATATCTCGCGAACGGATTGACCAATCCGCAAAATTTCTGTTGCATCTGAAAGTAGAAAGTCGCCCGATTACAACGGTATGCGTACTGTTCCCCTAGGCCGTACTGGTTATTCGTTTCGAGCATCAGAACTGTGAAAATTTTGAGTTTCTCAAGCGTTTCTTACCTCCAAACTGCCATATCTCGCGAACGGATTGACCAATCCGTAAAATTTCTGTTGCATCTGAAAGTAGAAACTCGCCAGATTACAACGGTATGCGTACTTTTCCCCTAGACCGTTCTAGCTATGCTTGTCGAGCATCAGAACTGCGAAAATTTTGAGTTTCTCAAGCGTTTCTTACCTCCAAACTGCCATATCTCGCGAAAGGATTGACCAATCCGCAAAATTTCTGTTGCATCTGAAAGTAGAAAGCCGCCCGATTACAACGGTATGCGTACTTTTCCCCTAGAACGTTCTGGTTATGCTTGTCGAGCATCAGAACTGCGAAAATTTTGAGTTTCTCAAGCGTTTCTTACCTCCAAACTGCCATATCTCGCGAACGGATTGACCAATCCGCAAAATTTCTGTTGCATCTGAAAGTAGAAAGTCGCCCGATTACAACGGTATGCGTACTTTTCCCCTAGAACGTTCTGGTTATGCTTGTCGAGCATCAGAACTGCGAAAATTTTGAGTTTCTCAAGCGTTTCTTACCTCCAAACTGCCATATCTCGCGAACGGATTGACCAATCCGTAAAATTTCTGTTGCATCTGAAAGTAGTAACTCGCCCGATTACAACGGTATGCGTACTTTTCCCCTAGGCCGTTCTAGTTATTCGTTTCGAGCATCAGAACTGCGAAAATTTTGAGTTTCTCAAGCGTTTCTTACCTCCAAACTGCCATATCTCGCGAACGGATTGACCAATCCGCAAAATTTCTGTTGCATCTGAAAGTAGAAACTCGCCCGATTACAACGGTAAATGTAGTTTTCCCTTAGGCCGTTCTAGTTATTCGTTTCGAGCATCAGAACTGCGAAAATGTTGAGTTTCTCAAGCGTTTCTTACCTACAAACTGCCATATCTCGCGAACGGATTGACCAATCTGCAAAATTTCTGTTGCATCTGAAAGTAGAAATTCGCCGGATTACAACGGTGTGCGTACTTTTCCCCTAGACCGTTCTAGTTATTCGTTTCGAGCATCAGAACTGCGAAAATGTTGAGTTTCTCAAGCGTTTCTTACTTCCAAACTGCCATATCTCGCGAACGGATTGACCATTCCGCAAAATTTCTGTTGCATCTGAAAGTAGAAACTCGCCCAATTACAACGGTATGCGTACTGTTCCCCTAGGCCGTACTGGTTATTCGTTTCGAGCATCAGAACTGTGAAAATTTTGAGTTTCTCAACCGTTTCTTACCTCCAAACTGCCATATCTCGCGAACGGATTGACCAATCCGCAAAATTTCTGTTGCATCTGAAAGTAGAAATTCGCCCGATTACAACGGTATGCGTACTTTTCCCCTAGACCGCTCTAGTTATGCTTGTCGAGCATCAGAACTGCGAAAATTTTGAGTTTCTCAAGCGTTTCTTACCTCCAAACTGCCATATCTCGCGAACGGATTGACCAATCCGCAAAATTTCTGTTGCATCTGAAAGTAGAAAGTCGCCCGATTACAACGGTATGCGTACTTTTCCCCTAGAACGTTCTGGTTATGCTTGTCGAGCATCAGAACTGCGAAAATTTTGAGTTTCTCAAGCGTTTCTTACCTCCAAACTGCCATATCTCGCGAACGGATTGACCAATCCGTAAAATTTCTGTTGCATCTGAAAGTAGTAACTCGCCCGATTACAACGGTATGCGTACTTTTCCCCTAGGCCGTTCTAGTTATTCGTTTCGAGCATCAGAACTGCGAAAATTTTGAGTTTCTCAAGCGTTTCTTACCTCCAAACTGCCATATCTCGCGAACGGATTGACCAATCCGCAAAATTTCTGTTGCATCTGAAAGTAGAAACTCGCCCGATTACAACGGTATGCGTACTTTTCCCCTAGGCCGTTCTGGTTATTCGTTTCGAGTATCAGAACTGTGATAATTTTGAATTTCTCGACCGTTTCTTGCCTCCAAACTGCCATATCTCGCGAACGGATTGACCAATCCGCAAAATTTCTGTTGCATCTGAAAGTAGAAACTCGCCCGATTACAACGGTATGCGTACGTTTCCCCAAGTCCGTTCTAGTTATTCGTTTCGAGCATCAGAACTGCGAAAATTTTGAGTTTCTCAAGCGTTTCTTACCTCCAAACTGCCATATCTCGCGAAAGGATTGACCAATCCGCAAAATTTCTGTTGCATCTGAAAGTAGAAATTCGCCCGATTACAACGGTATGCGTACTTTTCCCCTAGTCCGTTCTAGTTATTCGTTTCGAGCATCAGAACTGCGAAAATTTTGAGTTTTTCAAGCGTTTCTTACATCCAAATTGCCATACCTCGCGAACGGATTGAGCAATTCGCAAAATTTCTGTTGCATCTGAAGGTAGAAACTCGCCCGTTTGCAACGGTATGCGTACTTTTCCCCTAGGCCGTTCTAGTTATTCGTTTCGAGCATCAGAACTGCGAAAATTTTGAGTTTCTCAAGCGTTTCTTACTTCCAAACCGCCATATCTCGCGAACGGATTGACCAATCCGCAAAATTTCTGTTGCATCTGAAAGTAGAAACACGCCCGATTACAACGGTATGCGTACTTTTCCCCTAGGCCGTTCTAGTTAATCGTTTCGAGCATCAGAACTGCGAAAATTTTGAGTTTCTCAAGCGTTTCTTACTTCCAAACTGCCATATCTCGCGAACGGATTGACCAATCCGCAAAATTTCTGTTGCATCTGAAAGTAGAAACTCGCCCGATTACAACGGTATGCGTACTTTTCCCGTAGGCCGTTCTATTTATTCGTTTCGAGCATCAGAACTGCGAAAATGTTGAGTTTCTCAAGCGTTTCTTACCTACAAACTGCCATATCTCGCGAACGGATTGACCAATCCGCAAAATTTCTGTTGCATCTGAAAGTAGAAAGTCGCCCGATTACAACGGTATGCGTACTTTTCCCCTAGACCGGTCTAGTTATGCTTGTCGAGCATCAGAACTGCGAAAATTTTGAGTTTCTCAAGCGTTTCTTACCTCCAAACTGCCATATCTCGCGAACGGATTGACTAATCCGCAAAATTTCTGTTGCATCTGAAAGTAGAAACTAGCCCGATTACAACGGTATGCGTACTTTTCCCCTAGGCCGTTCTAGTTATTCGTTTCGAGCATCAGAACTGCGAAAATTTTGAGTTTCTCAAGCGTTTCTTACCTCCAAACTGCCATATCTCGCGAACGGATTGACCAATCCGCAAAATTTCTGTTGCATCTGAAAGTAGAAACTCGCCCGATTACAACGGTATGCGTACTTTTCCCCTAGTCCGTTCTAGTTATTCGTTTCGAGCATCAGAACTGCGAAAATTTTGAGTTTCTCAAGCGTTTCTTACCTCCAAACTGCCATATCTCGCGAACGGATTGACCAATCCGCAAAATTTCTGTTGCATCTGAAAGTAGAAACTCGCCCGATTACAACGGTATGCGTACTTTTCCCCTAGTCCGTTCTAGTTATTCGTTTCGAGCATCAGAACTGCGAAAATTTTGAGTTTTTCAAGCGTTTCTTACTTCCAAATTGCCATACCTCGCGAACGGATTGAGCAATCCGCAAAATTTCTGTTGCATCTGAAGGTAGAAACTCGCCCGTTTACAACGGTATGCGTACTTTTCCCCTAGGCCGTTCTAGTTATTCGTTTCGAGAATCAGAACTGCGAAAATTTTGAGTTTCTCAAGCGTTTCTTACATCCAAACCGCCATATCTCGCGAACGGATTGACCAATCCGCAAAATTTCTGTTGCATCTGAAAGTAGAAACTCGCCCGATTACAACGGTATGCGTACTTTTCCCCTAGGCCGTTCTAGTTCATCGTTTCGAGCATCAGAACTGCGAAAATTTTGAGTTTCTCAAGCGTTTCTTACCTCCAAACTGCCATATCTCGCGAACGGATTGACCAATCCGCAAAATTTCTGTTGCATCTGAAAGTAGAAACTCGCCCGATTCCAACGGTATGCGTACTTTTCCCCTAGGCCGTTCTAGTTATTCGTTTCGAGCATCAGAACTGCGAAAATTTTGAGTTTCTCAAGCGTTTCTTACTTCCAAACCGCCATATCTCGCGAACGGATTGACCAATCCGCAAAATTTCTGTTGCATCTGAAAGTAGAAACTCGCCCGATTACAACGGTATGCGTACTTTTCCCCTAGGCCGTTCTAGTTAATCGTTTCGAGCATCAGAACTGCGAAAATTTTGAGATTCTCAAGCGTTTCTTACTTCCAAACCGCCATATCTCGCGAACCGATTGACCAATCCGCAAAATTTCTGTTGCATCTGAAAGTAGAAACTCGCCCGATTACAACGGTATGCGTACTTTTCCCCTAGCCCGTTCTAGTTAATCGTTTCGAGCATCAGAACTGCGAAAATTTTGAGTTTCTCAAGCGTTTCTTACTTCCAAACTGCCATATTTCGCGAACGGATTGACCAATCCGCAAAATTTCTGATGCATCTGAAAGTAGAAACTCGCCAGATTACAACGGTATGCGTACTTTTCCCCTAGGCCGTTCTGGTTATTCGTTTCGAGCATCAGAACTGTGTAAATTTTGAGTTTCTCAACCGTTTCTTACCTCCAAACTGCCGTATCTCGCGAACGGATTGACCAATCCGCAAAATTTCTGTTGCATCTGAAAGTAGAAAGTCGCCCGATTACAACGGTATGCGTACTTTTCCCCTAGAACGTTCTAGTTATGCTTGTCGAGCATCAGAACTGCGAAAATTTTGAGTTTCTCAAGCGTTTCTTACCTCCAAACTGCCATATCTCGCGAACGGATTGACCAATCCGTAAAATTTCTGTTGCATCTGAAAGTAGAAACTCGCCCGATTACAACGGTATGCGTACTTTTCCCCTAGGCCGTTCTAGTTATTCGTTTCGAGCATCAGAACTGCGAAAATGTTGAGTTTCTCAAGCGTTTCTTACCTACAAACTGCCATATCTCGCGAACGGATTGACCAATCCGCAAAATTTCTGTTGCATCTGAAAGTAGAAATTCGCCCGATTACAACGGTATGCGTACTTTCCCCTAGACCGTTCTAGTTATGCTTGTCGAGCATCAGAACTGCGAAAATTTTGAGTTTCTCAAGCGTTTCTTACTTCCAAACTGCCACATCTCGCGAACGGATTGACCAATCGGCAAAATTTCTGTTGCATCTGAAAGTAGAAACTCGCCCGATTACAACGGTAGGTGTAGTTTTCCCCTAGGCCGTTCTATTTATTCGTTTCGAGCATCAGAACTGCGAAAATGTTGAGTTTCTCAAGCGTTTCTTACCTACAAACTGCCATATCTCGCGAACGGATTGACCAATCCGCAAAATTTCTGTTGCATCTGAAAGTAGAAAGTCGCCCGATTACAACGGTATGCGTACTTTTCCCCTAGACCGTTCTAGCTATGCTTGTCGAGCATCAGAACTGCGAAAATTTTGAGTTTCTCAAGCGTTTCTTACCTCCAAACTGCCATATCTCGCGAACGGATTGACCAATCCGCAAAATTTCTGTTGCATCTGAAAGTAGAAAGCCGCCCGATTACAACGGTATGCGTACTTTTCCCCTAGAACGTTCTGGTTATGCTTGTCGAGCATCAGAACTGCGAAAATTTTGAGTTTCTCAAGCGTTTCTTACCTCCAAACTGCCATATCTCGCGAACGGATTGACCAATCCGCAAAATTTCTGTTGCATCTGAAAGTAGAAACTCGCCCGATTACAACGGTAAATGTAGTTTTCCCTTAGGCCGTTCTAGTTATTCGTTTCGAGCATCAGAACTGCGAAAATGTTGAGTTTCTCAAGCGTTTCTTACCTACAAACTGCCATATCTCACGAACGGATTGACCAATCCGCAAAATTTCTGTTGCATCTGAAAGTAGAAATTCGCCGGATTACAACGGTGTGCGTACTTTTCCCCTAGACCGTTCTAGTTATTCGTTTCGAGCATCAGAACTGCGAAAATGTTGAGTTTCTCAAGCGATTCTTACTTCCAAACTGCCACATCTCGCGAACGGATTGACCATTCCGCAAAATTTCTGTTGCATCTGAAAGTAGAAACTCGCCCAATTACAACGGTATGCGTACTGTTCCCCTAGGCCGTACTGGTTATTCGTTTCGAGCATCAGAACTGTGAAAATTTTGAGTTTCTCAACCGTTTCTTACCTCCAAACTGCCATATCTCGCGAACGGATTGACCAATCCGCAAAATTTCTGTTGCATCTGAAAGTAGAAATTCGCCCGATTACAACGGTATGCGTACTTTTCCCCTAGACCGCTCTAGTTATGCTTGTCGAGCATCAGAACTGCGAAAATTTTGAGTTTCTCAAGCGTTTCTTACCTCCAAACTGCCATATCTCGCGAACGGATTGACCAATCCGCAAAATTTCTGTTGCATCTGAAAGTAGAAAGTCGCCCGATTAGAACGGTATGCGTACTTTTCCCCTAGAACGTTCTGGTTATGCTTGTCGAGCATCAGAACTGCGAAAATTTTGAGTTTCTCAAGCGTTTCTTACCTCCAAACTGCCATATCTCGCGAACGGATTGACCAATCCGTAAAATTTCTGTTGCATCTGAAAGTAGTAACTCGCCCGATTACAACGGTATGCGTACTTTTCCCCTAGGCCGTTCTAGTTATTCGTTTCGAGCATCAGAACTGCGAAAATTTTGAGTTTCTCAAGCGTTTCTTACCTCCAAACTGCCATATCTCGCGAACGGATTGACCAATCCGCAAAATTTCTGTTGCATCTGAAAGTAGAAACTCGCCCGATTACAACGGTATGCGTACTTTTCCCCTAGGCCGTTCTGGTTATTCGTTTCGAGTATCAGAACTGTGATAATTTTGAATTTCTCGACCGTTTCTTGCCTCCAAACTGCCATATCTCGCGAACGGATTGACCAATCCGCAAAATTTCTGTTGCATCTGAAAGTAGAAACTCGCCCGATTACAACGGTATGCGTACGTTTCCCCAAGTCCGTTCTAGTTATTCGTTTCGAGCATCAGAACTGCGAAAATTTTGAGTTTCTCAAGCGTTTCTTACCTCCAAACTGCCATATCTCGCGAAAGGATTGACCAATCCGCAAAATTTCTGTTGCATCTGAAAGTAGAAATTCGCCCGATTACAACGGTATGCGTACTTTTCCCCTAGTCCGGTCTAGTTATTCGTTTCGAGCATCAGAACTGCGAAAATTTTGAGTTTTTCAAGCGTTTCTTACATCCAAATTGCCATACCTCGCGAACGGATTGAGCAATTCGCAAAATTTCTGTTGCATCTGAAGGTAGAAACTCGCCCGTTTACAACGGTATGCGTACTTTTCCCCTAGGCCGTTCTAGTTATTCGTTTCGAGCATCAGAACTGCGAAAATTTTGAGTTTCTCAAGCGTTTCTTACTTCCAAACCGCCATATCTCGCGAACGGATTCACCAATCCGCAAAATTTCTGTTGCATCTGAAAGTAGAAACTCGCCCGATTACAACGGTATGCGTACTTTTCCCCTAGGCCGTTCTAGTTAATCGTTTCGAGCATCAGAACTGCGAAAATTTTGAGTTTCTCAAGCGTTTCTTACTTCCAAACTGCCATATCTCGCGAACGGATTGACCAATCCGCAAAATTTCTGTTGCATCTGAAAGTAGAAACTCGCCCGATTACAACGGTATGCGTACTTTTCCCGTAGGCCGTTCTATTTATTCGTTTCGAGCATCAGAACTGCGAAAATGTTGAGTTTCTCAAGCGTTTCTTACCTACAAACTGCCATATCTCGCGAACGGATTGACCAATCCGCAAAATTTCTGTTGCATCTGAAAGTAGAAAGTCGCCCGATTACAACGGTATGCGTACTTTTCCCCTAGACCGGTCTAGTTATGCTTGTCGAGCATCAGAACTGCGAAAATTTTGAGTTTCTCAAGCGTTTCTTACCTCCAAACTGCCATATCTCGCGAACGGATTGACTAATCCGCAAAATTTCTGTTGCATCTGAAAGTAGAAACTAGCCCGATTACAACGGTATGCGTACTTTTCCCCTAGGCCGTTCTAGTTATTCGTTTCGAGCATCAGAACTGCGAAAATTTTGAGTTTCTCAAGCGTTTCTTACCTCCAAACTGCCATATCTCGCGAACGGATTGACCAATCCGCAAAATTTCTGTTGCATCTGAAAGTAGAAACTCGCCCGATTACAACGGTATGCGTACTTTTCCCCTAGCCCGTTCTAGTTAATCGTTTCGAGCATCAGAACTGCGAAAATTTTGAGTTTCTCAAGCGTTTCTTACCTCCAAACTGCCATATCTCGCGAACGGATTGACCAATCCGCAAAATTTCTGTTGCATCTGAAAGTAGAAACTCGCCCGATTACAACGGTATGCGTACTTTTCCCCTAGGCCGTTCTGGTTATTCGTTTCGAGTATCAGAACTGTGATAATTTTGAATTTCTCGACCGTTTCTTGCCTCCAAACTGCCATATCTCGCGAACGGATTGACCAATCCGCAAAATTTCTGTTGCATCTGAAAGTAGAAACTCACCCGATTACAACGGTATGCGTACTTTTCCCCTAGGCCGTTCTAGTTATTCGTTTCGAGCATCAGAACTGCGAAAATTTTGAGTTTCTCAAGCGTTTCTTACCTCCAAACTGCCATATCTCGCGAACGGATTGACCAATCCTCAAAATTTCTGTTGCATCTGAAAGTAGAAACTCGCCCGATTACAACGGTATACCTACTTTTCCCCTAGGCCGTTCTAGTTATTCGTTTCGAGCATCAGAACTGCGAAAATGTTGAGTTTCTCAAGCGTTTCTTACCTACAAACTGCCATATCTCGCGAACGGATTGACCAATCCGCAAAATTTCTGTTGCATCTGAAGGTAGAAACTCGCCCGTTTACAACGGTATGCGTACTTTTCCCCTAGGCCGTTCTAGTTATGCTTGTCGAGCATCAGAACTGCGAAAATTTTGAGTTTCTCAAGCGTTTCTTACATCCAAACTGCCATATCTCGCGAACGGATTGACCAATCCGCAAAATTTCTGTTGCATCTGAAAGTAGAATGTCGTCCGATTACAACCGTATGCGTACTTTTCCCCTAGACCGGTCTAGTTATGCTTGTCGAGCATCAGAACTGCGAATATTTTGAGTTTCTCAAGCGTTTCTTACCTCCAAACTGCCATATCTCGCGAACGGATTGACTAATCCGCAAAATTTCTGTTGCATCTGAAAGTAGAAACTCGCCCGATTACAACGGTATGCGTACTTTTCCCCTAGGCCGTTCTAGTTATTCGTTTCGAGCATCAGAACTGCGAAAATTTTGAGTTTCTCAAGCGTTTCTTACCTCCAAACTGCCATATCTCGCGAACGGATTGACCAATCCGCAAAATTTCTGTTGCATCTGAAAGTAGAAACTCGCCCGATTACAACGGTATGCGTACTTTTCCCCTAGTCCGTTCTAGTTATTCGTTTCGAGCATCAGAACTGCGAAAATTTTGAGTTTTTCAAGCGTTTCTTACATCCAAACTGCCATATCTCGCGAACGGATTGACCAATCCGCAATATTTCTGTTGCATCTGAAAGTAGAATGTCGTCCGATTACAACGGTATGCGTACTTTTCCCCTAGACCGGTCTAGTTATGCTTGTCGAGCATCAGAACTGCGAAAATTTTGAGTTTCTCAAGCGTTTCTTACCTCCAAACTGCCATATCTCGCGAACGGATTGACTAATCCGCAAAATTTCTGTTGCATCTGAAAGTAGAAACTAGCCCGATTACAACGGTATGCGTACTTTTCCCCTAGGCCGTTCTAGTTATTCGTTTCGAGCATCAGAACTGCGAAAATTTTGAGTTTCTCAAGCGTTTCTTACCTCCAAACTGCCATATCTCGCGAACGGATTGACCAATCCGCAAAATTTCTGTTGCATCTGAAAGTAGAAACTCGCCCGATTACAACGGTATGCGTACTTTTCCCCTAGTCCGTTCTAGTTATTCGTTTCGAGCATCAGAACTGCGAAAATTTTGAGTTTCTCAAGCGTTTCTTACCTCCAAACTGCCATATCTCGCGAACGGATTGACCAATCCGCAAAATTTCTGTTGCATCTGAAAGTAGAAACTCGCCCGATTACAACGGTATGCGTACTTTTCCCCTAGTCCGTTCTAGTTATTCGTTTCGAGCATCAGAACTGCGAAAATTTTGAGTTTTTCAAGCGTTTCTTACTTCCAAATTGCCATACCTCGCGAACGGATTGAGCAATCCGCAAAATTTCTGTTGCATCTGAAGGTAGAAACTCGCCCGTTTACAACGGTATGCGTACTTTTCCCCTAGGCCGTTCTAGTTATTCGTTTCGAGCATCAGAACTGCGAAAATTTTGAGTTTCTCAAGCGTTTCTTACTTCCAAACCGCCATATCTCGCGAACGGATTGACCAATCCGCAAAATTTCTGTTGCATCTGAAAGTAGAAACTCGCCCGATTACAACGGTATGCGTACTTTTCCCCTAGGCCGTTCTAGTTCATCGTTTCGAGCATCAGAACTGCGAAAATTTTGAGTTTCTCAAGCGTTTCTTACCTCCAAACTGCCATATCTCGCGAACGGATTGACCAATCCGCAAAATTTCTGTTGCATCTGAAAGTAGAAACTCGCCCGATTACAACGGTATGCGTACTTTTCCCCTAGGCCGTTCTAGTTATTCGTTTCGAGCATCAGAACTGCGAAAATTTTGAGTTTCTCAAGCGTTTCTTACTTCCAAACCGCCATATCTCGCGAACGGATTGACCAATCCGCAAAATATCTGTTGCATCTGAAAGTAGAAACTCGCCCGATTACAACGGTATGCGTACTTTTCCCCTAGGCCGTTCTAGTTAATCGTTTCGAGCATCAGAACTGCGAAAATTTTGAGATTCTCAAGCGTTTCTTACTTCCAAACCGCCATATCTCGCGAACGGATTGACCAATCCGCAAAATTTCTGTTGCATCTGAAAGTAGAAACTCGCCCGATTACAACGGTATGCGTACTTTTCCCCTAGCCCGTTCTAGTTAATCGTTTCGAGCATCAGAACTGCGAAAATTTTGAGTTTCTCAAGCGTTTCTTACTTCCAAACTGCCATATTTCGCGAACGGATTGACCAATCCGCAAAATTTCTGATGCATCTGAAAGTAGAAACTCGCCAGATTACAACGGTATGCGTACTTTTCCCCTAGGCCGTTCTGGTTATTCGTTTCGAGCATCAGAACTGTGTAAATTTTGAGTTTCTCAACCGTTTCTTACCTCCAAACTGCCGTATCTCGCGAACGGATTGACCAATCCGCAAAATTTCTGTTGCATCTGAAAGTAGAAAGTCGCCCGATTACAACGGTATGCGTACTTTTCCCCTAGAACGTTCTAGTTATGCTTGTCGAGCATCAGAACTGCGAAAATTTTGAGTTTCTCAAGCGTTTCTTACCTCCAAACTACCATATCTCGCGAACGGATTGACCAATCCGTAAAATTTCTGTTGCATCTGAAAGTAGAAACTCGCCCGATTACAACGGTATGCGTACTTTTCCCCTAGGCCGTTCTAGTTATTCGTTTCGAGCATCAGAACTGCGAAAATGTTGAGTTTCTCAAGCGTTTCTTACCTACAAACAGCCATATCTCGCGAACGGATTGACCAATCCGCAAAATTTCTGTTGCATCTGAAAGTAGAAATTCGCCCGATTACAACGGTATGCGTACTTTTCCCCTAGACCGTTCTAGTTATGCTTGTCGAGCATCAGAACTGCGAAAATTTTGAGTTTCTCAAGCGTTTCTTACTTCCAAACTGCCACATCTCGCGAACGGATTGATCAATCCGCAAAATTTCTGTTGCATCTGAAAGTAGAAACTCGCCCGATTACAACGGTAGGTGTAGTTTTCCCCTAGGCCGTTCTATTTATTCGTTTCGAGCATCAGAACTGCGAAAATGTTGAGTTTCTCAAGCGTTTCTTACCTACAAACTGCCATATCTCGCGAACGGATTGACCAATCCGCAAAATTTCTGTTGCATCTGAAAGTAGAAAGTCGCCCGATTACAACGGTATGCGTACTTTTCCCCTAGACCGTTCTAGCTATGCTTGTCGAGCATCAGAACTGCGAAAATTTTGAGTTTCTCAAGCGTTTCTTACCTCCAAACTGCCATATCTCGCGAACGGATTGACCAATCCGCAAAATTTCTGTTGCATCTGAAAGTAGAAAGCCGCCCGATTACAACGGTATGCGTACTTTTCCCCTAGAACGTTCTGGTTATGCTTGTCGAGCATCAGAACTGCGAAAATTTTGAGTTTCTCAAGCGTTTCTTACCTCCAAACTGCCATATCTCGCGAACGGATTGACCAATCCGCAAAATTTCTGTTGCATCTGAAAGTAGAAACTCGCCCGATTACAACGGTAGATGTAGTTTTCCCTTAGGCCGTTCTAGTTATTCGTTTCGAGCATCAGAACCCGCAAAATGTCCCGCCTGGCCACAGGCATAGCAAGCACCCGCTCTGCAATCCTTGGTGGCATGTCCATTACGCCCACACTTCTGACAAGTAAGTGGGGTTGAGTGGCGATAAGTCTGAAATCTCTTGGGAGCTTGGGAGTGACCGCTCTAGTTATGCTTGTCGAGCATCAGAACTGCGAAAATTTTGAGTTTCTCAAGCGTTTCTTACCTCCAAACTGCCATATCTCGCGAACGGATTGACCAATCCGCAAAATTTCTGTTGCATCTGAAAGTAGAAAGTCGCCCGATTACAACGGTATGCGTACTTTTCCCCTAGAACGTTCTGGTTATGCTTGTCGAGCATCAGAACTGCGAAAATTTTGAGTTTCTCAAGCGTTTCTTACCTCCAAACTGCCATATCTCGCGAACGGATTGACCAATCCGTAAAATTTCTGTTCCATCTGAAAGTAGTAACTCGCCCGATTACAACGGTATGCGTACTTTTCCCCTAGGCCGTTCTAGTTATTCGTTTCGAGCATCAGAACTGCGAAAATTTTGAGTTTCTCAAGCGTTTCTTACCTCCAAACTGCCATATCTCGCGAACGGATTGACCAATCCGCAAAATTTCTGTTGCATCTGAAAGTAGAAACTCGCCCGATTACAACGGTATGCGTACTTTTCCCCTAGGCCGTTCTGGTTATTCGTTTCGAGTATCAGAACTGTGATAATTTTGAATTTCTCGACCGTTTCTTGCCTCCAAACTGCCATATCTCGCGAACGGATTGACCAATCCGCAAAATTTCTGTTGCATCTGAAAGTAGAAACTCGCCCGATTACAACGGTATGCGTACGTTTCCCCAAGTCCGTTCTAGTTATTCGTTTCGAGCATCAGAACTGCGAAAATTTTGAGTTTCTCAAGCGTTTCTTACCTCCAAACTGCCATATCTCGCGAAAGGATTGACCAATCCGCAAAATTTCTGTTGCATCTGAAAGTAGAAATTCGCCCGATTACAACGGTATGCGTACTTTTCCCCTAGTCCGTTCTAGTTATTCGTTTCGCGCATCAGAACTGCGAAAATTTTGAGTTTTTCAAGCGTTTCTTACATCCAAATTGCCATACCTCGCGAACGGATTGAGCAATTCGCAAAATTTCTGTTGCATCTGAAGGTAGAAACTCGCCCGTTTACAACGGTATGCGTACTTTTCCCCTAGGCCGTTCTAGTTATTCGTTTCGAGCATCCGAACTGCGAAAATTTTGAGTTTCTCAAGCGTTTCTTACTTCCAAACCGCCATATCTCGCGAACGGATTGACCAATCCGCAAAATTTCTGTTGCATCTGAAAGTAGAAACTCGCCCGATTACAACGGTATGCGTACTTTTCCCCTAGGCCGTTCTAGTTAATCGTTTCGAGCATCAGAACTGCGAAAATTTTGAGTTTCTCAAGCGTTTCTTACTTCCAAACTGCCATATCTCGCGAACGGATTGACCAATCCGCAAAATTTCTGTTGCATCTGAAAGTAGAAACTCGCCCGATTACAACGGTATGCGTACTTTTCCCGTAGGCCGTTGTAGTTATTCGTTTCGAGCATGAGAACTGCGAAAATTTTGTGTTTCTCAAGTGTTTCATACTTCCAAACTGCCATATCTCGCGAACGGATTGACCAATCCGCAAAATTTCTGGTGCATCTGAAAGTAGAAACTCGCCCGATTACAACGGTATGCGTACTTTTCCCCTAGTCCGTTCTAGTTATTCGTTTCGAGCATCAGAACTGCGAAAATTTTGAGTTTTTCAAGCGTTCCTTACTTCCAAATTGCCATACCTCGCGAACGGATTGAGCAATCCGCAAAATTTCTGTTGCATCTGAAGGTAGAAACTCGCCCGTTTACAACAGTATGCGTACTTTTCCCCTAGGCCGTTCTAGTTATTCGTTTCGAGCATCAGAACTGCGAAAATTTTGAGTTTCTCAAGCGTTTCTTACTTCCAAACCGCCATACCTCGCGAACGGATTGACCAATTCGCAAAATTTCTGTTGCATCTGAAAGTAGAAACTCGCCCGATTACAACGGTATGCGTACTTTTCCCCTAGGCCGTTCTAGTTATTCGTTTCGAGCATCAGAACTGCGAAAATTTTGAGTTTCTCAAGCGTTTCTTACCTCCAAACTGCCATATCTCGCGAACGGATTGACCAATCCGCAAAATTTCTGTTGCATCTGAAAGTAGAAACTCGCCCGATTACAACGGTATGCGTACTTTTCCCCTAGTCCGTTCTAGTTATTCGTTTCGAGCATCAGAACTGCGAAAATTTTGAGTTTCTCAAGCGTTTCTTACCTCCAAACTGCCATATCTCGCGAACGGATTGACCAATCCGCAAAATTTCTGTTGCATCTGAAAGTAGAAACTCGCCCGATTACAACGGTATGCGTACTTTTCCCCTAGTCCGTTCTAGTTATTCGTTTCGAGCATCAGAACTGCGAAAATTTTGAGTTTTTCAAGCGTTTCTTACTTCCAAATTGCCATACCTCGCGAACGGATTGAGCAATCCGCAAAATTTCTGTTGCATCTGAAGGTAGAAACTCGCCCGTTTACAACGGTATGCGTACTTTTCCCCTAGGCCGTTCTAGTTATTCGTTTCGAGCATCAGAACTGCGAAAATTTTGAGTTTCTCAAGCGTTTCTTACTTCCAAACCGCCATATCTCGCGAACGGATTGACCAATCCGCAAAATTTCTGTTGCATCTGAAAGTAGAAACTCGCCCGATTACAACGGTATGCGTACTTTTCCCCTAGGCCGTTCTAGTTCATCGTTTCGAGCATCAGAACTGCGAAAATTTTGAGTTTCTCAAGCGTTTCTTACCTCCAAACTGCCATATCTCGCGAACGGATTGACCAATCCGCAAAATTTCTGTTGCATCTGAAAGTAGAAACTCGCCCGATTACAACGGTATGCGTACTTTTCCCCTAGGCCGTTCTAGTTATTCGTTTCGAGCATCAGAACTGCGAAAATTTTGAGTTTCTCAAGCGTTTCTTACTTCCAAACCGCCATATCTCGCGAACGGATTGACCAATCCGCAAAATTTCTGTTGCATCTGAAAGTAGAAACTCGCCCGATTACAACGGTATGCGTACTTTTCCCCTAGGCCGTTCTAGTTAATCGTTTCGAGCATCAGAACTGCGAAAATTTTGAGATTCTCAAGCGTTTCTTACTTCCAAACCGCCATATCTCGCGAACGGATTGACCAATCCGCAAAATTTCTGTTGCATCTGAAAGTAGAAACTCGCCCGATTACAACGGTATGCGTACTTTTCCCCTAGCCCGTTCTAGTTAATCGTTTCGAGCATCAGAACTGCGAAAATTTTGAGTTTCTCAAGCGTTTCTTACTTCCAAACTGCCATATTTCGCGAACGGATTGACCAATCCGCAAAATTTCTGATGCATCTGAAAGTAGAAACTCGCCAGATTACAACGGTATGCGTACTTTTCCCCTAGGCCGTTCTGGTTATTCGTTTCGAGCATCAGAACTGTGTAAATTTTGAGTTTCTCAACCGTTTCTTACCTCCAAACTGCCGTATCTCGCGAACGGATTGACCAATCCGCAAAATTTCTGTTGCATCTGAAAGTAGAAAGTCGCCCGATTACAACGGTATGCGTACTTTTCCCCTAGAACGTTCTAGTTATGCTTGTCGAGCATCAGAACTGCGAAAATTTTGAGTTTCTCAAGCGTTTCTTACCTCCAAACTGCCATATCTCGCGAACGGATTGACCAATCCGTAAAATTTCTGTTGCATCTGAAAGTAGAAACTCGCCCGATTACAACGGTATGCGTACTTTTCCCCTAGGCCGTTCTAGTTATTCGTTTCGAGCATCAGAACTGCGAAAATGTTGAGTTTCTCAAGCGTTTCTTACCTACAAACTGCCATATCTCGCGAACGGATTGACCAATCCGCAAAATTTCTGTTGCATCTGAAAGTAGAAATTCGCCCGATTACAACGGTATGCGTACTTTTCCCCTAGACCGTTCTAGTTATGCTTGTCGAGCATCAGAACTGCGAAAATTTTGAGTTTCTCAAGCGTTTCTTACTTCCAAACTGCCACATCTCGCGAACGGATTGACCAATCCGCAAAATTTCTGTTGCATCTGAAAGTAGAAACTCGCCCGATTACAACGGTAGGTGTAGTTTTCCCCTAGGCCGTTCTATTTATTCGTTTCGAGCATCAGAACTGCGAAAATGTTGAGTTTCTCAAGCGTTTCTTACCTACAAACTGCCATATCTCGCGAACGGATTGACCAATCCGCAAAATTTCTGTTGCATCTGAAAGTAGAAAGTCGCCCGATTACAACGGTATGCGTACTTTTCCCCTAGACCGTTCTAGCTATGCTTGTCGAGCATCAGAACTGCGAAAATTTTGAGTTTCTCAAGCGTTTCTTACCTCCAAACTGCCATATCTCGCGAACGGATTGACCAATCCGCAAAATTTCTGTTGCATCTGAAAGTAGAAAGCCGCCCGATTACAACGGTATGCGTACTTTTCCCCTAGAACGTTCTGGTTATGCTTGTCGAGCATCAGAACTGCGAAAATTTTGAGTTTCTCAAGCGTTTCTTACCTCCAAACTGCCATATCTCGCGAACGGATTGACCAATCCGCAAAATTTCTGTTGCATCTGAAAGTAGAAACTCGCCCGATTACAACGGTAAATGTAGTTTTCCCTTAGGCCGTTCTAGTTATTCGTTTCGAGCATCAGAACTGCGAAAATGTTGAGTTTCTCAAGCGTTTCTTACCTACAAACTGCCATATCTCGCGAACGGATTGACCAATCCGCAAAATTTCTGTTGCATCTGAAAGTAGAAATTCGCCGGATTACAACGGTGTGCGTACTTTTCCCCTAGACCGTTCTAGTTATTCGTTTCGAGCATCAGAACTGCGAAAATGTTGAGTTTCTCAAGCGTTTCTTACTTCCAAACTGCCATATCTCGCGAACGGATTGACCATTCCGCAAAATTTCTGTTGCATCTGAAAGTAGAAACTCGCCCAATTACAACGGTATGCGTACTGTTCCCCTAGGCCGTACTGGTTATTCGTTTCGAGCATCAGAACTGTGAAAATTTTGAGTTTCTCAACCGTTTCTTACCTCCAAACTGCCATATCTCGCGAACGGATTGACCAATCCGCAAAATTTCTGTTGCATCTGAAAGTAGAAATTCGCCCGATTACAACGGTATGCGTACTTTTCCCCTAGACCGCTCTAGTTATGCTTGTCGAGCATCAGAACTGCGAAAATTTTGAGTTTCTCAAGCGTTTCTTACCTCCAAACTGCCATATCTCGCGAACGGATTGACCAATCCGCAAAATTTCTGTTGCATCTGAAAGTAGAAAGTCGCCCGATTACAACGGTATGCGTACTTTTCCCCTAGAACGTTCTGGTTATGCTTGTCGAGCATCAGAACTGCGAAAATTTTGAGTTTCTCAAGCGTTTCTTACCTCCAAACTGCCATATCTCGCGAACGGATTGACCAATCCGTAAAATTTCTGTTGCATCTGAAAGTAGTAACTCGCCCGATTACAACGGTATGCGTACTTTTCCCCTAGGCCGTTCTAGTTATTCGTTTCGAGCATCAGAACTGCGAAAATTTTGAGTTTCTCAAGCGTTTCTTACCTCCAAACTGCCATATCTCGCGAACGGATTGACCAATCCGCAAAATTTCTGTTGCATCTGAAAGTAGAAACTCGCCCGATTACAACGGTATGCGTACTTTTCCCCTAGGCCGTTCTGGTTATTCGTTTCGAGTATCAGAACTGTGATAACTTTGAATTTCTCGACCGTTTCTTGCCTCCAAACTGCCATATCTCGCGAACGGATTGACCAATCCGCAAAATTTCTGTTGCATCTGAAAGTAGAAACTCGCCCGATTACAACGGTATGCGTACTTTTCCCCTAGACCGGTCTAGTTATGCTTGTCGAGCATCAGAACTGCGAAAATTTTGAGTTTCTCAAGCGTTTCTTACCTCCAAACTGCCATATCTCGCGAACGGATTGACTAATCCGCAAAATTTCTGTTGCATCTGAAAGTAGAAACTAGCCCGATTACAACGGTATGCGTACTTTTCCCCTAGGCCGTTCTAGTTATTCGTTTCGAGCATCAGAACTGCGAAAATTTTGAGTTTCTCAAGCGTTTCTTACCTCCAAACTGCCATATCTCGCGAACGGATTGACCAATCCGCAAAATTTCTGTTGCATCTGAAAGTAGAAACTCGCCCGATTACAACGGTATGCGTACTTTTCCCCTAGTCCGTTCTAGTTATTCGTTTCGAGCATCAGAACTGCGAAAATTTTGAGTTTCTCAAGCGTTTCTTACCTCCAAACTGCCATATCTCGCGAACGGATTGACCAATCCGCAAAATTTCTGTTGCATCTGAAAGTAGAAACTCGCCCGATTACAACGGTATGCGTACTTTTCCCCTAGTCCGTTCTAGTTATTCGTTTCGAGCATCAGAACTGCGAAAATTTTGAGTTTTTCAAGCGTTTCTTACTTCCAAATTGCCATACCTCGCGAACGGATTGAGCAATCCGCAAAATTTCTGTTGCATCTGAAGGTAGAAACTCGCCCGTTTACAACGGTATGCGTACTTTTCCCCTAGGCCGTTCTAGTTATTCGTTTCGAGAATCAGAACTGCGAAAATTTTGAGTTTCTCAAGCGTTTCTTACTTCCAAACCGCCATATCTCGCGAACGGATTGACCAATCCGCAAAATTTCTGTTGCATCTGAAAGTAGAAACTCGCCCGATTACAACGGTATGCGTACTTTTCCCCTAGGCCGTTCTAGTTCATCGTTTCGAGCATCAGAACTGCGAAAATTTTGAGTTTCTCAAGCGTTTCTTACCTCCAAACTGCCATATCTCGCGAACGGATTGACCAATCCGCAAAATTTCTGTTGCATCTGAAAGTAGAAACTCGCCCGATTACAACGGTATGCGTACTTTTCCCCTAGGCCGTTCTAGTTAATCGTTTCGAGCATCAGAACTGCGAAAATTTTGAGATTCTCAAGCGTTTCTTACATCCAAACCGCCATATCTCGCGAACGGATTGACCAATCCGCAAAATTTCTGTTGCATCTGAAAGTAGAAACTCGCCCGATTACAACGGTATGCGTACTTTTCCCCTAGCCCGTTCTAGTTAATCGTTTCGAGCATCAGAACTGCGAAAATTTTGAGTTTCTCAAGCGTTTCTTACTTCCAAACTGCCATATTTCGCGAACGGATTGACCAATCCGCAAAATTTCTGATGCATCTGAAAGTAGAAACTCGCCAGATTACAACGGTATGCGTACTTTTCCCCTAGGCCGTTCTGGTTATTCGTTTCGAGCATCAGAACTGTGTAAATTTTGAGTTTCTCAACCGTTTCTTACCTCCAAACTGCCGTATCTCGCGAACGGATTGACCAATCCGCAAAATTTCTGTTGCATCTGAAAGTAGAAAGTCGCCCGATTACAACGGTATGCGTACTTTTCCCCTAGAACGTTCTAGTTATGCTTGTCGAGCATCAGAACTGCGAAAATTTTGAGTTTCTCAAGCGTTTCTTACCTCCAAACTGCCATATCTCGCGAACGGATTGACCAATCCGTAAAATTTCTGTTGCATCTGAAAGTAGAAACTCGCCCGATTACAACGGTATGCGTACTTTTCCCCTAGGCCGTTCTAGTTATTCGTTTCGAGCATCAGAACTGCGAAAATGTTGAGTTTCTCAAGCGTTTCTTACCTACAAACTGCCATATCTCGCGAACGGATTGACCAATCCGCAAAATTTCTGTTGCATCTGAAAGTAGAAATTCGCCCGATTACAACGGTATGCGTACTTTTCCCCTAGACCGTTCTAGTTATGCTTGTCGAGCATCAGAACTGCGAAAATTTTGAGTTTCTCAAGCGTTTCTTACCTCCAAACTGCCATATCTCGCGAACGGATTGACCAATCCGCAAAATTTCTGTTGCATCTGAAAGTAGAAATTCGCCCGATTACAACGGTATGCGTACTTTTCCCCTAGACCGTTCTAGTTATGCTTGTCGAGCATCAGAACTGCGAAAATTTTGAGTTTCTCAAGCGTTTCTTACTTCCAAACTGCCACATCTCGCGAACGGATTGACCAATCCGCAAAATTTCTGTTGCATCTGAAAGTAGAAAGCCGCCCGATTACAACGGTATGCGTACTTTTCCCCTAGAACGTTCTGGTTATGCTTGTCGAGCATCAGAACTGCGAAAATTTTGAGTTTCTCAAGCGTTTCTTACCTCCAAACTGCCATATCTCGCGAACGGATTGACCAATCCGCAAAATTTCTGTTGCATCTGAAAGTAGAAACTCGCCCAATTACAACGGTAAATGTAGTTTTCCCTTAGGCCGTTCTAGTTATTCGTTTCGAGCATCAGAACTGCGAAAATGTTGAGTTTCTCAAGCGTTTCTTACCTACAAACTGCCATATCTCGCGAACGGATTGACCAATCCGCAAAATTTCTGTTGCATCTGAAAGTAGAAATTCGCCGGATTACAACGGTGTGCGTACTTTTCCCCTAGACCGTTCTAGTTATTCGTTTCGAGCATCAGAACTGCGAAAATGTTGAGTTTCTCAAGCGTTTCTTACTTCCAAACTGCCATATCTCGCGAACGGATTGACCATTCCGCAAAATTTCTGTTGCATCTGAAAGTAGAAACTCGCCCAATTACAACGGTATGCGTACTGTTCCCCTAGGCCGTACTGGTTATTCGTTTCGAGCATCAGAACTGTGAAAATTTTGAGTTTCTCAACCGTTTCTTACCTCCAAACTGCCATATCACGCGAACGGATTGACCAATCCGCAAAATTTCTGTTGCATCTGAAAGTAGAAATTCGCCCGATTACAACGGTATGCGTACTTTTCCCCTAGACCGCTATAGTTATGCTTGTCGAGCATCAGAACTGCGAAAATTTTGAGTTTCTCAAGCGTTTCTTACCTCCAAACTGCCATATCTCGCGAACGGATTGACCAATCCGCAAAATTTCTGTTGCATCTGAAAGTAGAAAGTCGCCCGATTACAACGGTATGCGTACTTTTCCCCTAGAACGTTCTGGTTATGCTTGTCGAGCATCAGAACTGCGAAAATTTTGAGTTTCTCAAGCGTTTCTTACCTCCAAACTGCCATATCTCGCGAACGGATTGACCAATCCGTAAAATTTCTGTTGCATCTGAAAGTAGTAACTCGCCCGATTACAACGGTATGCGTACTTTTCCCCTAGGCCGTTCTAGTTATTCGTTTCGAGCATCAGAACTGCGAAAATTTTGAGTTTCTCAAGCGTTTCTTACCTCCAAACTGCCATATCTCGCGAACGGATTGACCAATCCGCAAAATTTCTGTTGCATCTGAAAGTAGAAACTCGCCCGATTACAACGGTATGCGTACTTTTCCCCTAGGCCGTTCTGGTTATTCGTTTCGAGTATCAGAACTGTGATAACTTTGAATTTCTCGACCGTTTCTTGCCTCCAAACTGCCATATCTCGCGAACGGATTGACCAATCCGCAAAATTTCTGTTGCATCTGAAAGTAGAAACTCGCCCGATTACAACGGTATGCGTACTTTTCCCCTAGACCGGTCTAGTTATGCTTGTCGAGCATCAGAACTGCGAAAATTTTGAGTTTCTCAAGCGTTTCTTACCTCCAAACTGCCATATCTCGCGAACGGATTGACTAATCCGCAAAATTTCTGTTGCATCTGAAAGTAGAAACTAGCCCGATTACAACGGTATGCGTACTTTTCCCCTAGGCCGTTCTAGTTATTCGTTTCGAGCATCAGAACTGCGAAAATTTTGAGTTTCTCAAGCGTTTCTTACCTCCAAACTGCCATATCTCGCGAACGGATTGACCAATCCGCAAAATTTCTGTTGCATCTGAAAGTAGAAACTCGCCCGATTACAACGGTATGCGTACTTTTCCCCTAGTCCGTTCTAGTTATTCGTTTCGAGCATCAGAACTGCGAAAATTTTGAGTTTCTCAAGCGTTTCTTACCTCCAAACTGCCATATCTCGCGAACGGATTGACCAATCCGCAAAATTTCTGTTGCATCTGAAAGTAGAAACTCGCCCGATTACAACGGTATGCGTACTTTTCCCCTAGTCCGTTCTAGTTATTCGTTTCGAGCATCAGAACTGCGAAAATTTTGAGTTTTTCAAGCGTTTCTTACTTCCAAATTGCCATACCTCGCGAACGGATTGAGCAATCCGCAAAATTTCTGTTGCATCTGAAGGTAGAAACTCGCCCGTTTACAACGGTATGCGTACTTTTCCCCTAGGCCGTTCTAGTTATTCGTTTCGAGAATCAGAACTGCGAAAATTTTGAGTTTCTCAAGCGTTTCTTACTTCCAAACCGCCATATCTCGCGAACGGATTGACCAATCCGCAAAATTTCTGTTGCATCTGAAAGTAGAAACTCGCCCGATTACAACGGTATGCGTACTTTTCCCCTAGGCCGTTCTAGTTCATCGTTTCGAGCATCAGAACTGCGAAAATTTTGAGTTTCTCAAGCGTTTCTTACCTCCAAACTGCCATATCTCGCGAACGGATTGACCAATCCGCAAAATTTCTGTTGCATCTGAAAGTAGAAACTCGCCCGATTACAACGGTATGCGTACTTTTCCCCTAGGCCGTTCTAGTTAATCGTTTCGAGCATCAGAACTGCGAAAATTTTGAGATTCTCAAGCGTTTCTTACTTCCAAACCGCCATATCTCGCGAACGGATTGACCAATCCGCAAAATTTCTGTTGCATCTGAAAGTAGAAACTCGCCCGATTACAACGGTATGCGTACTTTTCCCCTAGCCCGTTCTAGTTAATCGTTTCGAGCATCAGAACTGCGAAAATTTTGAGTTTCTCAACCGTTTCTTACCTCCAAACTGCCGTATCTCGCGAACGGATTGACCAATCCGCAAAATTTCTGTTGCATCTGAAAGTAGAAAGTCGCCCGATTACAACGGTATGCGTACTTTTCCCCTAGAACGTTCTAGTTATGCTTGTCGAGCATCAGAACTGCGAAAATTTTGAGTTTCTCAAGCGTTTCTTACCTCCAAACTGCCATATCTCGCGAACGGATTGACCAATCCGTAAAATTTCTGTTGCATCTGAAAGTAGAAACTCGCCCGATTACAACGGTATGCGTACTTTTCCCCTAGGCCGTTCTAGTTATTCGTTTCGAGCATCAGAACTGCGAAAATGTTGAGTTTCTCAAGCGTTTCTTACCTACAAACTGCCATATCTCGCGAACGGATTGACCAATCCGCAAAATTTCTGTTGCATCTGAAAGTAGAAATTCGCCCGATTACAACGGTATGCGTACTTTTCCCCTAGACCGTTCTAGTTATGCTTGTCGAGCATCAGAACTGCGAAAATTTTGAGTTTCTCAAGCGTTTCTTACTTCCAAACTGCCACATCTCGCGAACGGATTGACCAATCCGCAAAATTTCTGTTGCATCTGAAAGTAGAAACTCGCCCGATTACAACGGTAGGTGTAGTTTTCCCCTAGGCCGTTCTATTTATTCGTTTCGAGCATCAGAACTGCGAAAATGTTGAGTTTCTCAAGCGTTCCTTACCTACAAACTGCCATATCTCGCGAACGGATTGACCAATCCGCAAAATTTCTGTTGCATCTGAAAGTAGAAAGTCGCCCGATTACAACGGTATGCGTACTTTTCCCCTAGACCGTTCTAGCTATGCTTGTCGAGCATCAGAACTGCGAAAATTTTGAGTTTCTCAAGCGTTTCTTACCTCCAAACTGCCATATCTCGCGAACGGATTGACCAATCCGCAAAATTTCTGTTGCATCTGAAAGTAGAAAGCCGCCCGATTACAACGGTATGCGTACTTTTCCCCTAGAACGTTCTGGTTATGCTTGTCGAGCATCAGAACTGCGAAAATTTTGAGTTTCTCAAGCGTTTCTTACCTCCAAACTGCCATATCTCGCGAACGGATTGACCAATCCGCAAAATTTCTGTTGCATCTGAAAGTAGAAACTCGCCCGATTACAACGGTAGATGTAGTTTTCCCTTAGGCCGTTCTAGTTATTCGTTTCGAGCATCAGAACTGCGAAAATGTTGAGTTTCTCAAGCGTTTCTTACCTACAAACTGCCATATCTCGCGAACGGATTGACCAATCCGCAAAATTTCTGTTGCATCTGAAAGTAGAAATTCGCCGGATTACAACGGTGTGCGTACTTTTCCCCTAGACCGTTCTAGTTATTCGTTTCGAGCATCAGAACTGCGAAAATGTTGAGTTTCTCAAGCGTTTCTTACCTCCAAACTGCCATATCTCGCGAACGGATTGACCATTCCGCAAAATTTCTGTTGCATCTGAAAGTAGAAACTCGCCCAATTACAACGGTATGCGTACTGTTCCCCTAGGCCGTACTGGTTATTCGTTTCGAGCATCAGAACTGTGAAAATTTTGAGTTTCTCAACCGTTTCTTACCTCCAAACTGCCATATCTCGCGAACGGATTGACCAATCCGCAAAATTTCTGTTGCATCTGAAAGTAGAAATTCGCCCGATTACAACGGTATGCGTACTTTTCCCCTAGACCGCTCTAGTTATGCTTGTCGAGCATCAGAACTGCGAAAATTTTGAGTTTCTCAAGCGTTTCTTACCTCCAAACTGCCATATCTCGCGAACGGATTGACCAGTCCGCAAAATTTCTGTTGCATCTGAAAGTAGAAAGTCGCCCGATTACAACGGTATGCGTACTTTTCCCCTAGAACGTTCTGGTTATGCTTGTCGAGCATCAGAACTGCGAAAATTTTGAGTTTCTCAAGCGTTTCTTACCTCCAAACTGCCATATCTCGCGAACGGATTGACCAATCCGTAAAATTTCTGTTGCATCTGAAAGTAGTAACTCGCCCGATTACAACGGTATGCGTACTTTTCCCCTAGGCCGTTCTAGTTATTCGTTTCGAGCATCAGAACTGCGAAAATTTTGAGTTTCTCAAGCGTTTCTTACCTCCAAACTGCCATATCTCGCGAACGGATTGACCAATCCGCAAAATTTCTGTTGCATCTGAAAGTAGAAACTCGCCCGATTACAACGGTATGCGTACTTTTCCCCTAGGCCGTTCTGGTTATTCGTTTCGAGTATCAGAACTGTGATAATTTTGAATTTCTCGACCGTTTCTTGCCTCCAAACTGCCATATCTCGCGAACGGATTGACCAATCCGCAAAATTTCTGTTGCATCTGAAAGTAGAAACTCGCCCGATTACAACGGTATGCGTACGTTTCCCCAAGTCCGTTCTAGTTATTCGTTTCGAGCATCAGAACTGCGAAAATTTTGAGTTTCTCAAGCGTTTCTTACTTCCAAACCGCCATATCTCGCGAACGGATTGACCAATCCGCAAAATTTCTGTTGCATCTGAAAGTAGAAACTCGCCCGATTACAATGGTATGCGTACTTTTCCCCTAGCCCGTTCTAGTTAATCGTTTCGAGCATCAGAACTGCGAAAATTTTGAGTTTCTCAAGCGTTTCTTACTTCCAAACTGCCATATTTCGCGAACGGATTGACCAATCCGCAAAATTTCTGATGCATCTGAAAGTAGAAACTCGCCAGATTACAACGGTATGCGTACTTTTCCCCTAGGCCGTTCTGGTTATTCGTTTCGAGCATCAGAACTGTGTAAATTTTGAGTTTCTCAACCGTTTCTTACCTCCAAACTGCCGTATCTCGCGAACGGATTGACCAATCCGCAAAATTTCTGTTGCATCTGAAAGTAGAAAGTCGCCCGATTACAACGGTATGCGTACTTTTCCCCTAGAACGTTCTAGTTATGCTTGTCGAGCATCAGAACTGCGAAAATTTTGAGTTTCTCAAGCGTTTCTTACCTCCAAACTGCCATATCTCGCGAACGGATTGACCAATCCGTAAAATTTCTGTTGCATCTGAAAGTAGAAACTCGCCCGATTACAACGGTATGCGTACTTTTCCCCTAGGCCGTTCTAGTTATTCGTTTCGAGCATCAGAACTGCGAAAATGTTGAGTTTCTCAAGCGTTTCTTACCTACAAACTGCCATATCTCGCGAACGGATTGACCAATCCGCAAAATTTCTGTTGCATCTGAAAGTAGAAATTCGCCCGATTACAACGGTATGCGTACTTTTCCCCTAGACCGTTCTAGTTATGCTTGTCGAGCATCAGAACTGCGAAAATTTTGAGTTTCTCAAGCGTTTCTTACTTCCAAACTGCCACATCTCGCGAACGGATTGACCAATCCGCAAAATTTCTGTTGCATCTGAAAGTAGAAACTCGCCCGATTACAACGGTAGGTGTAGTTTTCCCCTAGGCCGTTCTATTTATTCGTTTCGAGCATCAGAACTGC
The DNA here is from genome assembly GCF_051014685.1 of Ptiloglossa arizonensis. NCBI lineage: Eukaryota > Metazoa > Arthropoda > Insecta > Hymenoptera > Colletidae > Ptiloglossa > Ptiloglossa arizonensis. The sequence continues at coordinate 284,095 of NW_027478521.1, forward strand.
GAAAATGTTGAGTTTCTCAAGCGTTTCTTACCTACAAACTGCCATATCTCGCGAACGGATTGACCAATCCGAAAAATTTCTGTTGCATCTGAAAGTAGAAAGTCGCCCGATTACAACGGTATGCGTACTTTTCCCCTAGACCGTTCTAGCTATGCTTGTCGAGCATCAGAACTGCGAAAATTTTGAGTTTCTCAAGCGTTTCTTACCTCCAAACTGCCATATCTCGCGAACGGATTGACCAATCCGCAAAATTTCTGTTGCATCTGAAAGTAGAAAGCCGCCCGATTACAACGGTATGCGTACTTTTCCCCTAGAACGTTCTGGTTATGCTTGTCGAGCATCAGAACTGCGAAAATTTTGAGTTTCTCAAGCGTTTCTTACCTCCAAACTGCCATATCTCGCGAACGGATTGACCAATCCGCAAAATTTCTGTTGCATCTGAAAGTAGAAACTCGCCCGATTACAACGGTAGATGTAGTTTTCCCTTAGGCCGTTCTAGTTATTCGTTTCGAGCATCAGAACTGCGAAAATGTTGAGTTTCTCAAGCGTTTCTTACCTACAAACTGCCATATCTCGCGAACGGATTGACCAATCCGCAAAATTTCTGTTGCATCTGAAAGTAGAAATTCGCCGGATTACAACGGTGTGCGTACTTTTCCCCTAGACCGTTCTAGTTATTCGTTTCGAGCATCAGAACTGCGAAAATGTTGAGTTTCTCAAGCGTTTCTTACCTCCAAACTGCCATATCTCGCGAACGGATTGACCATTCCGCAAAATTTCTGTTGCATCTGAAAGTAGAAACTCGCCCAATTACAACGGTATGCGTACTGTTCCCCTAGGCCGTACTGGTTATTCGTTTCGAGCATCAGAACTGTGAAAATTTTGAGTTTCTCAACCGTTTCTTACCTCCAAACTGCCATATCTCGCGAACGGATTGACCAATCCGCAAAATTTCTGTTGCATCTGAAAGTAGAAATTCGCCCGATTACAACGGTATGCGTACTTTTCCCCTAGACCGCTCTAGTTATGCTTGTCGAGCATCAGAACTGCGAAAATTTTGAGTTTCTCAAGCGTTTCTTACCTCCAAACTGCCATATCTCGCGAACGGATTGACCAATCCGCAAAATTTCTGTTGCATCTGAAAGTAGAAAGTCGCCCGATTACAACGGTATGCGTACTTTTCCCCTAGAACGTTCTGGTTATGCTTGTCGAGCATCAGAACTGCGAAAATTTTGAGTTTCTCAAGCGTTTCTTACCTCCAAACTGCCATATCTCGCGAACGGATTGACCAATCCGCAAAATTTCTGTTGCATCTGAAAGTAGAAACTCGCCCGATTACAACGGTAGATGTAGTTTTCCCTTAGGCCGTTCTAGTTATTCGTTTCGAGCATCAGAACTGCGAAAATGTTGAGTTTCTCAAGCGTTTCTTACCTACAAACTGCCATATCTCGCGAACGGATTGACCAATCCGCAAAATTTCTGTTGCATCTGAAAGTAGAAATTCGCCGGATTACAACGGTGTGCGTACTTTTCCCCTAGACCGTTCTAGTTATTCGTTTCGAGCATCAGAACTGCGAAAATGTTGAGTTTCTCAAGCGTTTCTTACCTCCAAACTGCCATATCTCGCGAACGGATTGACCATTCCGCAAAATTTCTGTTGCATCTGAAAGTAGAAACTCGCCCAATTACAACGGTATGCGCACGTTTCCCCAAGTCCGTTCTAGTTATTCGTTTCGAGCATCAGAACTGCGAAAATTTTGAGTTTCTCAAGCGTTTCTTACCTCCAAACTGCCATATCTCGCGAAAGGATTGACCAATCCGCAAAATTTCTGTTGCATCTGAAAGTAGAAATTCGCCCGATTACAACGGTATGCGTACTTTTCCCCTAGTCCGTTCTAGTTATTCGTTTCGAGCATCAGAACTGCGAAAATTTTGAGTTTTTCAAGCGTTTCTTACATCCAAATTGCCATACCTCGCGAACGGATTGAGCAATTCGCAAAATTTCTGTTGCATCTGAAGGTAGAAACTCGCCCGTTTACAACGGTATGCGTACTTTTCCCCTAGGCCGTTCTAGTTATTCGTTTCGAGCATCAGAACTGCGGAAATTTTGAGTTTCTCAAGCGTTTCTTACTTCCAAACCGCCATATCTCGCGAACGGATTGACCAATCCGCAAAATTTCTGTTGCATCTGAAAGTAGAAACTCGCCCGATTACAACGGTATGCGTACTTTTCCCCTAGGCCGTTCTAGTTAATCGTTTCGAGCATCAGAACTGCGAAAATTTTGAGTTTCTCAAGCGTTTCTTACTTCCAAACTGCCATATCTCGCGAACGGATTGACCAATCCGCAAAATTTCTGTTGCATCTGAAAGTAGAAACTCGCCCGATTACAACGGTATGCGTACTTTTCCCGTAGGCCGTTGTAGTTATTCGTTTCGAGCATGAGAACTGCGAAAATTTTGTGTTTCTCAAGTGTTTCATACTTCCAAACTGCCATATCTCGCGAACGGATTGACCAATCCGCAAAATTTCTGTTGCATCTGAAAGTAGAAACTCGCCCGATTACAACGGTATGCGTACTTTTCCCCTAGTCCGTTCTAGTTATTCGTTTCGAGCATCAGAACTGCGAAAATTTTGAGTTTTTCAAGCGTTCCTTACTTCCAAATTGCCATACCTCGCGAACGGATTGAGCAATCCGCAAAATTTCTGTTGCATCTGAAGGTAGAATCTCGCCCGTTTACAACAGTATGCGTACTTTTCCCCTAGGCCGTTCTAGTTATTCGTTTCGAGCATCAGAACTGCGAAAATTTTGAGTTTCTCAAGCGTTTCTTACTTCCAAACCGCCATACCTCGCGAACGGATTGACCAATTCGCAAAATTTCTGTTGCATCTGAAAGTAGAAACTCGCCCGATTACAACGGTATGCGTACTTTTCCCCTAGGCCGTTCTAGTTAATCGTTTCGAGCATCAGAACTGCGAAAATTTTGAGTTTCTCAAGCGTTTCTTACTTCCAAACTGCCATATCTCGCGAACGGATTGACCAATCCGCAAAATTTCTGTTGCATCTGAAAGTAGAAACTCGCCCGATTACAACGGTATGCGTACTTTTCCCGTAGGACGTTGTAGTTATTCGTTTCGAGCATGAGAACTGCGAAAATTTTGTGTTTCTCAAGTGTTTCATACTTCCAAACTGCCATATCTCGCGAACGGATTGACCAATCCGCAAAATTTCTGTTGCATCTGAAAGTAGAAACTCGCCCGATTACAACGGTATGCGTACTTTTCCCCTAGACCGTTCTAGTTATGCTTGTCGAGCATCAGAACTGCGAAAATTTTGAGTTTCTCAAGCGTTTCTTACTTCCAAACTGCCATATCTCGCGAACGGATTGACCAATCCGCAAAATTTCTGTTGCATCTGAAAGTACAAACTCGCCCGATTACAACGGTATGCCTACTTTTCCCCTAGGCCGTTCTAGTTATTCGTTTCGAGCATCAGAACTGCGAAAATGTTGAGTTTCTCAAGCGTTTCTTACCTACAAACTGCCATATCTCGCGAACGGATTGACCAATCCGCAAAATTTCTGTTGCATCTGAAAGTAGAAACACGCCCGATTACAACGGTATGCGTACTTTTCCCCTAGTCCGTTCTGGTTATTCGTTTCGAGCATCAGATCTGCGAAAATTTTGAGTTTCTCAAGCGTTTCTTACCTCCAAACTGCCATATCTCGCGAACGGATTGACCAATCCGCAAAATTTCTGTTGCATCTGAAAGTAGAAACTCGCCCGATTACAACGGAATGCGTACTTTTCCCCTAGGCCGTTCTAGTTATTCGTTTCGAGCATCAGAACTGCGAAAATTTTGAGTTTCTCAAGCGTTTCTTACTTCCAAACCGCCATATCTCGCGAACGGATTGACCAATCCGCAAAATTTCTGTTGCATCTGAAAGTAGAAACTCGCCCGATTACAACGGTATGCGTACTTTTCCCCTAGGCCGTTCTAGTTAATCGTTTCGAGCATCAGAACTGCGAAAATTTTGAGTTTCTCAAGCGTTTCTTACTTCCAAACTGCCATATCTCGCGAACGGATTGACCAATCCGCAAAATTTCTGTTGCATCTGAAAGTAGAAACTCGCCCGATTACAACGGTATGCGTACTTTTCCCGTAGGACGTTGTAGTTATTCGTTTCGAGCATGAGAACTGCGAAAATTTTGTGTTTCTCAAGTGTTTCATACTTCCAAACTGGCATATCTCGCGAACGGATTGACCAATCCGCAAAATTTCTGTTGCATCTGAAAGTAGAAACTCGCCCGATTACAACGGTATGCGTACTTTTCCCCTAGACCGTTCTAGTTATGCTTGTCGAGCATCAGAACTGCGAAAATTTTGAGTTTCTCAAGCGTTTCTTACTTCCAAACTGCCATATCTCGCGAACGGATTGACCAATCCGCAAAATTTCTGTTGCATCTGAAAGTACAAACTCGCCCGATTACAACGGTATGCCTACTTTTCCCCTAGGCCGTTCTAGTTATTCGTTTCGAGCATCAGAACTGCGAAAATGTTGAGTTTCTCAAGCGTTTCTTACCTACAAACTGCCATATCTCGCGAACGGATTGACCAATCCGCAAAATTTCTGTTGCATCTGAAAGTAGAAACACGCCCGATTACAACGGTATGCGTACTTTTCCCCTAGTCCGTTCTGGTTATTCGTTTCGAGCATCAGAACTGCGAAAATTTGAGTTTCTCAAGCGTTTCTTACCTCCAAACTGCCATATCTCGCGAACGGATTGACCAATCCGCAAAATTTCTGTTGCATCTGAAAGTAGAAACTCGCCCGATTACAACGGTAAATGTAGTTTTCCCTTAGGCCGTTCTAGTTATTCGTTTCGAGCATCAGAACTGCGAAAATGTTGAGTTTCTCAAGCGTTTCTTACCTACAAACTGCCATATCTCGCGAACGGATTGACCAATCCGCAAAATTTCTGTTGCATCTGAAAGTAGAAATTCGCCGGATTACAACGGTGTGCGTACTTTTCCCCTAGACCGTTCTAGTTATTCGTTTCGAGCATCAGAACTGCGAAAATGTTGAGTTTCTCAAGCGTTTCTTACTTCCAAACTGCCATATCTCGCGAACGGATTGACCATTCCGCAAAATTTCTGTTGCATCTGAAAGTAGAAACTCGCCCAATTACAACGGTATGCGTACTGTTCCCCTAGGCCGTACTGGTTATTCGTTTCGAGCATCAGAACTGTGAAAATTTTGAGTTTCTCAACCGTTTCTTACCTCCAAACTGCCATATCACGCGAACGGATTGACCAATCCGCAAAATTTCTGTTGCATCTGAAAGTAGAAATTCGCCCGATTACAACGGTATGCGTACTTTTCCCCTAGACCGCTATAGTTATGCTTGTCGAGCATCAGAACTGCGAAAATTTTGAGTTTCTCAAGCGTTTCTTACCTCCAAACTGCCATATCTCGCGAACGGATTGACCAATCCGCAAAATTTCTGTTGCATCTGAAAGTAGAAACTCGCCCGATTACAACGGTATGCGTACTTTTCCCCTAGTCCGTTCTAGTTATTCGTTTCGAGCATCAGAACTGCGAAAATTTTGAGTTTTTCAAGCGTTTCTTACTTCCAAATTGCCATACCTCGCGAACGGATTGAGCAATCCGCAAAATTTCTGTTGCATCTGAAGGTAGAAACTCGCCCGTTTACAACGGTATGCGTACTTTTCCCCTAGGCCGTTCTAGTTATTCGTTTCGAGAATCAGAACTGCGAAAATTTTGAGTTTCTCAAGCGTTTCTTACTTCCAAACCGCCATATCTCGCGAACGGATTGACCAATCCGCAAAATTTCTGTTGCATCTGAAAGTAGAAACTCGCCCGATTACAACGGTATGCGTACTTTTCCCCTAGGCCGTTCTAGTTCATCGTTTCGAGCATCAGAACTGCGAAAATTTTGAGTTTCTCAAGCGTTTCTTACCTCCAAACTGCCATATCTCGCGAACGGATTGACCAATCCGCAAAATTTCTGTTGCATCTGAAAGTAGAAACTCGCCCGATTACAACGGTATGCGTACTTTTCCCCTAGGCCGTTCTAGTTAATCGTTTCGAGCATCAGAACTGCGAAAATTTTGAGATTCTCAAGCGTTTCTTACTTCCAAACCGCCATATCTCGCGAACGGATTGACCAATCCGCAAAATTTCTGTTGCATCTGAAAGTAGAAACTCGCCCGATTACAACGGTATGCGTACTTTTCCCCTAGCCCGTTCTAGTTAATCGTTTCGAGCATCAGAACTGCGAAAATTTTGAGTTTCTCAAGCGTTTCTTACTTCCAAACTGCCATATCTCGCGAACGGATTGACCAATCCGCAAAATTTCTGTTGCATCTGAAAGTAGAAATTCGCCCGATTACAACGGTATGCGTACTTTTCCCCTAGACCGTTCTAGTTATGCTTGTCGAGCATCAGAACTGCGAAAATTTTGAGTTTCTCAAGCGTTTCTTACTTCCAAACTGCCACATCTCGCGAACGGATTGACCAATCCGCAAAATTTCTGTTGCATCTGAAAGTAGAAACTCGCCCGATTACAACGGTAGGTGCAGTTTTCCCCTAGGCCGTTCTATTTATTCGTTTCGAGCATCAGAACTGCGAAAATGTTGAGTTTCTCAAGCGTTTCTTACCTACAAACTGCCATATCTCGCGAACGGATTGACCAATCCGCAAAATTTCTGTTGCATCTGAAAGTAGAAAGTCGCCCGATTACAACGGTATGCGTACTTTTCCCCTAGACCGTTCTAGCTATGCTTGTCGAGCATCAGAACTGCGAAAATTTTGAGTTTCTCAAGCGTTTCTTACCTCCAAACTGCCATATCTCGCGAACGGATTGACCAATCCGCAAAATTTCTGTTGCATCTGAAAGTAGAAAGCCGCCCGATTACAACGGTATGCGTACTTTTCCCCTAGAACGTTCTGGTTATGCTTGTCGAGCATCAGAACTGCGAAAATTTTGAGTTTCTCAAGCGTTTCTTACCTCCAAACTGCCATATCTCGCGAACGGATTGACCAATCCGCAAAATTTCTGTTGCATCTGAAAGTAGAAACTCGCCCGATTACAACGGTAGATGTAGTTTTCCCTTAGGCCGTTCTAGTTATTCGTTTCGAGCATCAGAACTGCGAAAATGTTGAGTTTCTCAAGCGTTTCTTACCTACAAACTGCCATATCTCGCGAACGGATTGACCAATCCGCAAAATTTCTGTTGCATCTGAAAGTAGAAATTCGCCGGATTACAACGGTGTGCGTACTTTTCCCCTAGACCGTTCTAGTTATTCGTTTCGAGCATCAGAACTGCGAAAATGTTGAGTTTCTCAAGCGTTTCTTACCTCCAAACTGCCATATCTCGCGAACGGATTGACCATTCCGCAAAATTTCTGTTGCATCTGAAAGTAGAAACTCGCCCAATTACAACGGTATGCGTACTGTTCCCCTAGGCCGTACTGGTTATTCGTTTCGAGCATCAGAACTGTGAAAATTTTGAGTTTCTCAACCGTTTCTTACCTCCAAACTGCCATATCTCGCGAACGGATTGACCAATCCGCAAAATTTCTGTTGCATCTGAAAGTAGAAATTCGCCCGATTACAACGGTATGCGTACTTTTCCCCTAGACCGCTCTAGTTATGCTTGTCGAGCATCAGAACTGCGAAAATTTTGAGTTTCTCAAGCGTTTCTTACCTCCAAACTGCCATATCTCGCGAACGGATTGACCAATCCGCAAAATTTCTGTTGCATCTGAAAGTAGAAAGTCGCCCGATTACAACGGTATGCGTACTTTTCCCCTAGAACGTTCTGGTTATGCTTGTCGAGCATCAGAACTGCGAAAATTTTGAGTTTCTCAAGCGTTTCTTACCTCCAAACTGCCATATCTCGCGAACGGATTGACCAATCCGTAAAATTTCTGTTGCATCTGAAAGTAGTAACTCGCCCGATTACAACGGTATGCGTACTTTTCCCCTAGGCCGTTCTAGTTATTCGTTTCGAGCATCAGAACTGCGAAAATTTTGAGTTTCTCAAGCGTTTCTTACCTCCAAACTGCCATATCTCGCGAACGGATTGACCAATCCGCAAAATTTCTGTTGCATCTGAAAGTAGAAACTCGCCCGATTACAACGGTATGCGTACTTTTCCCCTAGGCCGTTCTGGTTATTCGTTTCGAGTATCAGAACTGTGATAATTTTGAATTTCTCGACCGTTTCTTGCCTCCAAACTGCCATATCTCGCGAACGGATTGACCAATCCGCAAAATTTCTGTTGCATCTGAAAGTAGAAACTCGCCCGATTACAACGGTATGCGTACGTTTCCCCAAGTCCGTTCTAGTTATTCGTTTCGAGCATCAGAACTGCGAAAATTTTGAGTTTCTCAAGCGTTTCTTACTTCCAAACCGCCATATCTCGCGAACGGATTGACCAATCCGCAAAATTTCTGTTGCATCTGAAAGTAGAAACTCGCCCGATTACAATGGTATGCGTACTTTTCCCCTAGCCCGTTCTAGTTAATCGTTTCGAGCATCAGAACTGCGAAAATTTTGAGTTTCTCAAGCGTTTCTTACTTCCAAACTGCCATATTTCGCGAACGGATTGACCAATCCGCAAAATTTCTGATGCATCTGAAAGTAGAAACTCGCCAGATTACAACGGTATGCGTACTTTTCCCCTAGGCCGTTCTGGTTATTCGTTTCGAGCATCAGAACTGTGTAAATTTTGAGTTTCTCAACCGTTTCTTACCTCCAAACTGCCGTATCTCGCGAACGGATTGACCAATCCGCAAAATTTCTGTTGCATCTGAAAGTAGAAAGTCGCCCGATTACAACGGTATGCGTACTTTTCCCCTAGACCGTTCTAGTTATGCTTGTCGAGCATCAGAACTGCGAAAATTTTGAGTTTCTCAAGCGTTTCTTACTTCCAAACTGCCACATCTCGCGAACGGATTGACCAATCCGCAAAATTTCTGTTGCATCTGAAAGTAGAAACTCGCCCGATTACAACGGTAGGTGTAGTTTTCCCCTAGGCCGTTCTATTTATTCGTTTCGAGCATCAGAACTGCGAAAATGTTGAGTTTCTCAAGCGTTTCTTACCTACAAACTGCCATATCTCGCGAACGGATTGACCAATCCGCAAAATTTCTGTTGCATCTGAAAGTAGAAAGTCGCCCGATTACAACGGTATGCGTACTTTTCCCCTAGACCGTTCTAGCAATGCTTGTCGAGCATCAGAACTGCGAAAATTTTGAGTTTCTCAAGCGTTTCTTACCTCCAAACTGCCATATCTCGCGAACGGATTGACCAATCCGCAAAATTTCTGTTGCATCTGAAAGTAGAAAGCCGCCCGATTACAACGGTATGCGTACTTTTCCCCTAGAACGTTCTGGTTATGCTTGTCGAGCATCAGAACTGCGAAAATTTTGAGTTTCTCAAGCGTTTCTTACCTCCAAACTGCCATATCTCGCGAACGGATTGACCAATCCGCAAAATTTCTGTTGCATCTGAAAGTAGAAACTCGCCCGATTACAACGGTAGATGTAGTTTTCCCTTAGGCCGTTCTAGTTATTCGTTTCGAGCATCAGAACTGCGAAAATGTTGAGTTTCTCAAGCGTTTCTTACCTACAAACTGCCATATCTCGCGAACGGATTGACCAATCCGCAAAATTTCTGTTGCATCTGAAAGTAGAAATTCGCCGGATTACAACGGTGTGCGTACTTTTCCCCTAGACCGTTCTAGTTATTCGTTTCGAGCATCAGAACTGCGAAAATGTTGAGTTTCTCAAGCGTTTCTTACCTCCAAACTGCCATATCTCGCGAACGGATTGACCATTCCGCAAAATTTCTGTTGCATCTGAAAGTAGAAACTCGCCCAATTACAACGGTATGCGTACTGTTCCCCTAGGCCGTACTGGTTATTCGTTTCGAGCATCAGAACTGTGAAAATTTTGAGTTTCTCAACCGTTTCTTACCTCCAAACTGCCATATCTCGCGAACGGATTGACCAATCCGCAAAATTTCTGTTGCATCTGAAAGTAGAAATTCGCCCGATTACAACGGTATGCGTACTTTTCCCCTAGACCGCTCTAGTTATGCTTGTCGAGCATCAGAACTGCGAAAATTTTGAGTTTCTCAAGCGTTTCTTACCTCCAAACTGCCATATCTCGCGAACGGATTGACCAATCCGCAAAATTTCTGTTGCATCTGAAAGTAGAAAGTCGCCCGATTACAACGGTATGCGTACTTTTCCCCTAGAACGTTCTGGTTATGCTTGTCGAGCATCAGAACTGCGAAAATTTTGAGTTTCTCAAGCGTTTCTTACCTCCAAACTGCCATATCTCGCGAACGGATTGACCAATCCGTAAAATTTCTGTTGCATCTGAAAGTAGTAACTCGCCCGATTACAACGGTATGCGTACTTTTCCCCTAGGCCGTTCTAGTTATTCGTTTCGAGCATCAGAACTGCGAAAATTTTGAGTTTCTCAAGCGTTTCTTACCTCCAAACTGCCATATCTCGCGAACGGATTGACCAATCCGCAAAATTTCTGTTGCATCTGAAAGTAGAAACTCGCCCGATTACAACGGTATGCGTACTCTTCCCCTAGGCCGTTCTGGTTATTCGTTTCGAGTATCAGAACTGTGATAATTTTGAATTTCTCGACCGTTTCTTGCCTCCAAACTGCCATATCTCGCGAACGGATTGACCAATCCGCAAAATTTCTGTTGCATCTGAAAGTAGAAACTCGCCCGATTACAACGGTATGCGTACGTTTCCCCAAGTCCGTTCTAGTTATTCGTTTCGAGCATCAGAACTGCGAAAATTTTGAGTTTCTCAAGCGTTTCTTACTTCCAAACCGCCATATCTCGCGAACGGATTGACCAATCCGCAAAATTTCTGTTGCATCTGAAAGTAGAAACTCGCCCGATTACAATGGTATGCGTACTTTTCCCCTAGCCCGTTCTAGTTAATCGTTTCGAGCATCAGAACTGCGAAAATTTTGAGTTTCTCAAGCGTTTCTTACTTCCAAACTGCCATATTTCGCGAACGGATTGACCAATCCGCAAAATTTCTGATGCATCTGAAAGTAGAAACTCGCCAGATTACAACGGTATGCGTACTTTTCCCCTAGGCCGTTCTGGTTATTCGTTTCGAGCATCAGAACTGTGTAAATTTTGAGTTTCTCAACCGTTTCTTACCTCCAAACTGCCGTATCTCGCGAACGGATTGACCAATCCGCAAAATTTCTGTTGCATCTGAAAGTAGAAAGTCGCCCGATTACAACGGTATGCGTACTTTTCCCCTAGGCCGTTCTAGTTATTCGTTTCGAGCATCAGAACTGCGAAAATGTTGAGTTTCTCAAGCGTTTCTTACCTACAAACTGCCATATCTCGCGAACGGATTGACCAATCCGTAAAATTTCTGTTGCATCTGAAAGTAGAAACTCGCCCGATTACAACGGTATGCGTACTTTTCCCCTAGGCCGTTCTAGTTATTCGTTTCGAGCATCAGAACTGCGAAAATGTTGAGTTTCTCAAGCGTTTCTTACCTACAAACTGCCATATCTCGCGAACGGATTGACCAATCCGCAAAATTTCTGTTGCATCTGAAAGTAGAAATTCGCCCGATTACAACGGTATGCGTACTTTTCCCCTAGACCGTTCTAGTTATGCTTGTCGAGCATCAGAACTGCGAAAATTTTGAGTTTCTCAAGCGTTTCTTACTTCCAAACTGCCACATCTCGCGAACGGATTGACCAATCCGCAAAATTTCTGTTGCATCTGAAAGTAGAAACTCGCCCGATTACAACGGTAGGTGTAGTTTTCCCCTAGGCCGTTCTATTTATTCGTTTCGAGCATCAGAACTGCGAAAATGTTGAGTTTCTCAAGCGTTTCTTACCTACAAACTGCCATATCTCGCGAACGGATTGACCAATCCGAAAAATTTCTGTTGCATCTGAAAGTAGAAAGTCGCCCGATTACAACGGTATGCGTACTTTTCCCCTAGACCGTTCTAGCTATGCTTGTCGAGCATCAGAACTGCGAAAATTTTGAGTTTCTCAAGCGTTTCTTACCTCCAAACTGCCATATCTCGCGAACGGATTGACCAATCCTCAAAATTTCTGTTGCATCTGAAAGTAGAAAGCCGCCCGATTACAACGGTATGCGTACTTTTCCCCTAGAACGTTCTGGTTATGCTTGTCGAGCATCAGAACTGCGAAAATTTTGAGTTTCTCAAGCGTTTCTTACCTCCAAACTGCCATATCTCGCGAACGGATTGACCAATCCGCAAAATTTCTGTTGCATCTGAAAGTAGAAACTCGCCCGATTACAACGGTAGATGTAGTTTTCCCTTAGGCCGTTCTAGTTATTCGTTTCGAGCATCAGAACTGCGAAAATGTTGAGTTTCTCAAGCGTTTCTTACCTACAAACTGCCATATCTCGCGAACGGATTGACCAATCCGCAAAATTTCTGTTGCATCTGAAAGTAGAAATTCGCCGGATTACAACGGTGTGCGTACTTTTCCCCTAGACCGTTCTAGTTATTCGTTTCGAGCATCAGAACTGCGAAAATGTTGAGTTTCTCAAGCGTTTCTTACCTCCAAACTGCCATATCTCGCGAACGGATTGACCATTCCGCAAAATTTCTGTTGCATCTGAAAGTAGAAACTCGCCCAATTACAACGGTATGCGTACTGTTCCCCTAGGCCGTACTGGTTATTCGTTTCGAGCATCAGAACTGTGAAAATTTTGAGTTTCTCAACCGTTTCTTACCTCCAAACTGCCATATCTCGCGAACGGATTGACCAATCCGCAAAATTTCTGTTGCATCTGAAAGTAGAAATTCGCCCGATTACAACGGTGTGCGTACTTTTCCCCTAGACCGCTCTAGTTATTCGTTTCGAGCATCAGAACTGCGAAAATGTTGAGTTTCTCAAGCGTTTCTTACCTCCAAACTGCCATATCTCGCGAACGGATTGACCAATCCGCAAAATTTCTGTTGCATCTGAAAGTAGAAAGTCGCCCGATTACAACGGTATGCGTACTTTTCCCCTAGAACGTTCTGGTTATGCTTGTCGAGCATCAGAACTGCGAAAATTTTGAGTTTCTCAAGCGTTTCTTACCTCCAAACTGCCATATCTCGCGAACGGATTGACCAATCCGCAAAATTTCTGTTGCATCTGAAAGTAGAAACTCGCCCGATTACAACGGTAGATGTAGTTTTCCCTTAGGCCGTTCTAGTTATTCGTTTCGAGCATCAGAACTGCGAAAATGTTGAGTTTCTCAAGCGTTTCTTACCTACAAACTGCCATATCTCGCGAACGGATTGACCAATCCGCAAAATTTCTGTTGCATCTGAAAGTAGAAATTCGCCGGATTACAACGGTGTGCGTACTTTTCCCCTAGACCGTTCTAGTTATTCGTTTCGAGCATCAGAACTGCGAAAATGTTGAGTTTCTCAAGCGTTTCTTACCTCCAAACTGCCATATCTCGCGAACGGATTGACCATTCCGCAAAATTTCTGTTGCATCTGAAAGTAGAAACTCGCCCAATTACAACGGTATGCGCACGTTTCCCCAAGTCCGTTCTAGTTATTCGTTTCGAGCATCAGAACTGCGAAAATTTTGAGTTTCTCAAGCGTTTCTTACCTCCAAACTGCCATATCTCGCGAAAGGATTGACCAATCCGCAAAATTTCTGTTGCATCTGAAAGTAGAAATTCGCCCGATTACAACGGTATGCGTACTTTTCCCCTAGTCCGTTCTAGTTATTCGTTTCGAGCATCAGAACTGCGAAAATTTTGAGTTTTTCAAGCGTTTCTTACATCCAAATTGCCATACCTCGCGAACGGATTGAGCAATTCGCAAAATTTCTGTTGCATCTGAAGGTAGAAACTCGCCCGTTTACAACGGTATGCGTACTTTTCCCCTAGGCCGTTCTAGTTATTCGTTTCGAGCATCAGAACTGCGGAAATTTTGAGTTTCTCAAGCGTTTCTTACTTCCAAACCGCCATATCTCGCGAACGGATTGACCAATCCGCAAAATTTCTGTTGCATCTGAAAGTAGAAACTCGCCCGATTACAACGGTATGCGTACTTTTCCCCTAGGCCGTTCTAGTTAATCGTTTCGAGCATCAGAACTGCGAAAATTTTGAGTTTCTCAAGCGTTTCTTACTTCCAAACTGCCATATCTCGCGAACGGATTGACCAATCCGCAAAATTTCTGTTGCATCTGAAAGTAGAAACTCGCCCGATTACAACGGTATGCGTACTTTTCCCGTAGGCCGTTGTAGTTATTCGTTTCGAGCATGAGAACTGCGAAAATTTTGTGTTTCTCAAGTGTTTCATACTTCCAAACTGCCATATCTCGCGAACGGATTGACCAATCCGCAAAATTTCTGTTGCATCTGAAAGTAGAAACTCGCCCGATTACAACGGTATGCGTACTTTTCCCCTAGTCCGTTCTAGTTATTCGTTTCGAGCATCAGAACTGCGAAAATTTTGAGTTTTTCAAGCGTTCCTTACTTCCAAATTGCCATACCTCGCGAACGGATTGAGCAATCCGCAAAATTTCTGTTGCATCTGAAGGTAGAATCTCGCCCGTTTACAACAGTATGCGTACTTTTCCCCTAGGCCGTTCTAGTTATTCGTTTCGAGCATCAGAACTGCGAAAATTTTGAGTTTCTCAAGCGTTTCTTACTTCCAAACCGCCATACCTCGCGAACGGATTGACCAATTCGCAAAATTTCTGTTGCATCTGAAAGTAGAAACTCGCCCGATTACAACGGTATGCGTACTTTTCCCCTAGGCCGTTCTAGTTAATCGTTTCGAGCATCAGAACTGCGAAAATTTTGAGTTTCTCAAGCGTTTCTTACTTCCAAACTGCCATATCTCGCGAACGGATTGACCAATCCGCAAAATTTCTGTTGCATCTGAAAGTAGAAACTCGCCCGATTACAACGGTATGCGTACTTTTCCCGTAGGACGTTGTAGTTATTCGTTTCGAGCATGAGAACTGCGAAAATTTTGTGTTTCTCAAGTGTTTCATACTTCCAAACTGCCATATCTCGCGAACGGATTGACCAATCCGCAAAATTTCTGTTGCATCTGAAAGTAGAAACTCGCCCGATTACAACGGTATGCGTACTTTTCCCCTAGACCGTTCTAGTTATGCTTGTCGAGCATCAGAACTGCGAAAATTTTGAGTTTCTCAAGCGTTTCTTACTTCCAAACTGCCATATCTCGCGAACGGATTGACCAATCCGCAAAATTTCTGTTGCATCTGAAAGTACAAACTCGCCCGATTACAACGGTATGCCTACTTTTCCCCTAGGCCGTTCTAGTTATTCGTTTCGAGCATCAGAACTGCGAAAATGTTGAGTTTCTCAAGCGTTTCTTACCTACAAACTGCCATATCTCGCGAACGGATTGACCAATCCGCAAAATTTCTGTTGCATCTGAAAGTAGAAACACGCCCGATTACAACGGTATGCGTACTTTTCCCCTAGTCCGTTCTGGTTATTCGTTTCGAGCATCAGATCTGCGAAAATTTTGAGTTTCTCAAGCGTTTCTTACCTCCAAACTGCCATATCTCGCGAACGGATTGACCAATCCGCAAAATTTCTGTTGCATCTGAAAGTAGAAACTCGCCCGATTACAACGGAATGCGTACTTTTCCCCTAGGCCGTTCTAGTTATTCGTTTCGAGCATCAGAACTGCGAAAATTTTGAGTTTCTCAAGCGTTTCTTACTTCCAAACCGCCATATCTCGCGAACGGATTGACCAATCCGCAAAATTTCTGTTGCATCTGAAAGTAGAAACTCGCCCGATTACAACGGTATGCGTACTTTTCCCCTAGGCCGTTCTAGTTAATCGT